>NC_061510.1:208007445-208089320 GCF_022539505.1 Lolium rigidum
AGTTTTAGCAAAGATCACAGTGAAGTTTAGCGCTTGACTTGATGATCTACTTCAATTCCAGCAAGTCAAGTGAAACTTCAGTTACTGTTGTAAGTTTTATTTGAAAGCGCGAAAATTCCCCGGATTTTCTATGCATGAATGCAATGCACACTTTGGTGTTCTCTCATTTTGTAACCTCTAAACCTGGGATATTACAGTGGGGAACCGGGATATCGGGAGAGCGGAAAGGTGGAGGAACGACATTGTAGCTCCCACTGACAATCGCTCTAGGAGAAGCATTGGGGGTTTTAATTTTGTCTAAGTGATCACCATCCAAGGGCTTGCTAGAAGAGGGTAAGCCCGAAGCATCTCCTTCTTCTAAAGCGCCCTTGTCCTCTTCCTCTACGACGAGAATGACGGGGGGAAGCGGTGTTATAAGCCCTGAAAGGTATATCTTCATACTTTCTATCTGAGATTCCATGGAGGACCTCAAAGATCTTTCCATCAACTTGAGATCTTCCATAGAGACCGGCTCCGTGGCCCCTTCCGCAATCTCATCGTCCGACATACTCTTAGGCGGTTAAGCCTGAAATAAGAGTCAAGGCTTTGATACCAATTGAAAGGATCGTATTCCGCATCTAGAGGGGGTGATTAGGTGCTAACCAATTTTTAGTTGTTTTTCAATTTAGGCTTGACACAAAGGTAAATTCTCTAGATATGCAACTATGTGAATTTACCTATATGACCAGATCTACAACTAAGCAAGATATCGCTAGGCAAGATAAAATAGATCTATTAAGGATAGAGGTAACCGAGAGTGGAGCACGCGGAGACACAAAGATGATTCCCGTAGTTCCTTCCTTTTGAGGGGAAGTACGTCTACATTTGAAGGAGTGTGGTCGCCACGAAGGCCATACCAAGACCACAAAGGCCTCACTCAGGTATCCTATGAGCAACGCCACAAAGGCCTAGCCCACTTCCACTAAGGGATTTCCTCGAGACGGAAATTGGGCCTTTACAAGGTTCTTGGGGCACACATCCACAACCGAATTGGAGGCTTCCAGTGTCTATAACAACACAATAACAATAAGAACAAATCAACCACAAACAACTAGGGTTTCCAAAGGGGAACACTAGCAAAGGGGCCCTCAAGCAAATGAGGGGGAAATGCAAATCGCAAGAGATTTGGGTGGTTGAGGGAGGAGATCTGATGGTTTTGGTGTTCTTGGTGGTTCAGCAATGGTGGAACAAGTCTTGAGTTTTTGAGCACCTTTCCAAGGTAGGAGAAGGGTTCCTTAAATACCCCGCCACCAAATCTGCCCGTTGGGACGACATCAGCGGCAGTGATGGCCCTGAGGCAGCGGCAGTGCCGGCCCTGAGACATTAGGTCAACTGGTCGATAGAGGTCAGGCTGGCAGTGCTGGGGTGCAACCACCGGCAGTGCCGGAGTGCATCCACCGGCAGTGCCGGCCTTCTTCCACCGGCAATGTCGGCCATAGGAGTTTCAGCCCAACTCTTTTCTTCCTTTTTGGGGGGATCAATTCTATCAGACGTGACACTTTTTCTTTATCTGTCACACACTTAGCACAATGTTAGATCATCACCGATGTTGTTATCAAACACGCAAAACTCTAGAGATCATGAAATGTTCTTTCAAAGATGCAAACTCTAGTAATTATTGGGAGACCATTTTATTTAAAAATAAAATATGTACAAACACTCTTTTTATTTGTTTTGTTATGGAAGAATTTTTAATGATATAGGGTTTGCAATGGTTCCATTGGCATGAAAAACACATTCTTAAGGTCGACCCCAACTTCTCCATTGCTCATCCTTCTCATTTACTTTCCCAAAAAAATATTTTATTCAAACTTATAAAATTATTAGGTAACAATAGCTAAACTTATTTTACATGTCATAATGATACAAAGGTGTTCTCAAACTGAAATAGTACTTGAAAGCATAAGGAGCACACCACACAACATAAAACAATTAACTTTTAAGTCTAACTCTCTTTCTATGTGTTGTTATTTTATATATGAACAAATAGCAGCAACTTTGTGATATCCAATGCATATAATTATTAGTAGCTTTCATTTTAAATAAGGTGGTAACATAAAGAGATGGCTTATCTCTTCCTCTTTCATAGTATATTCAAGCATCAAAAGCAAACTTAACCACATAATTTTGAATAGAATCACCACATAAACACCAATCATCTAATGAGATTATGGCATCATCTATTTCCTTTATATCATTTTAATCTTCCCAAATATTAGATTCAATTTTTCCACATGGAGGACTAACTAGGCAATGAAGGATCATCATTACTTGAAATAGTATAAGAAGGGTTGTTCATGGGAATTTGTGTGTTACCATTGTTGGGACTAGGAGATGTGCAGCTATTCCATTCTTCCTCCAATTGTTCTTATTTATATATCCTCCTTATTTTGTTTTTCCTTGGCACTCTAAACATGATTTCTTGCATTGAAGATAGGAATATTCAAGCTTTTAACATATCTAAAAATAAGTCTTCGATATCATTGGAAACCAATTTTTATCTTTCCCATTTTATGGGTTTTATATTTTATAAGTTAGTTGATGAAAGTAAAGTTAAATGAAATGCAAAGAAGAATAGGAGCTTAGCGCTATGCTCCTCGGCAACGATGTTAGAAAATTATCTTGATAATCCCTAAGTGCAGGGAATCACCATAGTACAATTCAATAAGTATTTGGGTCTTGAACTCACAAAGAGCTGAAGGTAAACTATCTATTCTCCAAAGCCCCATAACTCACTTATATGGCCTTTCGTGCAAAGCAGTGAACTAGAGTGTGTAAGATATGTTTTACTTCTATCTAGGAAACGGTATATTGCTAAAAGTAAACACTACAAGTAAACTATTGCAAGCGAGTAAAGTAGGAGCAGGTATCTCAAGGAAGCAAGTGTTTAGGAGAATTGTTATTTCAATTGTTTGGTTGTCACAATTAGGGAAGGACATGGATATTATTTTTATTTGTTTCTTGTAGAGAGGAGTCATACATAAGTGCAGACATAAACATGTGTAATTACACCCCTAGTGACTGATCACAAGGCCGTTTCCAGGCAAACTAGGTAGATATTAAGACATAAAGGCCAACCACCGTTGTAAGTTTCAAGATCCCCATAATTATACCTCCTATTAATTAATCATGAATTAATATAGCAAGCATATTTAAGATTTGTGACACGATTTATGTCAATCTCCGGCTATTCCTCCTCCTATCATCATGCAACGGTGACAACCGTATCCATTACCCAACATATGTGTGCACACATATATCAGTACATAAGATCATCATGGAAGCTGGTAACATATACTTATATGCAACCAACAACAAACTATTTCACAATTTCCATAACCAAGTCACTACTCAAACATAGACATAGAGACACAAGAGATCATGGAAAAACAATATATTCCATCACACATCATGTTGGCAAGAGATTACAACATGTAGATGGGGATGTTGCTGGAGGTGTTGATGAAGATGTTGACGATGACCACGCCGGAGGGGGTGGAGTCCATCGGAGGCGAATCCGGCAGCGCTACCCCCACCCTCCATACTCCATTTGGCAGCAGCCTTCTAGCCCCATGTTTCTTATTTTTTATCTTCGCCTCCATATGTTCTGAGATCACGTCGGAGAGCCTTTTTATAGAATATTTTAGGTCAATAAGAAGAGGATGGTGGTGGAATCGACGACCTCTGAGCAACGAGGTGGAAAAGAGAGGTGGTGATGCGACCTAGGTGGGAGCCCACGCCACTGGCCCTCTTTCCCAGATTGTTGACCTCTTGCTGGCCCATTTTAGCTCATTTTGTTCGTCTCGAAAATTCCAAACCATGTTCTTTGACCTTGCCCTTTTTCGATTCTAGTAGCTGCTGAAAATTCCAAAGTACTAACATAACTTAGAGCACCACCCACATCTCAGTCGGTCATCATCGCTCTGCCGACGTCTCTGACCTCCCCTTGCTCTATAACAACACCTGGAGCTCTAGTAGGAAACCCTAATCCCCCTACACCCTCTCAATTTGTCTCTGGAACACTTTACTTCTTATAACCTTCTAAGATCCACCGCCAGATTTCATCAAGAAGATGATTATTCTGACCACCCGTAGCCTTGTGGCATGGTCAAGGAAGAATGTCGTGACTCGGTAATCATAGTAGAGCAAGGAATCAAAGACGGAAGCCTCCAATCGAAGCAATCGAGCAATTCCTTTTCGACGTCGATAGCTGGAGTTCATGATCGTGCCATAGTTACCGATCGTCCATGTCTTCGTCGAGCGGGTCCATCATCTTCAGGGTGAGCCTACAACTCTATATAGCCTAGTTATGCATCTTAGCTTCATTTGTGTCGCATTTCCACGATCGCCATAGTTGGGCTGCCTCAGTACACATCGCTGACATCGTCTCAAGTAATTCCTTGGTAACCTAGGTAGCTCATTCAATGCGCCATACTGACACGCATCGAACACACCCGCTCGCGCGTCTCTGGGAGCCATAAACAGCGGCGATGTCACCGATTGCCCACCGGTGCCAAGCAGCCAGCGAGAGGATGATGTGTTCGTGGGTCCCTTTGAGAGATCGGACTTGGTCTACGCCCACATGGCTACCAATATGGGTACTCGTCCACTGGTCACACCGTGGGTAAGGTTTGACCGGTAGGTTTAGTAATTCTAGTTATTTCAAAACTAGTCATTAACCCGTGCTCCGCACGGCCCAGTAATAATTATAAAGATTCACATACTGTAATGCCAATTACTTGATAATACAGCTCACTTGATAAACATGTTATTATTGTTAGAATCATATCAACTTTTAACCTGCACAATCATGAAGTTGATAGATATTACGTGTTTATAAAATTATATGTATGCAAAGTTATAATCATGCTCAAGAACTATGAGAAGGCACTAAATTAACTATTTCCGTTGTTGAATGCTGGTCAGGCTGCAATCCCAGATAACATCGTCTTGTCAAGACAAAGAATAATATTATTTACAACGATTCCATTTGAATTGTAGACATCCACTATACTTCGCTTTCTCCTCCTTACCATAGCAGTTCAGTTCATGCCATATAGCAGTAGCATATCATGTCTCTATAGATCATCTTATTCATGTGTGGAATTGGTTAGTCAGGAAGTATGATTTAACGTTGTTCATTAAACGCCAAGTCTACAAATAGACAATTCATTCCTGCCAAAACGAAAGGTTCGTCGTGTTGAGAAAGAAACTAACATGGCTTATTGTTGAGACCTTACTGCATATGAGTTGACTAATACTGTATCTATAACTTCAGTATTAGCAGCAAGAATATTTGGTCTTAATTAGGATTCTTGGAGAACAAAACGCGAGAAGCAGTCCATGATCCTACTCTCGTTCTAAAAAAAAACTTTTAGCGGTTCCTGTCATGAGAGAATTTTATAGATAGAAATTGACTATATATGCATGCTCCGGTTTCTAGGGTCCATTACTGATATTATAACGACCTTCGTTCCAAAACAACTTTTGTAACTGTTTCAAGATACAGATGTATCTTACACACTAAAATGTATATAGATACTTTCCTATCAAGATAAAATTGTGACATTTCTTTTGAAAAGGAGGTAGTTTTTTAGGAATTGGAGTTTGCGGAAGGTACAATCCGATTTCATTGTTCTAGTTTCTATTTTTACTACTGAATAATTATGATCAAATATTTTTTATATATGGAGTTTATACCCTTAGTGTAGACACTCTAAAAGTAGTTTGAAAATACTCAGCTAACCACGATAGTTACCTTAAACATTAAAACCAGTGAATATCACATTGTTTGTTCATAGAGATAGACTAAATCTTTATGCCTTGTTATATGGATGGAGACTCAGTGGAAAATAGACATTGATGTGAGGACATGAAAAATATGTGCTCACCTCCAGGAATAAATAATTGAAATTATTGCAACTTTGCAACTGCACTTTTTCAAGAGCAAGATTCATGATTCAGTACCAATGACCATACATAGCACTGTTTTTTTTTCAATACATCTAACAGTATCAGCCTGAAAAAATGGAATAAAGTGAATCCTGTGTTTCTAAAGCATAACCCCATAAGAATCCTATGCAAACTAAAATATAGTTCTTTACATTCCTGAACAGAATAGCTGATGCAAGTGAAAAGTTAGAAGTAGCAAAATATCAAATGCGATACCAATCTGCAATGACAAACAAAATCATGTTCTCCGGCCTGGGCATCACCTTTACTTTGCAACGCCTAGAGGAAAATGCTTGCAGTTATCAGACTCTTCAAATCATGAGTAGCGAAATATACAAAAAAAAATATAGGAAAACATAGAAAACTAATACGATAATTATAAGCTACGTAGCAGATGATAGGAAAAAAATTGTATGTTGTGAACAAAATTGAACATATCCTATGACCTAGAGAGCAGTAGAATTTTTCTTTGAAACATTATGAACCTAGCTACTAATACGGTACAAATAAGAAAATCGGGAAGCGACAAGTACATGCAGCTTTTATATTTACGGAAGGCATAGCTAGACTCCAAAAATCTGATCCTTCAAGACGTAGAGCAACAGCAGTAAATTAATCTCATACCCCTGCTGCCGCGAATTATTTTGAAGATCATTGTTAATTGTATTTATTCGCTGCTGCCATGTTTTCCTTCTTGGTCGCCGCTGTGTTTTCCTCTCTGCCCCGCTTGCGCCGCATCGAGCCAGCAGCACGCTGCCCATTTTCCCTTTGCCCCTTCATGCAGATGCTCAGCATCGCCTCATGCTGCAGCTGCTCTTTTCCCTGGCCTGCCTCCGCTCCTGTAGCAAGCAGCTGCATCACATCGAGCACCGCGCGCGCAGTCCTGCACCATCGATATGTGCTTCTCAATCTTGATTTTCAACATAAAGTACAGACCAGCAATAACGGGATGTGGACCAACAATAATCCGTCTTTCAATAGCGTAACACCGTGTCATCGGAGAAGCTGTCGAAGGTGCGACGGCTGCCGGATTAATCTGCTCGCCAACGCCACGATCTGAGATGGTTTTGTAGTTTTTTTTCTTTCTTGGTAGCCAAGAGAGGACAGAGGCAGAAGAGTTACGTGGCTGCAAGATTCCCGGGGCCACACGTTTGATCCTACGGTTAATGATAAATTATGGATCTATCCGATGGATGAAATTTGCTAATTCTTAGAATTACCGTGGAAGCTCCTAGGGAGTCTCCAATTAGTAAATATAAGATTCCAAAAAATGCTTAAACTTCACGAATTCATATCAAATCCATTTGAAACTAGGATACGCATATAGAATATCAAAATGTTCAGGAAAATAATCTCTACCCATTAAAAATATAATATTAAATTGAAAGTTTAATTATTTAACACTTATTGTTTAAGCCTTTTCTTTTATCCTAAATTCCAAGAAAATTCAATAATTAGTAAAATGCTGAAATATGCAACAGTCGTTTGGAAAATGAAGAAAGCACTCAAAACAATTTACTTTTATCATATTTTCATTAAGATTATCATTATTGTATTTAAACTCTAAATTGTATCATCTTAATATCATAAGAAAAGGTTAAAACCATTATTTACTTGTATTAAAAAGTTGTTTTTTAACTTCAACTTTACTTAAGATGTTATTTTCTTATAATTATATGACAAATAGGAAACCCTAATTCTATCATGTATTAAACACTAAATCCATAATTTTATGTGCAAGCCCAATTTAGTAAAACCCGGGGAGCCTATAAAAAGTAATAATCTTTTTCTTAACAGCTACTCATAGATCTTTACAAACAAGATAAACGCATGTTCATGCCCTACTAGAGTTATACAAGTCCCTAATGCAAACGAGGTTGTCATTTCATGTAATCATTTTGAGTAGACCTTATATGATCAAGTAGTACTAAATAAAAGTGAACCCTAACCTATTAATTTCATGTCATCACTATTCTTTGTTGTAACACCATTGTGATCAACCCTAATAGCAACATATATAGTAATTCACTTTATATGTTCATGCTCAACTAAACCCTACAAGTACTAAAGAATTATGAATCCATCTTGTTTAAGAACCATCTAATGCTTACTTAGATCATTAAATGAAAAGGCATAGTAAACCTTAGAAACCAATAACCCTTGTTTGAAATACTTCGTGTTCACTAAGAAACGATATTTTCAAAAGTTATTCTTTTTGAGTAAATAACAAGTAATTCTCAACTATGCCTTATAGAACTTTAAGCTAAACCCATGTTCTTTAAATGCTAAGATTATGCCAATTACTATTCATTGTGAGTTAATATGACTGTTATGATATATTAATCTCTTGAAGTAAATAGCAAGTAATCCTTAACCATGCCATATAAAACTTTAAGCTAAACACCGATTCTTTAGATGCTAATGTTATCCAATTACTATTCGTTCTAAGTTAATATGATTGTTATGATGTATTACACCACTTGTATATGATACAAACCTTAATAAATTGTTTGTGAAACCACCATAAAAGTGCAACACACCCTAAAGAAATCATTACAACTCAACAATCCTAATTCATCGAGTTTAGGTTACCTTATTAAAACTCACCAATCCTAATTCATCAAGGTTATGTTACGCTTAGAACGATTGCATCTCATATGCATTATGTCATATTTGCCAGTTCTTTAAACATTGTCCTTTTCGGACGAGTATGCTATTTTAGAATTTGGAGTTATATCATCTCAAAGCTCTTGGCTGCATAATCTTGCTGTCAAGAAAGGAAAGTTCACTATTGCCATGTCATTTGATTATTTTTATCAAATTGCTTGCAAAGTACTATTCGTATCATTCCTGCATTTAAAAGCAAATTATTATCTTCATAATTATGAATATGACTATGTGGTGGGCGATGGAACCATGGTATGAGTATGATGGAGGTTCCATTGCAACTCGGTTATGTATTCACATAGGATTAAGAACAAATGTCGTCCAATGATTATTGCGCCGTAAATCTCGTGTTAACCATAAGATCTAGAGTGGGACAGAGAAGTCAGGTGTATCTTCTTCCTTCCACATATCAACGGATGCACCTGCACTAGAGGCTTCTGGCGTCCCGCAGGAGCACTAGCAGCCATGTATTCTTCCCACGGTACTGATGATCTACGATGGATTATAAGGAACTAGGAAGGGTGCCAGGGATTTACAAAAGGGTGGGTATGCGGGGTCGCGGAGAAGGACAGTGATTGGCTTGGACCTTATATTGGTCCTCACACCAAGGAAGTGTGGACGGGAATATCGAGTCTGGTTGTCAACAAGGATTAGTTATCTTATGGGAAAAGTAACACACATCTGCAGAGTGTGTCAAATTATGGCTTGTCACTCCTTATTCTGGGTTTGAAACTGCGAATACTACATGAAAGGAGCTCCATGAAGTTCTAGATGACCCGTGAAGACTAATGGACATAGCTTTTTAGAATAAAATCAACCTTTTAAAGAAATGATTATGAAAATTTGCATTTGTGTACGACTTCATGGTCTATGGTTGTAGCTAGTGCATGATACACCTATATCCCCATTATTGAACTTGTTGAATAGGCTCTTGCTCACCCGTTCTCTCTTGAACCCCCTGCTTAGATTTGGAGGCATCAAAAGAGAAGCTACCGTGAAACTCAAAGACAGAGAGTAGTCCACTATTACAATGGGGCAGGAACTAGTTAGAGGAGTCAACGAAATCAATTACACTCCCCGGGGGGAACCTAGACTGGGAGTATAAGAGAACTAGCTTCCTAATCCTAGCACCTAAGTAGCTAGAGTCCAATCATATATTTTTTTAGCAAGCCTAGTACTTCTATAGGTAGGCTAGTAATAAGTTAGTATACGTGTTGTTATTTTGTAGCTTTATTTGATGCTTTACCTCATTATAAAGTAAGAGATTATGCTGATCTTTTGTAAAGAGTCTGTGCTATAAATTCTACATACATATCTTGTCCCCGTAATATTTTCGTTGTACCACTCTAAAAGATATAATACTAGCGGAATTGTATTTTATTGGTGTTATGTTAAAACTTGCCTACTAAACATGCAGTAGTATGTTAGGTCACCGCACTTTCCTTGACATGCACCATATTATTGAGCATGGCATTTACATAGAATATACCAAAAAGCTTAAATATATTTATCTACCGTTTGCAATATACTAATGCGCTTGGCCTGGCATTTTGCGAGGGCCACTATTCTAGTTAGTTACTAATAGCCATGTTTCAAGACACGTATTAGTTTAATGAAATATCGGTGTCCTTACATCAGCAATGTACTATGTGCACGATGTACTTTCTATTTCTTTGAAACAACAAGGACTATGTTGCGTATGGCATTGTGGATTTGTGGCGGAACCATGCAAACATCTTGGAGAGTAAAGCTCCTTTCAAAAAAAAAAATCTTGGAGAGTAAAGCTCCTTTCAAAAAAAAATCTTGGAGAGTAAAGCTAATACGCAGGCCTGGTGGTCAACGTGAAGACCACACGCCTAATATGAACTGGCTTACAGATATGCACAAATACTACCAGCAATATACAGGAACCAAAAAAACAATAACGATATGGCATATTACTCCGGGTTCAAAGTGCTTAGTTGATCAATGAACAATAAGAGTGCAGAAAAAGTTCTCGATACGGGGGTGAAGAAACCTGACTATGACGACCGTGTTTGCCACACACACACAAGACCTGACCAGACAACAACGATACAAAATCCTGATTATACCGACACATTCGGCACCCTAGAAGTTCGGGCGCAAAGCACAACACTAAGCACTAGTACATACGTAGCTTTATTATGAGGTAAATTCCCCCTTACGATCTTCAGAACAGTCATGCATTAGCCGGCACGATTCAAGGGGGCGTCCTGCTGTAGAGAAACTTCAGGAACAGAGGCAGGATCGAGCTCGTGGAAGCCATAGAGCTGACCACCTTCCTCTTCTTGCAAACGGAAAGAGGGAATTCTGTGAGAAAACCTCATCTTATCTTCCACAGGTATCTTCACTACATTAGTTCCGATGGCGGGCTTAAACACAGCGATATAGCCTTCGACTTTAGTTTTGGTGCACCTGACAATCTCCCCAATGCTATACTCATCAAGATCGTTCGTCCCCGGAGGAACCCAATCAGGTGACCAGTTTTTGTAGATGGCCCAGATCTCACCGACCTTCGGAAGAATTTCAATCTCCCGCTTTGGGTCGTGTACCTTGTACACCAAATGAGAGAAGGTATTGGTTGTTTCGTAATTGGTTCTCCAGTTTCGAACTTTCAACTTACCGCAGCTGACAGGTATACCCTGCTCCAACCACTGTTTCTCCTGCTCCACTTTAGGACAAGCTTCTAGCCAGGTCAAACACACTTTGAAAGGTCCCAGCTCGATTTTGCTTATCCAGCCATAGAACTTGGGGAAGCTGTCAGCACCGCTGCATATTGACCATATTTGTCCATGTTCAAATTTCTCAGGTGAATGGCATCCTTCGAAGTCATGGAATTCTGAATCAGGAAAGGTAAAAATACCCTTGGAGGGACAATTTTTCAGCAAGGATGCGTTCTGCTCGGACGAACTATCTTCATGTTTTCCTTTGCTGCTTGTACTGCCAGCGCTAGAAGCAATGGATGTGCCGTTTTCTTTCTTGCCAGGAGACATGCAAGAGTCGAGACTAATTGGGGGAAATGCTGCATCCAGGTCCGTGGGGAGACATGCAGGGTCGAGTTCCAGAAAACCTCTCGGGACATCCACTTTCTCATGACCATCTGTGCTATAAAAAGGGACTCTGTGAGAAAATCGAAGCAGATCACTTGATGCTATCACAATTTCGGGCTCATCCTTAGCTGTCGCAAACAAACTGCTAAAGCCTTTGACCCTGACCAACGGGACAACGGTGACGCCAGCACGAAATGAGAAATCTGACAGGACTTGGACGACTTCATATTCATAGGATCTATGGTTACCTGCATCTGATGCCCACTGCATGCTCCAACCCTTATAAAGGGCCCATACTTCACCCTTGCTAGGATATACTTCGTAGTTGCTTCTTCTTTTGCCTTTTGTCAGTTGAACAATATGCGAAAAAATGAATCTGAGCTGTGATATCTCTGTTTCTCTTAAGCCAAAGCTTCCACAAGCAACCGGCAGTTCTTCATCGGTCCATCTATCCTCAGCTTCATTTGCTGCAACGTGATCCAGCCAGGTGAGATGAACTTTGAAATCGAGGGCATCTGAATGTTTTATTCTACTAGCATAAAGCCTTGGCATGCCATCCACGTCATCATAAACTGCCCAGATCTGATCAGCTGCAAATAGGTTTGCATCCACCAACTTGCCAAAATCGTAGAAGTCTGTACCATGTACATCAACAGGTTGGGAGTCCATGTTTACCGCCCTCTAGAACAGAGCTTAGTACTATTATGGACATGATGTCTGGGACTAGAATAAACAAAGCAACAATTCGAATTAAAATAAAACATGTCAAAGGAATTAGGCCGACATACTACTACTGGGCATGTACTACATACGGCATGAGCCAAATGCATGGAACTGGAACCGCTTCATTGGCTAGACAAAATCAAATAATGACCTTAGTTTAAAGTTTGTAACCTATAGTATTACTGTTATGCTAAAACGGCCTCCATCACAGTCGGCTATCTTAAACTGAAGAAATTAACCTTATACCTTACTCTACATAGTGGAATAGGATCATTTGTTTGGCGAATGACGACTATATCATTGATAAATCCATACATGAACTTATTGTCACTATATATACTGACTGCTATGTCTAGTCACTCCACGGGATCAATTGGCTAGTACACGACTCCTTTAAGCAACTCCACGGGATCAATTGCCCAGCACCTAGTTGCGAGAAGATGCATATAAGAATTCAGCATTTTTTATCATATAAAAAAAATTCAGCATTTTGCGCAATAACTAAATCCGTTTTTTTCGAGCAAGAAAACTAGTAGTCTATCATATTTTCATGGCATTGACTAAACTAGCGTGTGTATCTGATCATGACACGGTAAATCTAGTAGTTTGCCAACCTCCCTGCCACAGAAAGCTCTAAAGTCTAAACCCCTTAAGCTAGATCTAACTGATAAATGGACCAAAGTGCACATCATAAGACTGAAAATGAGGGAAAAAGAACTACTAATTTGATTCGCTTTTCATTGATCGTGCTTATGATTAGCCACAAGACATTGCAGCTAGCATGGGGTAGTTTCCTCCTGGCGCAAGCTAAAGAGGGAGACCAAGCGAATCACATGGAAGCAGGAGCGGGCAACTGTAGAAGCACCCATCAAGCCAACTAGTCGACACCCAAAAGGCACGAAGAAAACAAGAACACGATGGAAATGCGACACGGGTAAGGTAGGGGAAACAGAGCATATGGCAGTAGAAATCACCTTAGCCGGGGGTGGAGCTGGAGGGATCGGCGGTGGCCGGAAGACGGCGAGCTTTTAGGGCAATGGTGACTGGTGAGCGCGATGGGATTTTGGGACTGGAGGGTACGTTTTGAATTTGATTGATCACTGGATTACTACTAGTGGGAAGGTACGCCTCCGTCCGTTAGGTAGTTCCCGTATGATGCGCCCAGTAATGCGATCTGCTTCCAAAATTTACTGCTTTGAGCAGTTAGATAGTTCCTTTATAATGCGCCTGGTATCGCGATTTGTTTCCAAAATATTCACTCAAGGACATAACTGCAATTCCGTTGATGTCTCGCTATTCCGCTCTGTGCTTCCATTTTCTTGCCGACATAAATTTGCTTCGACCTGTATGAGCAGTATGTTTCCATCATCAACCTACCTGTGTGTTCAGAACAAGATCTTGTAATGGTTCATCTCACATGTACATTTGCTCCCTTGCGCAGTCAAATAGTTGCCAACAAAGTTTGATTTAGTTTCCAAACAATCGCAAAGGGCATGGATGAGTAGTGATTGCAAACCCTGTTTGGTTTTCCGCACCTTTCTAAATTTTCTCTACGGTACCAGTGCTATCCACAATTTATAGAGAAGGTGAGGGTAGAAGGGTAATGTATGATATATTTGTCGAGTACTAAGTATTTCAAAGGTGTCACAGCCGAAATCTATTTCACTTTCCATTCTATTGCCTCCTCGCATTTTACGCCTTCTGTTTCTCCCGCCCATCGCTAACCTGTTCATGCCCATCTCGCCGACGGGCCCAGTTCGCGGCTGGGAATGTCAGTGACGTCAGTGAAGTCGATGGGCCGCTAAAGCCAAAGGCAGTAAGGCCCTACGCCAAGCCACGCACGAGGCCAGCGCCGAAGGATAAGCCAATGGATGTGACGCCGGAGGTGTGGGAAAGGAACTGCATCCGGTGGGAATACGCGACGGCGGAGCACTGAGAGTGGTGGCAAAAGTCGGAGCTAAAATGGATATGGCACTCCATGCATCCGCTAGCCAAGGGTTCATCCCGGGCATTGTCGTAGGAGGGAGCTCCTTGTCGTCGCTCTACTCAATGAGTTGGTCCTCGTCCCTCCACTCGAGGGGCTCATCCCCGTCTACCCCGGGCTACTTCCAGGAAGGTTGTGGCCCCACGCGGAAGGTTCTCCCGCAACTACTCTACCCCCCCCCCTCCAACTTCAGCAAGTTCAATCTAGACGCCATGTTTTCGCCGAGCTGCACCAATTGTCGTCATGTTGTGGTCGGCGGGGTCGTGCAGGGGGCAAACCTCAACCTCAATAGTCCATATGACGACCTAGCGGCACCCCCGCCAGATCAAATGAGGGGCGCTCTCGCTCGGTACTCCTAGCTAGCTTGGTGCTGCCAACCTGTTCAACGGTTGGTGGATTCGACACCTATGAGGAGGAGAAAGAACCCATCGCTCCCGCCGCTGATGGGATGGAGAGGAAGAAGGCCAAGGGCGGAGGAAGCCGAGGACTAACATGGAAGTCATTGGAGGACATGTGCTTATGCGATTCTTGGAAGGTCGTGTGCATGGATGATGGATACCATCACCGGCTCCAATCAAACAACCGCGCCTATTAGAAGAGGATCAAGGCGAGTTTGATGAGCTACATCAACAAGGAGTGCAGCAATATGCACATGCATGGATCAAACCCAAATTGCAATAGCGCATAGGTGAAGCATCATCCAAGCCGTGGTGAACAAATACCAAGGCTACCTTGAGGGCATTCGCGAGCGACATGTGAGTGGGAAGAATGCGACATATCACTTGATCATATCCGACGACTTGTTCAAGCGGCTCAACAAACACATTGCGTTCACCTTGAAGCATTGCTTCTTGAAGCTCCAATACTGCAAAAATGGAGGGTCTTTCGGAGGTTGCTCAAAGAGAAAGGCAAAGAAGAGCCGGCCAAGGTGGCGGCGGCAGCATCAGAGGGACACCTCATTGGAAACAAGACGCCAAAGGCGGCTGTTGTTGCGATGACACGGTTAAAGAGGGTGCAATGGAAGGTTGACAAATACCTCGTCGAAGTCATGTCGCGAAAAGGCGTCCCCGGTACGCCCAACTCGACAATGCTGCCTCAGGGCGCATGGGAGAGATGCTCAGTGCACGATGCCCGTACCGGCTCTTACATTTTCTAGCGTCAGCGTGTGTGGATTCTGCTAAGTACTAAGGGTCAGCCACCTCCGGATCAGGTGATAGATTTCTCCTCGATAATCAGTTAGAGCATCTCCACTTGTCTCCCCCAACAGGTCTCCGGCGTGCCATTTTTTCATCCGGACGGTGAAAAATGGCCCAGCCGCGCCCCCGGTTCCTCGTTTTTCGCCGAATTTGGGCTTTCATCCATCCGGCGAGCCCACGCCAACCCCGGCCTACCGGGGAGCGCTCGGGGACTCCGGACGAAGCGAAAGCGCGTGAAACGGCGAGAAATCTCTCCCGCGCTTTCGTTTCGTCTTCGCCGCGGAGGTGGCCCCCGACCGGTCAGCGACACGGGCATCGTCTTCCGCGCACGCATCGTCTTCCGCGCGCAGTAAAGGCTGCCGCCGGTCAGCTCGCCGCGGACGCGTCGCATTCCACGCGGCATTAATCCCCCGCGCCAGCCGCGCCTACATAGGCCGCTCCGCTCGCCGCGACGCGTACCCCTGCTCCTATCTCCCTCCACTCTCCCGATGGCGTTCTCCGACGACGACGGCGCAGCCAACAACGGCTTCCCCCGCCGTTCGCTCCACGCGTGGGAGGGGCACCTCCTCCACCAGGCGGGGTACCCCTGCCCGCCGGACACGAGGCCTCCCGGACACGTCGCTCGCTACCGTCGGCCTGCGACACCTCCATCTGGCGTCGCCGTCCCCTTCGTCGACCTCGAAGCCTCGGACGACGAATGGTACAAGCCATCGCCGTCCCCGCCTCGCACCAGCGGCCGGTGGGGAGACGCCGGCCAGGGCAGCAGCCAGGCCGCGCCGCCGCAGTTCGACGACGATGGCTCCGACGACGATGGCGACGACGGCGGCGACTACACGGTGTTCTACCGCCATTTGGGCATGTAGAGCGCCGTGTTTTAAAATTTACAGTTGTATTCCCCTAGCCGAATTCGACTATGTATGAACTTCGCCCTCTATATAGTAAATATCATTAAATTTAGTCTAAATTCGCCCGTTTTTAGCCGTAGTTTGTCAAGTTTATGTTTTTCAAATTTGCATCGTCGTCTTCGCCTGAGCACGCGGCTGGGAAACTACTCCTCCCCACGCCAAATTTACATCCAATTCGGAGGAAAATTTCTCCGGATTTCGGCATGGGAAGGCCAAACGAGTGGAGATGCTCTTACCACCGCCGGAGGTGCATCGTGCTTTTCTGGATCCGATCGGAAAGGAAAGGTCGATAAAGCTGCGCCGCGAAGGGAAAGGAGGGTGCGAAAAAACGCACTTGCCAACTCTCTAAACATTTTCTGCTGTATTAATTCCAGCTGCGTTGCTTCCAGAAAAGAAGCATAGTCATTTTGCAAAGCAACCCCTAACACCAACTAATGTTAGTACTCCGATTGTAGGGCGAGGTACTTTTAACGAATAATAATAATGTGATCGAGGCAAGCACACGCGAGGGGTATCCACCGATTCCACCATTCCATTAGTTAGTGCCGTTTTGCTCCACACATGTACTCCGATCCAGAGAAAACAGAATCTACAATTATCTTCCTCCTTAAGCACGTCCGACCAACTAATCCTTAGCGGCAAAGCAGGAAAACCTTGCATTCAGCAAACTTCAGGACTACTGCACTGAGAATAAGACTTCTTGCACCTGGCGAGGTACTAAAATTTCAATAATGCTATATTAGATTTGAATCATTTCAACACATAGTAAAACTTGATGAAATGGGTAGAATAATTACTCGCAATTGAACTTGATGGCACTGGTGACATCGGTCCACAAGTAACAGAGGCATGTTGGAATGGTTCCCAATAAGACTAAAGCTGACTGGCATATATGTACTCCAGAAAAACTGATAGCGGTATATGAAAATAGTTCTAGTCATAATCTATTTGAAGGGTTTGTGCTTTGGCATCAGCGTCTCATGTGGCACCCTAGTACAGGAAAACATCTGGAACGGAGGCTGCATCCAGCTCATAGAAACCATGGAGCTTGCCGCCACTTTCTTCTGTCAGACGAAACGAGGGTACGCGGTGAGAGAACTTCAGGTTCTCCCTTGTAGGTATCTCCAGAACACTCTTTGGCTTGCGAGGCTTGAACACCGCAGTGTAACCTTTGACTTTAGTCAGAA
Source organism: Lolium rigidum (assembly GCF_022539505.1). Lineage (NCBI taxonomy): Eukaryota > Viridiplantae > Streptophyta > Magnoliopsida > Poales > Poaceae > Lolium > Lolium rigidum. The sequence goes on from NC_061510.1 coordinate 208,025,170, forward strand.
GAGAAATTTTTGTGCTAACTTCAGTGCGCTCAATGATCTCGCCGATAGCAAATTCACAAGCATCAGTGCTGGACGGAATCCAGTCAGGAGTCCAGTTCATGTAGATGACCCAAATCTGGCCTACTTGCGGAAGAATTTCAATCTGCAAAGATGCGTCAAGTTGCCTGGTGTATACCAAATGAGAGAAAGTATCCTTTGTCTCATACTTGGTCTTCCAGTTTCGAATTTTAAATTTACCACAGCTGACAGGTATATCCTCCTCCAACCACTGTTTCTCCTGCCCAACTTGAGGACAAGCTTCAAGCCATGTCAAATCCACTTTGAAAGGTTCCAGCTCGACTTTGCTTATCCAGCCATAGAACTTTGGGAAGTTGTCAACATCACTGTATAAAGCCCATATTTGTCCACGTTCAAACTTCTCACGTGAGCGGCATTCTTCGAAGTTACAGAATTCAGAATCGGGATATGTATAGACACTTAGGGAGGGACATATTTTTGCTGAGAAAGGTCACCTAAAGAATTAGGACCATGGGGAATTTTCTGCAAGCATGTGTTCTGCTCAGAAGAAATATCTTCATGTTTCCCACTACTGCTTGGACTGTCGGTGCTCAGATCAACGAACGTACTGCCCTCTTTCTTGTCAGGAGATATGCAAGAGTCTCGAGTGCTCAAATCAATGAATGTGCTGCCCTTTTTCTTGTCAGGAGACATGCAAGAGTCCAGAGTAACAGAAGAAAATGCTGCATCCAGGTCCACGGGGAGACATGCAGGGTCAAGTTGCAGCAACCCTCCTGGGATACCAACTTTCTCACTCCCATCTGTCCTATGAAACGGGATGCTGTGAGAAAAACTAAGTAGCTCACTTGGTGCTACCACAAATTCGGATTTATCCTTAGCTGTCGCAAATAAACTCACAAAGCCTTTAATCCTGACCAATGGGGCAACCATAACACCAGCACTAAATGAGAAATTTGAAAGGACTTCGACGACTTCATATTCATAGGATCTATGGCTATCTGCATCTGATACCCACTGCATGCTCCATCCCTTATAAAGGGCCCATATTTCACCCTTGCCTGGATGTATGTCATAGTTCCTTTTTTTGCCTTTTGTCCATGAAACAATATGCGAAAACATGAGCCTGTCTTGTGATGTTTCTGTTGCTCCTAAGCTAAAGCTTCCACAAGCAACAGGCAGTTCTTCATCAGTCCATTTATCTTCTGATTCATTCGCTGCAACATGCTCCAGCCAAGTGAGATGAACTTTAAAGTTGGAGGCATCAAACCTTTTTATTCTAGCATAATATCTTGGCATGCCATCAAGGTTATCATAAATGGCCCAGATCTGACCTACTGCAAACAGACAAACTTCCCTCAGTTTCTCAAAATCAAAAAAATCTGCATCAGGGAAAGAAAGCTTCTCAGAATAGCAAGGTTGATCCTGGCCAACAGTATCTGTTACTTCTGCCTCCATATTGTCCTGATCACCTATATCTGTACATTTAGCATTCTCTTGGACGTCTACTTTGCTGGGCATGTTAGATGGAACTGATTGCCTTGCAGCATTCAAGTCAGGGTTAGATGGAAAATCATTCCTTTGCTTCTTTTTGCTATTAGAGTTCAGGCTACTGCAGCCATCAGCCCCTTGCTTTTTCCTAGCAGTTTTAGCTTTCGTTTGGATGTCTACTTTGCTGGGCACGTTAGATGGAACTGACTGCCTCACAGCATTAGAGACGTTCTCATCAAAGATTTGCTTCAAATTCAAGTCAGCATTAGATGGAAAATCATTCTTCCTTTGCTTGTTTTTGCTATTAGAGTTCAGGCTACTGCTGCCATCAGCACCTTGCTTTTTCCTAGCAGTTTTAGCTTTCGCTTGGATGTCTACTTTGCTGGGCACATTAGATGGAACTGACTGCCTCACAGCATTAGAGACGTTATCATCAAAGATTTGCTTCAAATTCAAGTCAGCATTAGATGGAAAATCATTCTTCCTTTGCTTCTTTTTGCTATTAGAGTTCATGCTACTGCTGCCATCAGCATCTTGCTTTCTCCTAGCTGATCTCCGGATACTGGGGGATTCCGCAGCATTTTGCACTGCAGATACACCTTCTTTACCTAAGTTCTTTCTATCAACAGCATTTAGATCAGCAGGACCTGGCATGCATCCCACACCTGTGTTCCTGTGTGCAGTTTGGGCAGAAAAATTACTTGTATTTGTTGCTGGAATTTCAACATTGCCCCTCTTACTATCTGACCGGTTAGCTTCCTTCTCACCACCAGCACTACCATGCCCTTCTATATCACATTGTGCCACATTAATCCTTGCTTTCATATATGAGTTTGCACCTGTAGATGAAAGCTTCACAGGACCTGGGATATTCATAGCATTTGGAGCTGCAGATGCCTCTTCTGTGCATGACTTCTGTCTCCCAATGATGTCTGGATTAGCAGGATCTGGTATTGACCATCCACCCATATGCTCATTTGCAGCCAGTGGTACGGAAGGTTTATCTTTATTCATTGCTGGAAAATGACTTGCCCCCCTTGCTGTTCTTGACTGATTAGCTTTCTCGTTCGTGCTTGGAATGCTAAACCCTTTCATGTATTCATTACATCGGGCAACATTTACTCTTGGTTTCACATCTGTGGTCCCCTGTGCAGAAGGAAGCTTCACAGGCCGGCCTTGTTGACTTGGAAACGTCTTTGCTGGAACTTGAGAACTAGTGTATACACCCGATGAAGTTGACACATACTGTTCCTCTAATTTGTATGTAAAGAAGTTATTTCCACAGTTCATACATCGGATCAGAGTATTCAAGACACGGATGTGGTACTGATACCGCACCTGACAATGGGAGCATATGGTCCAAAAGGTCAGTACATATCCAGGAACATTCTGTTTACTTGTGTCGCTCTTCTTCTGTTGCTGTGTAACTTGCGTTGGCGCTTTCCTGGAAGCATTCTGCCTTCTGATGTCATATTGAGATCGTGTTGTTTGATCACACAGTATTTTATGAGCATCGCCTACCAACTTGAAAGCATCTTCAGCACCATGAAAACAGTTTTTATCAGGATGGAGTGAAAAGGCAAGCTTGAGGTATTGCTTTCTTATGTTAGAATGATCTGCTGTTGGCTCCACTTGAAGGATTGCATACCAGTCCATCTCTCCATTCACCCTTGCCTCTGCTGCACAATGTACATTGCAGACATTTAACACCTGAAATATATTCTCAAGCTCGGGAAACAGCACTTGAGCTTTAAGTGCAATCTTTTGGGCACCAATGAAGTCTTTCTTTCCCAACTTCTGTACAGAAATTTCCCTAGCCCTCAAGGCCTCTTCTCTGTTGCACTCCATGATCTATGCCAAAACAATATACAGAAGCCACGCGAAGTCGTGAAGTGTTATCCACTAGAAATGAGTATCCTCTGACTCAAGCTTTATAGCAGATAACGGATGCACACAATCTCAATCAACTTCTCAAACATATGCTAATGAACCTTGAATGCATCAGGTCCTGAAAAATTAAGGAAAGAATAGTTCTTAGTAACAATATTTAGCTCCTGAAAACACACACATCTGTGAGTTCCATAAACTGCTTAAATGCAAAATCTAATACACGAGACCACATATAACATATTCCTTCCGTTCATAAGGAGTAGATGACTTCCTAGAAAGTGTGCAGCCATTTTTAAAAAACTAGATGATTCCCCACGCGTTGCTGCGAGAACACGCCCAGTCCACGGAGAAAGCAAACTGCCTCGCACGATCTGCAGTACCAGATTCCCATGTTCTTCCACGCGAGAGCCCCTGCCACGCCGCCTCCCCACGCGCCGGTACCTGATCAACATCCATGCCGTCCTGCTGCCTTGGGTTCCTCCTCGAAAACTGATGCCAGATTCGATCGAATCGGCGAGGTCGGAAGAGGGGACGGCGGGAGGAAACGGAGGCGGAGGCGACAGATGTGCTGAAACAGCAGGCTCACCGACATCGACGCGGCTCGGAGCCAGACGTCGGCCTCCATGGAAGAAAGGGCGAGGTCGGAAGAGGGGCTGGCGAAACACCGCTGCCCGTCCTCCATGATGCCGTGTTCCAAGACGCCGCCACTCTACCTCCAACTCTGCCGCCCGTCCCTAACACCGTCGTGTTTCAGGACGTCGACGCCATGTTCCAGGACGCTGCTGTCCTCCACGACGATGTGTTCCAGGACGCCGCCGCCCTTCACCTTCCATCCGGCGGCAGGTCCACTGCACCCGCCCGTCTCCTGCACCCAGCTCGACGGTGTACTGGTCCTCCAAGGCGGCGGTCTCCTTGACAACTGGGTGCTGCATCCCTACAAACAGATTCCACGCAGAAATTTGAAGATATCAATGGTGCCATGGTGGGGTTTTGTTAAATCATTTAGCAATGAAACATTTGCGACCATGGAAGCTATATTGTTAGATCATGACATGATGCCAACCAAATCAGTTTACTACAATTTCTTTTATGTGTACGAATTGAGGCATGGAAGCAATCATGATATGCCCTCACATGTGATTCCTCAAAAAGAAAAGAAAAAATTGTTTATAGAAGGAATTGGTCAGATTATGGAGAAGGCCATAGCGCTACTATTTAATACCATTGTTCCGTATATATAAATTTGTGCTTCTGTTGTTCAAGTGGATCCAGCAAACTTTTATTCCTAGAAAGCTTTTTTTTTTCGATAAAGGGAATATATTAATATCAGAAGATACCAATTACACCCAGCCTCTGCAACAACGCACCATCCTAATGACAATACGGATGCACACAGCCAAAAAAGAGAAAAGAAGCTAAGAAAAAAGAGTCCCGCCATAGCATTCCAGCCCTAGCAACAACAATACAACCACCACCATGACAACACCTGAACTCCAGACTCTTCAAAAGCGACGCCTCCAAGAAGGGAACGGTGCACCAACGCCGTCGTCGCCCGATCAAAGATCTTAGGTTTTCACCCTAGAAAGCTTTTGGATGTCAGCTTCCATGATGCTAATTTAACTTATTTATTTTAAGGTGTATTATCAACACAATGTGTTCTTTTGCTTTGTATTCACTTTGTTTGCTGCCCAGAGGTTGTAGAATTGTCTTTGCAGAAGAATGCTTTATATTCTTCTAAAAGAGGATGTTTTCTTTCAAACTCCAAGACCAGGTGTACACATGGAGTCTAATTAAGTTGAGTAGTCTTCTTGGTTTATGCTGCAGTTCATATTTTGATTAGTGTTGTATATGCTTGTGCATTCTAAATTTAGTACTCCCTCTGTTCCATAATTCTTGCCCCAGATTTGGATGTATCTAATTTGCGACAAAAATTATGGAACGGAGGGAGTAGTGATCATCAAATAAAACTAAAGTACTTGCACTTATGTAATCATGGTGATAGTGCTACACTACGAGGACTTCCTCTATTATTTGTGGTTTGTATACTTGCTAAAGATGCTTATAAACTGAGTTGTTGAACAAATTACTTCACACAGGGACATTGTGGAGCTAATCCCTGAGATTACAGAGACGAGCTAAAACACTAAATATGGCTGGTGATGAGTATGCATCTGCCATGTTTTACTGGATTGAACAGTGTCTGGATTTTATAGGAAGCTTTATTCAGGGCTGTAGCATCTGTACTTTATATTGGAAATATAAACTTTTTCCTACAGAATAGAAGTTGATTCATCGGTGATTAAGGATGATAACTGCAGGTTTCACCTTAACACTTCGGTAGAGATATTGGAGTGAGTACATTCTCTCCTTTCAAAGGTCATTTTCTACATTTATTTTCTACATACATTTTCTGTGTGACAACTGACAACCAATCAAAATGCTGACCACTAAAGTTTTTTTTGCAGGTGTGATTGCAATAATTTGGAGAAGACGCAGATTACACGGGTAATAGTTACCTCTGAAGAAATTATTACTAGACCACGTAATCTCTACACTTGCTAGCAGAGATGCATTAGCCAAAACAGTATATTCCCGATTGTTTCATTGGTATTGGTTCCCTGGCACAACACTCCAATTAGATTTGTATTTACTTTCTAATCTTGGCATTTTTGCATTGTTACTATGACCTATCGATAGGATTTGGACTCCGAGTTTACTATCAAACTATGTATTCATTTCCTTGGACGATTTGTCCCTTTGGTGATGCCAAAAAGAAGTTCCAACCTGACAATAAAAGGTTATTAATCATTCTATACTTACAGCCCATTTGTTAGCACTACTGATCTGACATGGAAGTCGACAGGCCCAAATCTGAGCGACACTAACGCTACCAAATTTGGTGCATGGTTTAGATAATCTATTTTCTGCTATGCACACTTGTATACAACTAAAACTACTGTAGATGCTAACAGATCTTGAAAAGGCACACCTATGGACAAATAAAATTATACAGGGTGTAATGACAAGAATAATTACCCACATTTCCATCTATAGTGGCGAAGCCAGTCCCCAATATTGGCAGGGCTGGCCTCCTGCCAACAACAGCTTGCTGAACATAGGATATAGGTAGAACATAAGATTTTTGGAAATTCCACGTGGGATTTCACCAAGGTATCCACTCGAATGAACCGCCAAACAGGATTGAAGTACCTACGTAGAATGATCTTGCATTTAGTATATGTACAATAGATATCGGGTCAATGTCGAAGTAATATTGCTGACACCAAAGTATACAGTATTGAAAACACGCATACACATATTAGCAAGTGTAAATATATTTAACAAGCATCCTAGACTCCTACTTCAGACTTCAGAGAGATTCTCCGCTCCCTTTCTTCTATAGATTGGTAAGAGTTGGTTTTGCTGAAGAGGGGAACTCTACCTGCACACGATGCTGGTTTGGTGGTGCCCAGAACGCTCGCCACATGGGCAGCCCGCTGGAGCAGGGCGTCCTCGACGGCGTCCCTCGGTGATTGTTCCGACTCATCGGCTGTTTCTGCAGGGGGACGGCCAGCGTTGTGAAGCCCTCCAACACGTGGTGTCCGCAGCTTCCTATCCGGTGGATACGAGGCGCGCGCCTCCGCGTCCGCCTCCGTCGGCCCCTAGCTCTGGGTCGCCGGCGAGGCCGCGAGCATGCCGAGTGGCAGCGCCTCCCCGGACTCTTCGATGAACGGATTCGATGAGGAGAGGCGGCGAAGAGCAGGGGGTGTACGACTCCTAACGTCTGCGGTGGGATGAAGGGGAGGGCGGCCCGATGAGGTCAACCGAGGGAGCTGGCGAGCAGGGGACCTTGCGGGGGCGGTGGGAGGTAGCAGGTACAGTTGGTGGGAGAGAGAGCTAGTGAAGAGTGGGAGTGTTGTCCACTTCTTTTTGAAGATTAGAGCATCCCCACTCGTTTGGGCTCCCACGCCCAATATCCGGCGAAATTTTCGTCTGGATTGGAGGAAGATTTGGCGTGGGGAGGCCATTTTCCCAGCCGCGAGCCTAGGATGGATGCAACGTAATACGACGAATTCAGACAAAATAGGCGAATTCGTTCAAACATAAGCGAAATTTAATGATATTTAACATATAGAGGCGAGTTCGTACATAAATAGGGCGAATTCGTACATATATTTGAATTCGGCGATTGGCAAACTAATACTAAAACTAAAAGCGGCCTCCTACATGCCTAAATGGCGGTAGAAGGTCGTGTAGTCGCCGCCGTCGTCGTCGTCGGCCGGAGCCGGCGTCGTCCCGGGCGGCGGCGCCTCGTACCGCCGGCTCGTGCCTCGGCCGGCGTCGCCGGCGCGTGGAGGCGACGGCCGGTAGATGTCGTCGTCGCTGCTCTCCTCGAGCTTGATCACCTCCCTGGGCGCGGCGTTCCGCGAGGACGACGGTGCGGCGGCGCGGGCGGCGAGTTGTCGCGCGGCGGCCGGATCCAACATCCGCCGTCGCTGCTCCGCCTCTCGGCGCTCCCGGTCGCGCCTGGACCACTCCAGCCGCGGCGTCGATGGGGAGGCCGTTGTCGGCGGGCACCGGGTCCTTCGGCGACCCGGCGATCGCCTCCGCCACCGCGGCGTCCTCCGCGCGCTTCGCCTCCTCCTCGGCGAGGCTGGTTGGCGGCGGCCGCGGCGGCCTGATTCTTCGCCGTCTTCCTCTTCCGCCCGCGTTGCGGCGAGGAGGGCTGGTCGCGGATGACGAGCGCGCCGGCTGCTGCGCCCTACGGTCGGCGGTGGAGACGCCGGCTCCTTCTTCACGGTGGCCGGAGACGGCCACTCCTTCTTGACGGTGGCCGGCGTCGACCCGCCGGACCTAGACGCCGATCTCGAGCCCGACGACGAAGAGGACGGCGCCATCCTCCTCGGTATCCAGGAACTACCGTGCCGGCGCGACACGGTAGCCGCCACCGGCGGCGGCATCCCCGGGACGGGGAGTTCCCGTCCTCGATGTGCGCGAGCACATTCTCGAGGGTGCGGTTGGGCGCGCTCCACCATCGGCGGCGGCCGGCGGCGTTGTTCCTTGCCGGAGGAGGAGGAGGGCCGTCGTAAGCGGCGAGTTCGCGTTCGTACCTTCGCCGGAAGAACGTGATCCACGCTTCGTGGTTGTCGGGGAAGAAGCGCGGATCCGCGCGCTGCTAGTCACTGAGAGTGACGAGCACCTCCTCGATCGCCGTTTCGAGTGCGCCGCCACCCGTTGGCGGCGGCGGGATCGGCACGCCGCCTGCGCTCAGCCTCCAGCCTCCCGGTGCGCGGAAGTCCGGCGGCGCGGGGTAGCCCGCCGCGTGCGGGAGTCGCCCCTCCCATTGGTGGAGAGAGCGGTGGCCGAAGCCGTTGTTGGCCGCACCGTCGTTCGCCATTGCTGGTTCCTTCGAGTTCGGGGATGATTTGGGGGAAGACGAGCGAGGAGGTGAATGCGGGGCAGCCGGGGTAGTTCGGCGATAAATAGCGGTAGGCGCGCATGAAACCGAGGCGACGGCATTAACTCGCCGCGTGGAAGCTACGCGTCCGGCGAATGCTGGACCGGCGGCGGGCTTTACGGCGCGCGGAAGACGATGCGATGAGGACGACGATCGGTGTCTCTCGCCGACAAGTTGGGGCCACCAGACGCGCGGGAACGTTTCGCGCGCTTTCGTTTCGTCCGGAGTCCCCGAGCGCGCCTCGGGGGGGCGGGGATGGCGTGGGCTCGCCGGATGGATGAAGGGCTGAAAGTATAGAGATGGTAAACCTAGAGGGGGGTGAATAGGTTTCTACAAATTTTAATTCTTTCTTTGCAATATTAGGCTTTGCGGAATATAAAGATGAGCCTAATGCAAACTAGGTGAAGCAACCTATATGAGGATACAGCTAACTCGAGCACGAAGGCTCTCACGGGCAGTTTAAATCACAAGTAAGGAGTTCGGTTAGAGATAACCGATAGCACGCGGAGACGAGGATGTATTCCCGTGTTCCCTTGCTTTGCAACAAGGTACGTCACGTTTGGAGGAGTGGAGGTCCCACGAAGGATTCCCCGCGCCACGAAGGCTCACCCTATTCTCCGGAGCCTATCCCACGAAGGAATAGCTCACTCACTTGTGGTAGACTTTGAGGTAGCCTCCAAACCTTCACAATCTTGCCCGGAGCAAATCCACAGCCCGGATGCTTCCGGACTTCTCTTGCCCACCTAGGGTTTCCAAGGAACCCTAGGAAGCAAGCTTCTCAATGAATACAAGGGGGAATGAGATTTGGCTTGGTAGAACGGTAGATCGGGTCCTCCTCTAATGATTCCCCGGAGGGATTTGAGTTTGGGTGGAGGAGGAGGGAGATCTGAGGCTTTTGGTGTTTCTAGCAATGGAGTAGGAGAGAGAGAGCTCAAGAACAGTTTATAGTATGTTGCCTAACCTGTTCAGAGGTAGGAGAAGACCTATTTATAGTGTTCTTCGAAATACGGCCGTTGGTCACTTGCCACATCAGCAGTTTCTTCGAGAAACCCGGTCAACCGGATTTGGCGCCGGACAGGCCGGTCCACGGCCGGTCGAGACCGGGCCACGGACCGGGCCGGCCGGTTTCCAACCGGAGCCGGGACCGGGTCTTGACCGGGCAGGCGTCCGAGCTTCTCGGATGGCCCCCGGATGGCACGGGCGCAAAGTCCGGTTGCTTGGCCGGGCCGCTCGGTCCAGTGCACGGTCGAGACCGGGCCATGGACCGGAGCGGCCGGTCCAAAACCGGGCCGGCGACCGGACGCCGACCGGAGGTCTTGCCTTCTTTATCGGAACCTGCCCGGATGGCACCGGTTCGGGTCCGGTTGGTGACCGGGCTGTCCGGTGCCGGGGCCGGTCCGACCGGATCTGTGACCGGCCAGGCTCTGAAAAACTTGCTGATTTTTCGTCGAATTGGGGGGTCTCCCGTTGCCTTTTTGTTCCATTGCTACACCATCATACCTCTTTGGCTAATACCTGAAGGTCATCTTGTAGACATGTATTAGTCCAAATACTCTAGCACGGTGTCATAGATACCAAAATAATGGATAAGGGTAAAATACCCTTACAATCTCCCCTTTTTGGTATACGATGACAAACCGAGCTAGAGTTACATATAGATATTATGATAAGCTCTAAACCTTGATTCCATATAAGATATTACGACAGCTCCCCCATAATGTGTGCACTTGGAGAATTTGCGTTTGAATGCAAAGTGCACCATTTGTGGAATATGAGAAGCTCCCCCAATATCTTTAGGAAACAAGCATGGTATGGACAAGTATATCAAGATATATAAGCATAAAGCATGATTATCCATAAAGCATGATTATCCTAACATAGAGTAGCACACATAATAGTCGTCCATACATATCCATACATGAATTATTCAAAGTAGCAAATGGTTCTTGAGAAATCAAAGCAAATACGCACAAGCCATATAAAATCCAAATAAAGCAACTCCCATGGCTTGTGACAATCAAAGAACCCCGTAATTCTAGACTCTACTCTCTTCTCCCCCTTTGGCATCGGAACACCAAAAAGGCGAAGAAAAGAGGAGAGATGCTAGTGTCCCATCAATAGAACTGGTGCCCCGCGGATGGAGAGCTGCCATCACCACCCTCATCGTCATCCTCTTCATCATCATCCTCGCCATCGTCATCCTCATCACCTTCATCCTCTTCATCATCAGCAGGAGGTGAACGAGCAGATCTAGGAGGAGGACCACCAAAGTACAGGGAAGGATCAAAGTTCTGGAACATCTCATCAGAAAGAAGAGGCATCTCCCAGTTTGGTGCATGGACGGGCTCCAACTCAGGGCCAGGAGGAGGGACAGGTACATTCCTAGTAGCCATGAACTCATTTTGGCGCCTCCTTGTCTCTTGGTTCAAAGAAAGACTTTGATGTGCAACATCATTGGTATTTTTGCACATCTGCCATAAGCTAGAGAAGAACCGTGAGACACCATGCTGTGGGCGACTAGAGGAGCTGGAGCTAGCATGGTCATGGCGTTCCTTGGACCGGCGCTCAGAAGGCATCATTTCAGGAACATCCGGTCTATCACCTTGGGCGGTACCTTGAAAGCTTCCATCCCGACCCGCTCACCTTGAGTATTGAGAGGTGCGGGCACAACCTTGTTGATGAGCAGCTGAACATACTGGGCAAGATTAGGAGTCAACCGCTCGCGAACACAGCGCCGTAACTCACAGTAGATGAGATCACAGCCATCAATAAGCTTCCGGTGCTCAGGGTGACAGTAGTACATCAAGTTCAGATGATATGCACGGCATTCACTTGAATCGCCGGACTTGCTGATGAGAGTCTCACGGAATAGCTTGGCAAGTAAAAGGTAGGAGTAGTACATGCCAGAGATGGTGGGAGCTCCAGGTGTGGGTTCCGGAGGATAGCAAATGGCAATGTCCCCTCTGTTGAACTTCTGCTGAGAATATATCTTGAAACCAGAAGCACGCCCTCCACCAAACCCCAAAGCTTCACAGAAATCAAGATAGTTGCAAGTGTATTTCTGTTTGCCAGTCATCCAAATCATAGTCCGAGCTGCATCATCATGGAAAAAGACCGTGCGGTGAAACTGTCTCACCAAGATTGGACAATAGCACCCATCAGTAGGTGTCAAGCACATAAGATCATACAACCCCATCCGCCTCAAGGTCGCAACCACAAAGCGAAAATTGGTGGCTTCATACATTCCAATGACATCCTTGATGGCCTTGGGCATAACAATGGTGCCTTTCTTCATGTGCTCGTGGGAGTTATAGTAGTCATCCCACATGACTTGTTGTGTCTTGGTCCAGAAAAACTGATCTCCCCCTGTGTAAGTGGGTTCCTCAAAGCGATAGGGGTTGGACTCTCTGAGTCTTCTCCATGCACCAATATGTACATCACCAACATGGAACTCTGGCAGTACCTCATCACCATCCTGTGCTGCATGTTTATCTTTCCTCTTACTGGCAGATGTCTTGGTTCGGCCCCTAGTTGAGCTGCCACCAGTGGGCTGAGATGCACGACCACTAGTTCGGCGTGGTGGATGTCCTGCATGCCTCCCTCTCTTGGCAGTGGTGTCACGGTCCTCACCGCTCCAGTCTCCGTGAATAAGCAATATAGGGCGAGGAGAGCAATGAGGTAAGTGTACATGTCATCGGCATATATGAGGAAGCCAAAAGCATAGCCTATATTCAAGTGTTTCGACGAGATCATGCGAAAAAGCTGGGCGAGCCGGCGCGAGGGCCGGTCCGACCGGACGACGAGCCGGACGAGCCGGTTGGCCATCCGGTTGACCGGGTGGTGCACCGGACCAGCCGGTCGAGAGGCCGGTCGACCGGGCTGTAGACCGGGTCATGCTGAGTTGTGATGTTTGCCCAGAAATTTGACACAAAATCATGCAAAAACTCACAAACTTGAACATAGATTATACCAGGAGAGTGAACAATGTGCATAGGAGGGGTGTGACACTCTAGGTGGCATGAGGACTTACTAACCCTAACCCTAACCCTAACTTTTCTCAACTTTCCTAAAAAATGGGCAATGGGAGAGGGAAAGCAAGAGGGAGAGGGATAGGGAGAAAGATTTACCCGAAGACATCATCCTCTTTGCCCAAGTGAGCAAGAAGAACTCGTGAAGAAGGCTTGAGGACCAAATCCCCAAGATCTCCCAAAATAGCTTGAGAGGGACCAAATCCTTTGGTGAAGATGCTTGAGAGATCCCGATCTATGGTTGTGTGAAGTTTGGGGAGAAACTAGTGGTGGGAAGTGCCTAGGGCGTGGTGGAGATGGTGGAGGCGGCGGCCATGGAGGTTGGAGAGGTGGGGGATAATGAGGAAGAAGATCCCCAAGGGGTATCCTCTCCAAGACATAACAGCCCGCACGGCCGGTCGGGCGCCCGGTCGACCGGGCCAGACGCCGGACGATCCGGCGCAAAGGCCGGTCCGACTGGGCCAGTGACCGGCCAGAGTCAATTTGCCCAAAAATGTGTCATTTTGCCTCGTTTTGCCCCTATTCTTTGTGTAAATGTGTGTGAGTGCTCAAATGATGACATGTACATATAGATAGATAGATGATGATGAGATGAGCATAGACATGGGGTTGGAAAACAAAAAGTTCTCTAGGCATACCCATTGGAGTGAAAATGCAAACAAGATACAAATAGCTACAATGGGCATGATTCGAAGTATATCAAGAATCATAAAAGCATTTTGAAATAGTTTTTGCAATAAGATCATTTGGCCTTATATAGTCAAATCAAGTTGTAATGAAGGCTCAATGAGGGGCGGGGGATTACTCCCCCTATGTGAAAGCGCAAATGTCATGAAACCTCGAAGAGACATGCTTGGGTCCATATAATGACATTGGGTCTATTTATGTTGCACGCATAGGTATGCATCATACCAAGATATGGTAGAATGACTATCCCCATATGTGCTATGCCTCTAAGCTAAATAGCAAGATAAATGCAAGAATATAGTGCAAGAAGTTAATCAATCCAAGTTTTTAGGATCAAGAATACCAAGTTCTCCTCTCAAGTTAACAAAGCGGGCTTCATCCAAAGGCTTAGTGAAAATATCCGCCAATTGGTAGGTTGTTCCCACATGAGTGAGATCAATATCCTTATTGGCAACGTGATCACGTAGGAAGTGATGGCGAATGTCAATATGTTTGGTGCGACAATGTTGAACCGGGTTGTTGGCGATCTTTATTGCACTTTCATTGTCACAAAGAAGAGGCACCGTACCAAGAGACACACCATAGTCTTTCAAGGTTTGCTTCATCCATAACAATTGAGTGCAACAAGATGCCGCGGATATGTATTCGGCTTCGGCGGTGGATAGGGCGGTGGAGTTTTGTTTCTTGGATGACCAACTCACCAATGACCGGCCAATAAATTGGCAAGCCCCGGAGGTAGACTTCCGATCAACCTTATCACCGGCCCAATCGGAATCCGAATAGCCAATGAGTTCAAAGGTTGACCCCTTTGGATACCATAGCCCGAGAGTAGGAGTGAGAACAAGGTATCTTAGTATCCGTTTGACCGCCACTAAATGGCTCTCCTTGGGAGCGGATTGAAAACGAGCACACATCCCTACACTTAGCATGATATCCGACCTAGAGGCACAAAGGTAGAGCAAGGATCCTATCATGGAGCGGTATACCTTTATGTCTACATCCTTCTCACCGTCACATGAACCAAGTTGCCCCTTTACGGGCATGGGTGTCTTCATTGGACTCGCATTGGTCATGTTGAATTTCTTGAGCATGTCCTTCACATACTTTTCTTGAGAGATAAAGGTGCCTTTTGCAAGTTGCCTCACTTGGAAGCCTAGAAAGAACTTCAACTCTCCCATCATGGACATCTCAAATTTCCTAGTCATCAATAGCTCAAAAGCTTTGTTATGATTGGGGTTAGTTCCACCAAAGATAATATCATCAACATATATTTGACATATAAAGAGGCCACCCCCTTTAACCCGCTTGGTGAAAAGGGTGGAATCGACCGTACCCATGCAAAACCCATAATGTAGTAAGAAATCCCTAAGGAACTCATACCAAGCACGTGGAGCTTGCTTGAGACCGTAGAGTGCCTTATGGAGTAAATACACGTGGTTGGGTCGGCATGGGTCTTTGAAACCGGGGGTTGAGCCACATATGCGGTTTCTTTTAGGGGACCATTCAAAAATGCACTTTTCACATCCATTTGATACAATTTGAAATTGTGGAAAGATGAAAATGCAAGCAAAAGACGAATAGCTTCAAGACGGGCTACCGGCGCAAAGGTATCCTCAAAATCCATACCTTCTATTTGGGCAAACCCTTGCGCCACTAACCTTGCTTTGTTTCGTCTAACAATGCCATTCTCATCTTGCTTGTTCTTGAATACTCATTTGGTCCCAATGACATTGATGCGATGATCCTTGGGTCTCTCAACTAGAGACCATACTTCATTACGAGTGAAACATTCCAATTCTTCTTGCATGGCAATTACCCAATCCGGATCGACCAAGGCTTCATGTACCTTAAGTGGTTCAAAACTAGACACAAAAGCATGATGTTGACAATAAGTGATAAGTAATGTATGGTGTCTACGAGTTACCACTCCTCTTGAGATGCTACCAAGGACTTGATCCACTTTCATGTCACTTGCCCTTGTAGCGGCCTTGATCTTCCAAACGGTTCCTTCATGATCAATGAATTCATCTCTTGCTAGTACTTGATCATGAGGGACCACTTGAGCTTGATCATGAGTTGAGGATGTTTCTTGATCGTCATCATGATCTTGCTCCATGGAATGAGGATCTTCTTCTTGTTCTTCGGATTGAGACTCATCTTGAGTAGAGGATGGTTCTTGAGTTGCACTTGATGGTTCGGCTTGAGTTGAGCTAGGCTCCACTTGTGGCGTGCTTGAAACATCTACTCCATCATCTTGATCATCATTATGAACCTCCATGGGCCGGATGTGTCCAATGCCCATATGCTTGATGGCACTAGATGGATCATCATCATTACCCGCAACACATGGAACAACTTGCTCCACTTGGGAGCCATTATCCTCCAAGAACACCACGTCACAAGATACTTCAATAGTCCCGGAGGACCGGTTGTAGTATCTATAGGCGTGAGAGTTCTCCGCATGATACGGTGGATCCTAGCCAATCCACCTAAGTTGATGCCCGATCTTTCACAGCGAGAACCTGGGGTAGAGATTCCTCCCAACAACGCGATGAACGTAGCCTGGAGAAGAGGGAACGAATCCAGCAAGCAACGGATCGATGAACGATACGCCTCAAACCAAGAGCTAGATAATCCTTGATGAACACAAGAACCTTCGCAGCGGATATAATAGATAAACGGCAGCGCCGTACCCCCGGAGGGATGATACACGTGAACACACGCAATGGGGAAAACCCTAATCTTGAGACTAAACTTGTTCTATCCTAAACCCTAGCCGTGCCTCCACTTATATGAGAGGTGGGGTGGCCGGCCAGCCCCTAGTGGGCCTCTCTACCTTGGTTTGGACAGGCCCAAACCAAACTGACTCAAATTATTAAAAACCCTAATTGGCCCACATATGACCATAGACATAAAATAAGATAACTAAGCTGGTGGAGTCCTGAATCGGGGCTCCACATAGGCCTCCGTGCCCATATCATCCTCCCCCCCTTCAAGAAGCGTTGTCCCCAACGCGTGAGGGTCTTACGGAAAAGGTGACGTGATATGAACATGACACGTCCTCGCCGTCTTCAAGTCTTGCTTGCCTTCCACACCACATCCTCCCTCGCGGCACTGCTTGACTTGACACAGCACTTGGCGCCTCCTTTCTTCTCCACATGAGCTTGGACTTCGGCGCCAACTCCTTCTTCTTGCGAGGTTTTGATGGACCGTTGTGTCGCTGCACATGACCCCGCATAAGATGTGTAATTCCCGGGCCACATAGATGTCTCACACGTCCATCCTTGCCTCGATGCATCCGCGGTGTCGCGGAAAACTGGACTGCAGTACTCCTAGCACGGTAGTGCCGCTGCCCACTGTCTCCACTAACACGCTGCGCTACAGCCGGTCTAGGCGCCGGTTGACCGGGCGGGTGACCGGCCCGGCCGGTCCTGGAGCCGGTCGGCCGGCCCTGGCACCGGACTGAAACACCATCCGCACTGGCTTCTCTAACCTTCTCGCCTCCCACTCCTCCCACGCGCATCTGCGCCATATGTACTGGAACATCATCAGCACAAACATCATCAGTCTGCATACTAGCATCAACACAAACTGGAACTGTAGCACATGCTGGCAACATCCACATCAACAACAAGTGTAGCTTCATCCGGCTTGTCACCAACAAGAACTTGCTTGTCATCTACAGGCTTGGCTGAAACATCACCAACATCAATGCTCGGAAAATCATGCACCTTATGCTGCACATTAGGCTTGTGCAACTTCTCCTTACGCACCACTAATTCCACATCGGACTTGATATGATCATCACTCATAGGCTTCAAAGTCCGCTGTTTGCCACCATGCATAAAAGAATATGTATTTGCTCGCCCAGCATGTGTCACATTGCGATCAAACTGCCAAGGACACCCAAGTAGCAATCCACACACCTCCAATGGCAACACATCGCAATCGATCTCATCAACATAATCATCAAGCGCAAATGGCACACGCACCTTGTGAGTAATCTTTCAGCATACCACAGCTATTCAACCACTCAAGACGTTTAGGTTCAGGAAGACGCCATGTAGACAACCCCAATGCTGCCACCATCGCCTTGCTAATGCCATTAGTACAGCTTCCACCATCAACCATCAACTTGCAAGCCTTGCCTTTGATAAAGCACTGAGTCTGAAACAAACTCCACCGCTGAACCTTGTCAACTGTCTTGCAAGCATCATCTTGTACCTTCTTGAGTTGCATATTCAGCCCGCTCAATGGTACATCCTCTTCAACAGTCACAGTAGTGCTCTTGGTATCAGAGCCGGGTTTCTTCTCCTCTGAAGATTTCACCTCAACTTTAGTGACTGTTGGTAGTGGAACAATCTCCTGAATAGGAACTATGCACTTGTCCACTTCCTCTATTGCATGCACAACTCTGACGATCGCTTACGCTGCTGCAATGGTAACCCAAAACCACCACGAAGAAACGTTTTGAAGTCCGCCCAAGTATAAGCATACTCGCCTCTATCAACGGCATCATACCAATATATGTCCAACTCGGCATCCACACGCCCGTGAGCTAGAAGACAGGCATCATACCCGGTGAACTTCCCTTTGTAGCGACGACATCGTTGGAAACCCAACTCCATGTACTTCTCCCAATCCTCGTCTTGCTCAATTGTCGCGTCATGGCATAAATACCACTTTAGTCCTGACACACAATGCGGTACGTCCTCCCAACGGTGGATATCAAGGTAATCATTGAAAACATCACCGGATTTCGTGCCACGTGAACACCGTATGCCATGCACATCGTCTCCAAATGAAGCAACAACAGTAGTAGCATCAAGGAGCATCGCCGGAGAAACAAGAGCAGCAGTAGCCGAAGAAGCAACCGCAGTAACACGAGAAACCGCCGGAGGAAAAGCCGCAGGAACAGACGCCGTCCCGGCCCAGGGCCCGGTTGGACCGGCCTCCAGACCGGCCTGTCCGGTCACTGGCCCGGTTGACCGGTCGCCAACCGGATCGGCTGCCTCGTACCGGAGCAAAACCGGAAATTGGCGAATTTGCGAACTTCCCGGTTTGCAGCCCGGTTGACCGGATTTTACGCCGAGCTGCCCGGTCACCGGCCCGGTTGGACCGGAGTGTACGCCGAGCTGCCCGGTCACCGGCCCGGTTGGACCGGAGTTTACGCCGAGCTGCCGGTCACCGGCCCGGTTGGACCGGAGTTTACGCCAGGCTGCCCGGTCACTGGCCCGGTTGACCGGATTTCTGACTGGATTTTTCCTGGACGCGAATTGTCGTCTTCTTCCCGATTCTGGTCGCGATTTTTCGCGATTTTGACCTCCGAAACAGCCATGGATGACCTCCAAACTGCACCAAACAATGCCAAACTTCCTCCAACCAACCTCCTTCGACCGAGAGCCAAACTCTTCCGATCTTAGAGCTAATCTTCTCCGCAGTAAACCGATCCAAAGAGATCGATCAACAAAACCTCGCCGTGAGCAACCCAGAAAGCTGATACCACATGATACGGTGGATCCTAGCCAATCCACCTAAGTTGATGCCCGATCTTTCACAGCGAGAACCTGGGGTAGAGATTCCTCCCAACAACGCGATGAACGTAGCCTGGAGAAGAGGGAACGAATCCAGCAAGCAACGGATCGATGAACGATACGCCTCAAACCAAGAGCTAGATAATCCTTGATGAACACAAGAACCTTCGCAGCGGATATAATAGATAAACGGCAGCGCCGTACCCCCGGAGGGATGATACACGTGAACACACGCAATGGGGAAAACCCTAATCTTGAGACTAAACTTGTTCTATCCTAAACCCTAGCCGTGCCTCCACTTATATGAGAGGTGGGGTGGCCGGCCAGCCCCTAGTGGGCCTCTCTACCTTGGTTTGGACAGGCCCAAACCAAACTGACTCAAATTATTAAAAACCCTAATTGGCCCACATATGACCATAGACATAAAATAAGATAACTAAGCTGGTGGAGTCCTGAATCGGGGCTCCACATAGGCCTCCGTGCCCATATCACCGCATATCCAACAAATATACCCTCTATGGTTCTAGTTTCAAATTTACCGAGCTTTCCTTTGTTGTTCTTAACAAGGCATTTGCATCCAAAGACACGAATATACATGACATTAGGCTTGTTACCGGTAAGGAGCTCGTATGGGGTTTTGTTGTGGAGGGGACGGAGGAAGAGCCGGTTGGAGTAGTGGACGGCCGTAGAGATGGCTTCTCCCCAAAAGTTGTGGGGTGAGTTGAATTCACTCAACATGGTTCTTGCCATCTCAATGATAGTCCGGTTCTTCCTTTCAACAACACCGTTTTGTTGAGGAGTGTATGGCGCCGAAAACTCATGCTTGATGCCCTCATCATCAACAAACTCTTGCATAGTGTAGTTCTTGAACTCTGTGCCATTGTCGGTCCTAATTGCCTTGATCTCGGATTCATACATACGTTGAGCTTTCTTGGCGAAGGTGATGAACTCTCTATGGGTCTCGTCCTTAGACTTAAGGAGAAAGACCCAAGAGTATCTTGAGTAATCATCAACAATGACAAGTCCATACTTGCTCCCACCAAGAGTATCATAATGTGATGGCCCAAAGAGGTCCAAATGAAGGAGCTCCAAAGGCCTGGATGTGGTAACAATACTCTTGATGGGATGCTTCTTCTTGAGTTGCTTTCCGGCTACACATGCACTACAAACACGATCTTTCTCAAAAGAAACGCCGGTTAGTCCCACAATATGCTCACCCTTTAGGAGTTGTTTAAGATTCCTCATGTTAACATGACGAAGGCGGCGATGCCACAACCATCCTTCGTCATGCTTGGCCGCCATTAGACATGTGGAGAAGGAGGGGCTATCTTTCGAGAGGTCAACCACGTAAAGGTTGTTCTCCACATATCCAACAAGGACCAATTTGAGATTGTCACTCCTAAAGACTTGCACATAATATTTAGTGAAATATGAATTGTACCCGGCATCGGCAAGATGATATATAGAAAGTAAGTTATAGCCAAGGTGTTCAACAAGCATAACCGTCTCAAGGCACAAGTCCTTAGAGATTGCTACCTTGCCATACCCAAGTACCTTTACCTTTGAGTTGTCACCAAAGGTAATGCTTGACTTCTTGTTGATATCTTCAATGAATTGATCAAGCACACCTTTTCCTCCGGTCATATGATTGGTGCATCCACTATCAAACACCCATTTTGGACCACCGGAGGAATACCCCTACAAAATCAAGTAGAGGATTTAGGAACCCATCGATTAATGGGTTCCTTTGCAATGGCAACAATATCTTTTGGTACCCAAATTGAGTACTCTCTATAAGCATAGCCATTAGGAGGGCCAACATAGTTAGCATAGACATCACCATAATAATCAACAAATAATGCATAGTGATCGTTTGGCCTCGTGCGGTCACCACTAGTGGCTTTGCCCTTTGAGGCTTTGCCATTGTTAGTGACCTTCTTGTTCTTATCTTGAGCGGGTTTCTCCTTCTTGTAGTTGTTCTTCTTGTGGGACTTGGGAGTATATCCAAGTCCATACTTTTGATTGTTTGACCTTTGCTTACTCAAGAGGTCATCCAATCCCATCTTGTTCTTGGCGGTGGTGAACTTTGCAAGTTCCTTTGTTAGCCTAACATTTTCCTCAAGAATAGATGCTTGCTCACAAGAAGATTCATTAGGATGATAGTCAAGACCATATTTGGTCACCAAGGACTCAAGATATGCATTGGTCTCAACATGCAAAGAAAGTTCCTCTTGTAAACAAATATGTTCCTCAACAAGTTTAGCATGCTCACTAGTAAAGGAAATGGAGGAACAAGCAAGCTTTTCAACATCAATGGGATCCTTCATTGATCCAAGAGCCCTTTTGTAGGATTCTTGAAGTAGATCATGGTTCTCTCCAAGTTTCTTGAGATCATCCTTGACAAGCTTGTTAGCTCTTTCAAGGTGGTCAAGATCCCTAGTGAGAGAAGCATGAGCAACTTCAAGTTCCTCCTTTGAGGCATTGAGCTCTTGGGTCAATAATTGAGCCCTATCAATAGTTTCTAGGTCCTTAACTTTATCAAGTTCATAAGTTTCAATTTGTTGCTTAAGGCCTTGAGATATGCACCTTTCGGTTTTAGCTCTTGTCTTAGGAGATTGAATCTCCGTTCCTTCTCATTCAATTGATATTCTAATTCCTCAATGGATTCATCCTTGTCTTTGAGTGAGTCCATCAAGAAATCAAACTTGACAAGAGCTTCACCACGAAGGGTGCATCTAACATCATAGAGTTCCTTAAGCATAATTAATTCTTCTTGATCTTCGTTTTCATCATCAAGAACACTAGATAGGGAAGGTGGAGGTTCCATTACCTTGGTTTCCCTTGCCATAAGACAAGAGCCAATGATTGGAGAGGAGGGAGAGTCATCGGAGTCATCATCTTGAGTTGTTCTTGCCATGAAGGAAGAGCCAACATCATTCTCCGTGGAGTAATCTTTGGAGTAGTCATATGTGAAGAGTGACCCGGGCTTAGAGTAAGCTAAACCGGCCACTCCGGCCTCCTTCTCCTCATCTTCCTCTTCTTCATCGGACAAGTACTCGGCCCCAACAAAAGCTCTTCCCTTGTTCTTCTTGTACCGATCGTTGATTGGGTTCGGCTTCAATCTTGGCTTGACCCCTTTGATGAACTTTGGCTTGTCTACCCTTTTCTCATAAGGGCACTCATTTGCAAAGTGGTTATCTTCATCACAATTGTAGCAAGTTCTCTTCTTCTTCTTGTCATTGAGGAGCATTGGGAACTTTGCCTTGTACTTCTTGGCAAAGAAAGCAAAGTCGGTAGCAATGTCACTAGTTGAAGTCATCTCTTCATCTTCTTCAATTTCATAGTCTTATTTGCTTTCATGGTCGGCTCTAGCTTTGAGAGCAAGGTTGTGTGACGCTTCATGGTTGTGTGAGGCTTCATCAACACGGTTCATTGCCTTGAGCCTCTTTCCGGCTTTGGCCATGCTTTCATTGGCGGCCACATAGGAGACTAGACCATCGGAGTTGAGATCGGCACTCTTGGTCATGATTTGCAAGTTGAGTGCAAGGTTGGTGTCTTCTTGTTTGACGGCAATCATAGCAATGACCTTGGATTTTATGAAGGCTTCGTTCATCTCGAAGCCGTCATTGTACTTCTCGGCACCAAGTCCCTTGACCCTTACTTTCGAGCACCAAGCCTAGCATAGGCATCGGATACGGATTCTCCATCTCGAATCATGAACTGGTGGGCCTCTTGCTTTGCGGTCTCATAAAGAGCTGATTGGATCAAATCGGTTCCCTCTTGGAGTACTACGATTCGATCCCACAACTCTTTAGCGGAGACAATGTCATCGACTTGATCAAGAAGCTTGCGGTTGATGCCACTTCTAATCTTGTCACGTGCGGATGCATTGAGTTGACGGTTGTAGAACTCGGTGGAGGTCAACCGAGTAGGATCTTGTGGCTCCCGATGTCCATGAACTATGAGCTCCCATAGCTCCACGCTTGCATGCTGCGAATATGAGATTCCATAGCAGATTTCCAATGTGGAAAGTGAGTTCCATCGTAATGGGGAACGGTCCCACTATGGTTTATATGAGGCATGGGTGAAGTGTTTACGGGATAGTCATGGTTAACATCATGGTAGGTTTCCTTAGAGGCCGAAGCCCCACTAGAAGTTCCACCCACGATTACGTTCTTAAGCATGGCGAGTCATTTACGTAATTTGGTTTTGTAGCTCATCCTCCTTTTTCTTCTTCTCGGCATCATATGCCAAGAATCTAGATTTCATCTCTTTAACCGAAAGGTTAGAGTCGTCATCTAGACCCTCGAAGAGTTTATCCATCTCACTCTTAAGGCGGTGAAGCCCTTAATAAGAGTCCGGGCTACGATACCAATTGAAAGTATAGAGATGGTAAACCTAGAGGGGGGTGAATAGGTTTCTACAAATTTTAATTCTTTCTTTGCAATATTAGGCTTTGCGGAATATAAAGATGAGCCTAATGCAAACTAGGTGAAGCAACCTATATGAGGATACAACTAACTCGAGCACGAAGGCTCTCACGAGGCGATTAAATCACAAGTAAGGAGTTCGGTTAGAGATAACCGATAGCACGCGGAGACGAGGATGTATTCCCGTGTTCCCTTGCTTTGCAACAAGGTACGTCACGTTTGGAGGAGTGGAGGTCCCACGAAGGATTCCCCGCGCCACGAAGGCTCACCCTATTCTCCGGAGCCTATCCCACGAAGGAATAGCTCACTCACTTGTGGTAGACTTTGAGGTAGCCTCCAAACCTTCACAATCTTGCCCGAAGCAAATCCACAGCCCGGATGCTTCCGGACTTCTCTTGCCCACCTAGGGTTTCCAAGGAACCCTAGGAAGCAAGATTCTCAATGAATACAAGGGGGAATGAGATTTGGCTTGGTAGAACGGTAGATCGGGTCCTCCTCTAATGATTCCCGGAGGGATTTGAGTTTGGGTGGAGGAGGAGGGAGATCTGAGGCTTTTGGTGTTTCTAGCAATGGAGTAAGAGAGAGAGAGAGCTCAAGAATAGCTTGTAGTATGTTGCCTAACTGTTCAGAGGTAGGAGAAGGCCTATTTATAGTGTTCTTCGAAATACGGCCGTTGGTCACTTGCCACATCGACGGATTCGTCGAGAAACCCGGTCGGCCGGATTTGGCGCCGAACGGGCCGGTCCACGGCCCGGTCGGACCAGGGCCACCGGTTTCCAACCGGAGCTGGGACCGGGTCTTGGCCGGGCGAGCGTGCGAGCTTGCTTGGATGGCGCCGGATGGCACGAGCGCAAAGTCCGGTTGCTGACCGGGCCGCTCGGTCGCAGTGCCGGTCGGACCGGGCCATGGACCGGAGCGGCCGGTCCAAAACCGGGCTGGCGACCGGACGCCGACCGGAGGTCTTGCCTTCTTTACTGGAACCTGCCCGGATGGCACCGGTTCTGGGTCCGGTTGGTGACCTGGCTGTCCGGTGCCAGGGCCGGTCCGACCGGATCTGTGACCGGCCAGGCTCTGAAAAACTTGGCGATTTTTCGTCGAATTGGGGGGTCTCCCGTTGCCTTTTGTTCCATTGCTACACCATCATACCTCTTTGGCTAATACCTGAAGGTCATCTTGTAGACATGTATTAGTCCAAATACTCTAGCACGGTGTCATAGATACCAAAATAATGGATAAGGGTAAAATACCCTTACAAGGGCCAAATCCGGACGAAAACGAGGAACCGGGGGCGTGACTCGGCCGAATTACGCCGTCCGGATGGAAAAAACGGTCGCCGGGGGCCTCGACGGGGGCACGAGTGGAGATGCTCTTACTAGATGACCCGTTGTGCCCCGGCGCAAAGTCAAAAGGAGACAATATTATAACCATCATGCTAATATTATCATAAGAGCATCTCCAGCCGCGTCCCCCAAACCGTCCCCCAAACCGCGCCGGATTGAGCGTTTGGGGGACGTGTTTTGTTCGTGCCGCGTTTGGGGGACGTCGCTCCCCAGCCGCGTCCCCCAAACGCCGCCCCAGACATTTAAAATAATTTTTCTTGGCATTTTTATTTCAATTTCCACAAACTAATACATAATTGGGAACGTGGTTTACACGAAGACATAGTTTGGAACATGGTTTTCCACAAACTAATACATAGTTTGAACCATGGTGGACACAAATATAAAATATTGCAAAAAAACTAAACCTAACTAGGCCGTGCATCGAAGGTTTCCTGTGTTCGCTGCTAAGAAAGAACACTCGAGGGCACACCCAGTCACCTAAACTGGAAAATCCGACGTACTCGGCGAAGGAGTCCGGCAGCCTCTGGATGCCGCGCGGGTCGCCCTTGAGGACGTGGACGAACTCGAACAGGACGTCCGGCTCCACGTCCATCTCCGACGAAGACGACGGCGTGGGAGGCGACGGCGAGCGTTCAGCTATGCCGCGGCCACGACCACGACCACGACCACGGCCGCGAGGTCGGCCTCCGCCTCTACCAGACATAGCGTCGAGTCTTGTTGAGAGATGGTGGCGGCTAGGGTTTGGGAGAGAGGCGCTAGGGTTTGTGTGTGAGAGGGACGATGAGGCGCCCCTTTTTATAGGCCGGAGGGGGCGGATGAGCGGTGGCGCTCATTAACGCCGGCACGCGGAGCTAGGCGCGACGGGAGGCGTCGGCTGCGCCCTCTGCGGGAACTGCACCGTCGCTGCGCGCCAACAACTTCCGTCGCGAGGTAGGCGACGGTTAGGTTAAAGTTAGTTGTGCCGCTGATGGGTCGGCCCCGCCACTCCCCGCCTCGCTTTTCGTTGTGTCCAGCGTCCCCGGAGCGTCCCCTGTGGGACGGGGACGGGCTCGGGGCGCCGGACACCGTATTGGGGCGCGCCGGACAAAAAAGGGCTTTGGGGGACGCGGCTGGAACGCATTTTTGGTCCGACGCGCCCCAAATCCCTTTGGGGGACGCTTTGGGGGACGCGACGGGAGATGCTCTAAGTATATTATAACATGACCTAAGTGGTGGGATTCATATGTCCATTCGTAAGAAACTAAACACTAATTATTGAAAAATAGATAAAAGTAAACAACGTAATTCGTTTTGATTGATTCTCAACTGGTACATCTTGTTAAAGTATAGAGAGAAGAGATACAAAGGAATGGAGTAAATGATTCTCTTATCTGATTGCAATGTGGGAGACCCACTTGTATACAGGGTGAAGGGGTGTGTTGGGGAGACACCTCTTCCCCAACAGACACCTCCTGGGAGGCATCCCTCCCATACACAATTGATCACATATTTTATTTCCTAACACTCCCTCTTGATCAATTTGTCGTCTCTATATTGCAATCCAAAGACTCCTCCTAAAATACCCTGTGGAAAAAATTGAGGAGAAATATTATAACGATATGCCACCGAAAACTCCTTTAAAAACCCAGTGGGAAAAATAAGGACAACCCATATGGCATACGTCCGCACTTGTATTATATTGTCTCATTAAAAACCTTGTACGAGAAACCTTAGGGAAAACTCATAAAGGGAAAAAGAGTACAATATCAGTGATCGAAAGATCATCAACGAGTTATAACTAGGGAGTTCACTCCCCCTCAACATTGCAAACATAAAGGTTGTCTCATACCAATTCCACAAACTTAATTATGGAATACAAATGTTGGTAGAGATATACTTGGTATATACTATGAATATCACAATATTTTGCTTGCAAATTTCCCTCTTACATTTCTGTAATTTATGAGGATAAATATAACTCATAAGCAATACAAGTGACATTATCTTGGTAGATAATGATAGGTGATTCAAATGAATCTCCACATGAACTCACATGTGGCCAATCATTCTGCGATATCATACACATCTTGTGATGCTTCATATGATTCCTGCAGAATGATCACTGGAAGGATCCATTTAGACTCTATTCTGAAGACTTCCTTCTGAATAATCTTCCAGTAAATCCAGTCTTTGATATGGCAGTGTTGGGATCAGACAATTAGCCACTATCATATATCACACATTGGTCCCATCTTGATTTTCATACTAGAATTAATCAAGAGTTTTGTGCCTTGGATATATCTTAGAATAATCCATACACAAACCTTATACCTTTCGGGGAATTGCACTCTCAATAAATTGCCAACAAACATAATGTCAGGCCTGACGTATTTTGCAAGATATCTCAGTGCTCCGATGGTTGATATGGAACTTCAGCTCCATCTATCACTTCGCCATCTTTCAACCTTTCCAAGGATTGGTATCCCATATTAGGTATAATATGACCATATGTGTCTCTGATATTATATATCCGTATTGAACTTATTCAATATTTTGGGATATATGAAGACTGATATACATTTATTCCTGGGGGAACAAGCTCAAGTTAAAACTTAAGCACGATTTGGTTTGACCCAAATCTCCGTCCTAAAATGATTGTGTGTATCTCAAATGTCTCGCATAAAGACATTGATGACAAGATCATCAACACCACTTAGGTGACGTAAAATCCAATTAAGGATTTATCCATGAGTACACATCAACAATCATTGATATTAGAGTTATCCTCATCATGGAATAACTCACACAGTCGGTTGTACCACAAAATTATCTCCGACTACTTCAAGTCATAGAATGACTCCAGAAGTTTCCCACACACATGTTGCGATTTTCCTTTGGATTCAGAATATTAAGTCCTTCAATGACTTCAATCTATAAATCCAAATTGAGTGACCTGTGGGAGTATGCAGGCACTACTACATAAATCAACCACATGGATCTGTACTGCCAATGACATTTAGTATCGAAACATGATTCCACTCATACCAAGAAGGTATATCACATCATGACTGATGTCGGGCTTCTGCGAAAAACCCTTGTGCTACAAAAGCCTCGCTTTATCACCACCTCATTCTCTCTTCCCTATGGGAGATACTTATGAGGAGAAGGTTTTACTATCGTAAATACCTCTCTCTGATGAGCGAGCGCTATTCTTCCTCAATTGCTTCCTTTCATTTGAACCAATATAAGTGCAACAACACTCTCCATGGATTTTGGTTCAGGGCCCAAAAGGATTTTAGCAATTGCCAGGAAGATTTATATGTCGACATATGTAGACTTTCTCATATACGATTCTCATGAATCGGTATCATCAGTGGAATTTTCATTGTGCCTCTCAACTCGTTGTGACTTCCCATAACAACGAGAGTCAAGGTGTTTCGATGTCCCGAGCACACAAAAATGTGTGCACACCGTGCTTGGGTCCTGGATGATACACATCCTACCGGTGTCATCCAACCATAGGTTGAACCACATTTGGTGATTGGGAGACCATCTCTTTTGTTCCAACAAAAACAAAGAGAACTTAGTCTGATATGATCAGAATTCTCCCCCTCTTGCTCTCATATGGGGAAATGAGTGGTTTATTAGGTACCTCCACTCAATCTGATACATGACCAAAATGACACATTTGTCACTAGTAAATATATTGGCAGATTATTTGCAATAAAATGCAAATTTCTCATAACCTGAACCTCTAGTTCAGTTTCTTAAGTACGTGGATCAAATGTCAACGACATTTCTTAGCCATTTCCTGGCATTCTGTGTGGTACACATCTCCCCCTAATGCCGAGAAAATGTCCTTATTGCAAAAGCAATCAGCGTACAGGCCCCTAACTCCCTTTTCAGGATTAAGGTATGTGACGGATTAACAATCATACCACAGTTATTACTCACATAGATCCCAAATATATGTGAGGGCCCATGACATACGCCGGGGTGGTGATATCGGATGCAACCGATTACCGCAGATGGGAAATCCTATTTCCACGTACAAACTGCAAGGGGATGCAGTATTAAACATGCGACGTGTGATTCCGCATGTTACCACCAACTAATATTGGCAAATCACAATTCTGTAACATTGTCCATGCAACTTTGACTCTCTTTCAGAAGAGATCTATCCAAACCATTGTGGGTATGTATATTTTATACTGAATATGACCATTGAATGTTCGTGAATCAAATTCAACGACAATTCCATTCCAATGGCATTATCCCACGTTAGGACACTCTGCTCTAAATTCGTCAATTTGAGCACTTAATTCAGTATTCACATGGTTTTGTGTGAATGATGCACACATAAGACCATCTTCAAGATGCATCTGTGCAACCACGAAGCACCAACATAAATCCCACATAATGGTTGAGTAATCCACATACATTCTTGAATGCTTTCAAGAGTAATGTGTGGCACATTCTTAATTTAAGGTGAGAGTGCCTTAAAATTAATTCCCCTATGGCACGTTCAGTGCACATAAAATCTTATGATTGTTGGGAATATTGAAACAGTCAAGTGTTGGTCAACAGAATTGTCAATAATTTCTCTAACTTCCCATACCATGGTGATAAAGGAGGAAAAATTATTGTGTACGCAACAAAATTGAGCATGAAATGATTCATACACTCAATTTTATCAACTATCATGTCCTCGGGACATAATGTTGCGAATTATACTATATGTAGTAGTACAATTATAGGCTAATGATATTCGGGATAACCACGAGACTACACGAGATCTCCAGGACATCTTGGGAATAATCATCCACAAGCATATCATCATTGTAAAAGAGTCATTTTCCTTCTACAATGCCAGAATATTTTCTAGTTGTTCCTTTGAAGTTGGACTTCAATATTATCACATTGAACTCATTTGCCTTCTCCGATAAGGAGTTGGTGGTATGATCAATCCAATACTTGACATATTGGTAACCATTGGTACGATATTTCGTACTACCACCCCTTTGACAAACTTGAGAGTCGTCATTGTGATCATTTCTTTTAAATGATCCATCCCTTTTGAGATATATACTCCATTTTTATTTGTCATTTTGCCTTCACTTTACATTCAACTCTCCGTGGGATTGCTTAACACTAAGAGCGCAAGCATGCATTTCAGGCAATGGTATCACATCCATTGAACGTGATGATCCTTCATAAGAAGTTCATCATATTTTCACCCTGAAATAAAAATGGTATTTATATTTACCATCATAGGAGAATGTAACGTGCAGTAAGGGCTTACAATCAGATATGTATCTGAAATTGCCTTATCATATAATATCAACCCAATGTTGATTTGTAGACAAAAAGACTTATAAGCCTTAACGGACTTGCAGTCCCAAACACGAATCAATAGTCATTCGTGTGATGCTTATAACAATATATATCCTTAAGGGGGATCCCAAAAGGGACAATGGATATTCACCATCCATTTAAATACTCAATTTGAGAATCGAGTCATTGCGATTATACTATCTTATAAATAGCCATGGCATTATCTTCATGTGGAGTTTCTGTGGCGATATGGCCACGAGTCGACAAAATAATAAATGTCCAAGACCCATGTTAAATGATTACTCCCACATAATGTCATCTCATCGCATTACCTTTCGAGAAAGGTCAGCCATATGATGCATGAAATGTTCATGCGTTAATTTACCATCAGTAAATTAAGTAGGATGAAAATGCTATGGCTGAGCATAATCATGGTCATGGTGATTCGTAGTGACATATAGATCAAGCCTTCCACAAGAACACCACAATGTGGTGTAGATCTTGAAATTAAATTTAGTCACCTCAAAAGGGACAAACTTTTAAATTCCTTAAAACACATGGAGGTAGTCAACCACACCTAGTGGTGCCTCACTCTTACGGACATTCTCATCGATCATAGCCTCAACAACCTTATGTTATTTATAACACATGAAGGTAATCACCACAAAATAGCGTTAAACCTCTCAGTTGTGCCTGAAAATTAATTCGTAGCTATAATGGCGTCTCATAAGTTGTGTTTGCATGGAAGGTAATCACCAAATTATGCAAGTATTTTGCATAATTCTCTTCATAGCATAACATGACGATGTTATCGTCGCCAATGTCATGGTTCCACATTTGATGGAGTATGTGACACTAAAGTCACAACCAACGACAAATGCTATGAAGCTACAAGCATTTGAAAAAACTTCATCAAGGTAGTCACCACATGTGTAGACATCATAGTTTTAAACGAAAATAATTTCGTTGATATGATACCATGCCATAACTATTGTGCCTTCGCGTTTGCTTAAAACACATGAAGATAATCACTACTAAAGTAGTGTAGATCTCACTCTTATGGCATTTCTCACAACCTTATGTTAATTAAAACACATTGAAGGTAATCACCACATGTTGGTGTAGACCTCACAGTTGGTAAAGAAATTAATTTCTCGCCTTAATGCGACCATAAGTTGCGTGCAAAGTTGAAGGGGTCATTATGTCTGAATGACATAATATAGACCTCAAGGTAATGGTGCATTATCTACAGTTAAGTAGTAGATGCCACTTATCAATTACCTTCTAATTCACAAGTATAAACTTGAGATAGTTATGCAAGTGTCATACACTTCGCCACGTGATGTTTTCCAAATTTGCAAGCAAACTCCATATTCTATTAGAATAATGGATTCAACATATTGCTTTGCAACGGTATTACTCACGTAATACATACGTCATTTTACCTCATGTAAAATGATGCATAATTAATTATTATGCAATTCAGCAGGACACAATGGTTTATCATGCATATTTGCTCATAAGCCTCGCAAATAACAATAAACTCATGGTCAAACTGCTAAAAATAGCAAGAGTCCAACAAGACTCGATTGCAATTTCTATAAGTCTAAGAGGTAGATCTTAAGACCAGAAAAATCTGGTGGTGAATCAGAAATTCCATGAACTTTTGTGATTACCAAAGAATTCATGGGCTGATCACAAAATGGATAGGATTTTTCCATCGAAAATGCTGGACTTACGGAATGCTTCCTACGGACTGAACCTACGGGATGATGTGTTGATCGTGGACTGGTGCAAAACCACCCAGCTTCCGTGATTTCAGGTCCGGGATTGCTCCACCACTCTCCACGTCAGTCTGTAGGAAGAAATCCGTAGAAATCACTCCGTATGTGTAGCATTACTGTTTTTCCATCCTTCTCCCATGCGGTTACAGAATTCCCCAATGGGAAATAACCGCCGCCGCCGCCTGAAAATCAAGGTCAAGCCGGGCCGAAGAGGGTCGTCGGGCGGTGCCCGCTACTACGCCGGAGTGCGTCGCCACGCCAACGGCCTCTTCGAGGCAAGCCACGCCGCCAACCGGGGCCGTATGCTGGCCCTGCTCTCCACCGCTACGCAGTGGATGCCATGGTCGCGTGTGCCGCCGTGGAGGGGCGTCGCCGCTGGCCGAGCCTCGCGTCGAGCCGCCTCTCTTGGTTGCTACTGCCCCGAGGGCCAAGCAGCGCCGCGCGGGCCCTTGGCTGCCGCCGTCCCTGGTTAGGCGCCCTCGAGCCGCTGTGTTGGGAGATGCGTTCATCGGCGCAGCATCGTTTCGCCGTTTGTTGCTTCCGGATGAAGCACGTTGTCCGCCATGCCAAGCCTACGTTCCAGGAGTCGGCATGGATGGTCTTGTCCATGCGCCCGGTGGTCGTGGTCGCCCGCGCCGCAACGGACGAGCTTGTTTGCGCACCACGCCGAAGATCGCGTCACTTCCATGGACATGGATGGCGTCGAGGACGAACGTTGCCTTGTGCCTGTGGCTTATTCCAGTCCGATTGTTCCGTACTTCGCCAAGAAGGACACTGATGTCGATTTCTCTGTAGTTCTTCCTCTTCCTATTTGGTGATCGATCCATCCACTTCCTCCTGTGCATGGTCGTGTAATCAAATAATCAATTCTTAAGATCATTGATTGAGGAATGAGAAGACAAAAACGAAATCGCCATGTCATTTGAACGGCTTCATGAATGACTTGCGCGCCGCACAACAGTTTTCCGACGATCCAATTCGCCATATTCCGACGATCCGATTCGCCATATCTAAACGGTTGTGCCATGGACGACATGTTTTGCCGGGACAGCCAAATGCTCACGGCAGAATCTACGTGCTGATAACGTGTTAAAGTATAGAGAGAAGAGATACAAAGGAATGGAGTAAATGATTCTCTTATCTGATTGCAATATGGGAGACCCACTTATATACAGGGTGAAGGGGTGTGTTGGCGAGACACCTCTTCCCCAACAGACACCTCCTGGGAGGCATCCCTCCCATACACAATTGATCACATATTTTATTTCCTAACACATCTGATGTCCCTTAGATGGAAGGACTTACTTGACCCCTTTAGTAATAATCTAAAGGATACATATCTAACCTTTTAATTCTAAATTAGCTCTTTTCTATTTAAATAACTTTCATATATGTCAATATAGCATAATCCTATATTCCTACACATAACAACATTCTATAGAAATTTAGCCAAGGTCCAATACCATTGTCTTGATGGAAGTTTAGGCAGTCTATTATTTTTAGACGCATGTCGATATATGCCAGTAATGGCACCAGAAACAACACATTCTTGATGGTTTTGATTGTATAAAAATAAGGACTTGCATGCCTACATTTTTTTTGCGAATCTACATCGCTACACATTGTGATACTTGTATGTGCTAGCGATCATCTATTATCACTTATTTATAATAGAAATGGGAAGGTCCTATGTATTCCTTCTTCTTTTTTGAGAACCCGCAACGGATGTGCGCGTTATTATATTAAGCTGACAAGAACGCCAAAGAATGGCTACAAAACCACACTCGCCTTTCGGCTTACAACACACTCCGACATCAACAACGACAAGCATGCCTAACCAAACCTCTATCCAAAAAATGGCAAAGAGGCGAGGTATCGAGCCTCAAAACCGCGTCACAGCCAACACCAAGCACCACCAAAGCACGACCGAACACCAAAGTTGTCCAGACCAACGTACCACTACTCATGTGCCTAGAAGAATCGGCGAGCGAATGGCAGGGTCCGGCCGAACTTGGTAAGGACATGACCGGAGGACGTTGATGATGATGTACATTGCGCCTCGGAGACTCACACACGAAGAAGTAGATTGCACATCACAACCGAACCTCGCGGGAGAAACCAGCGAGGCCACCAGCTCCGATTGCCACAGTGGGGACACCCCACACAGCCTAGGCGACGCCTCCAAGAAGGAAACGGCGTTGTAGCACCGCCGCCGCCCGGTCTGACCAAGCGGACCTAGGGTTTCCCCGGCATCGAGTGGAGGAAAGGTCGGGCCCATGAACACGCCTCCAAGGAGGAAGTGGCACCCGCGAGCGTCACCGTGGTCGGCTTCGGAAGCACCGAGCAAAGCTTTCACTCGGGCCGGAGACCTCTCCCCTAACAAGACGGAGACAAGCGGTGAGGTTGCGGGCAAGGACTACCACCGCGAGGAAGCAACTCAGCCGCCGGAGAAGGAGAAGGTTGCCAAACCACCGTAGCGACACCTTAGTTCGCCGGATCTGAGACCGAGATGGTCAAGACAAGGGGAAGCGGTGGTGTCGCCACCACCGGAGCAGCAGCTCCGGCCACCACAACTGGAGGAGGGCACCACGGCAGCCAGCCCACCGGCAAGATCCGGAGCCGAGCAGGCGCAACCCGGGGCGACAGGCCCGCCCAGGCCCATGGCGATGGGCGTTGCTGCCCACCACCACACGTCGCCGACCGCCGCCTCGCCGCGAGCCCTGCCGGAGCAGCCTCCCACGCCGCCTCGCCGCGAGCCCTGCCGGAGCAGCCTCCCACGCCGCCTCGCCGCGAGCCCTGCCGGAGCAGCCACGAACAGCCGCCCGCGCCGCCGCAACCTCCAGATCCGCGTTGAGCAGCGCCCCACACGAGCGCCGCACCGCGGCCACAGCCTCCACGGCGAGCTCCCCCTCAGCCCCTTTGGAGGTGAGGGCGCCCGCCGCCACCGCGGAGACGGCTCGCGGCAGCGGCGGCGGAGGGGATGACGGTTGGGAGGCCTTTCCGGCGGCGGGTTAGGGTTCCCCCGAGTCGCCCCGTACGGAGCGACGCGAGGGTCACTACGTCCCGTCAGCAACTCCCCCTCCCCCCCCCCCCCCCCGCCCCCCTCCTCCCTCCTATGTATTCCTGAAGAGCACAAAACTTTAAGGCGTACATGCTGGCTCCCGCTCGGCTTTATTGTCTAAAGAAGCATCCATTTAGACATAGGACGCCCTAGCAACGACAGGGCAGCTAAACAAATTATTAAACCAATTCAACAAAAACAATGTGTTGCATGGTCAAGTGGTAGAATATCATGATGGTGCTTTCAGTCTGTACATCATTGTACCTGAGAGGAATGCAAATATAAGCTAAGTTAGATACAGTTTAAGGTTAATCATGCTATGTCACATCAAAAGACATAATGAGATGATTAAGACATGTTTCAGCATCTGCATCTTATACTTAGCTTAATATACTTTGTGTGGTGCACTTCATCAGAATAATTCAATGACTAAATATTGGAAGTTCAAACCCCAGGTTTGACACTTTGGTGTATCATTAAAGGCGAAATAAGAGGCGACGTTCCCATCGACAGCGAGGCACATGTGGTGACTTTATCAATCTCAAGCCCCGTCGGATGAAGTTTTTGGGCGCAGTCTCTCGGAGGTGCTCATAGGAGTAGGGTGTGCGTGTGTGCGTTCATAGAGATGACTGTATGTGCGTATATATGAGCGTCTACGTCTGTATTGTGTTTCGCAAAAAAAGACTAAGCTAAATAATTACAGAAAGTACAATGCACGATTGCATTTTCACTTCTGTAGAGAAACATAACTCCAACGTTAAAACCGGCAGGATAAGGGGATGCTGCTCATAAATTAGAAAGGCTTCACATGAATACTCCTGAAGTTCAGTGCGTGCCATGCATAGAAGTAGATAAAGTTCAGTCCTGGACAATAGTTTGTGTCATGCATAGAATTAGAGCATGTTTGGTTGAGCTGTGGATTATCGAAAAGCTGTTGTGAACTGTGAAATGTGGAAAAGCTGCTATGAACTGTGAACTGTGGATTATTTGGAAGCTGTTTCTCAAAGTTGTTTGGTTGTAGCAACTGTGAACTCTAGGTTTGGTTATAAATGTCTATAATGCCCCTGAGATGCAGATAGACTATTTATATGCAAATTAATTAGAAAACATGGATATGCGTACTAATTGATATGTAAATCGCTATTTTGGGATAATATTTGTAATTTTTCCATAATGATCCATACTTATTGATACTATGAAATTATGAATAGGAAGTTGTTCACACGACAAGATGCAAATGGCAACTTGTTCCATGTCTCAAGGTAACTTGTTTAAATTACAGTATATGGTGCTGTTTACTGCTCGCAACATAAACTATGGATTCTTGTAAGGTGAGAGATGCAACAAATTTTATGAACTTGTTTACGGAGATGTTTAAATTACAGTCTCTGGTATGGAAGTCCTAAAAACTTGGATGCAATTACAAATAACTTCACCCAGAGAGGTCATAAACAACAGATACGATGGGCTGCCCTTGATGACGCATAGTTGTGAAGAATAAAAAACTGCAACTATCATCAATGATCCTCTCTTTCGTCTCCATCCTCGCTAAACTCCCAAACTCTTTGCTTATGCTCTCTATCTTTTCGAATACATCAATCTAACAGACAACAACATAATTTTTTCAGATCCAATAAGCACATCTTCAGATAGAAATAAGAAACATTACCGTTGCATCGAACAAAATGCATAACAAATTTCATACTAAACTACTATATGAAATAAGATTTCAGTTACAAATCGCAGCAAGTTATTACATCCATGCATAATCACGCAACGGAAACTGAGTGACACCACTGCTTCATATGCATACACAGGAGGTAAAAAAAATAACAATAGGAGGGCCACGGGAGAAGGAACGTCAAGAAATCACCCTTGAAGGAGGGGTCGCCGGTACGGCGGTACGGACGGACCCGAGCTCACAGTGTCCTGTCGAGGCAGCCCTCGTCAAGTCCCTGCTTCAGCTCCCACAACCATAGGGCATATGTGACCTTCCTAGTCGGACCGGTCAAGGCAACAATGGCACCGCTCGGCCCCGTCTTCGCCAGCGAGGCAGTCCCTACCAGCAGGCGGCAGTACGAGGCGGCGCGGGCACCACCCCTGCACGGCCCAGACGACACAGTTCCAGCTAACCAGTGAAACAGTACTTGATGGTCAGCCAAAAAGAATAGAGACAAAAACAAAGTACCAGTAAGACGAACAGAGAGCAAGGCATCCAGCAACAATAAGGAAAACAAGGACAGTAGACACATTGAATCCAAAGAGCGGAAAAGGCAAGCGCGCAGAAAAAAAGTAGTAATTAGAAATGGGAAAATACTTCCGATCATGACAATGCCAGAATGATCCACCAGCCTGCATATTACTCAATCGCTAGCCAGAATTAATAACAGGAAGTGCGCACACATGAAGTTATATAATCTAGTATCGATATCACGTAATGCATAACAAATCCAAAAGAAACAACAGATTTGAAAAAGGCGTGTACAGCTAAACAAGCAGCGGGAGAATTTGGATTAGCAAACCTGAACCAGGAATTGGACCCATCCTTGCCAAACCTGCTTGTCAGGCTGATGTCTCTCAGAACTCCCCATCTGCTAGACTACTACCATAGACAGTGTTTTTTTGTATTCCATATCATAACATTGAACTAAAAGACATATTTAGTACACGAGAAAATCTGTCCGCATCAAGGTTTTTTTGTTCCAAAAGGCTACAGCCTTGTACTGAAATTAATGGAAAATTGGAAACCTTGCCTTAAACCTAACATTTTCATTCCAAAAGGTATCTATGCACCACATTCAAATCGGATCCAAGATAGCAATCGAAATAACATGTATTGTTTCATCGATATTGCTATTTTCCAACCTTAGCAACATAACCCAAAAACCAAAATTCAGAAAAAACAGATGTTGTTTTCCCCTGCAATGCATAAAGGAACTCAGTACATAGATTTATAAGTTGAAAACTACATAGGACTCCTTTTTAATTCAGTGAGCCTCCTAAGCACTATGTGTTAATTAAATACAAACGCAATAAGCCAAAACTCGTATACATGAAGTAGTGACTTTCATACTGCAAAACTGACTGAAGCCATGAAAATCATTCACATGTGCTAAATTTGACATGTGTTGAAGATTGAAAGACATCCAAGCATACAATAGCTCTGACTTTGGCAGAAAACAACACATTGGTATAATTTAAACTTTCAACCAAACTACTTTATAATTGTGGTGTTGAAACTAAGGTGGATCACACTTATCGTGCTTCAGGTTTTACTAATCTAAATGAAGGAAAGCACGCTTATCTTGTTTGTGATAAAATTTAACTAAGTGCAAAACATTTAGAAGGCCACGAGGTTGCTACTCACAGGCAAGAGTTGGGCACGCCATGGCCATGGGATGTCAAACCTGGCGCCACCTATGCACGACGAGCCCCATCGACGGAAACATCCGCAGGTACCTCCACGCAGCCATCACTCACGCTTGCCCAGGAGCCTAAACCAATCAACAACATTGTGTACATGGAGAGAGAGAAAATATGTACATGGGGAGAGCAATGGGGATAACGGTGTGCACCAGGAGGAGGAGCAGCAGCTCCCAGTACGGTGATGGGGGCCTTGCCCGGCTGCCACCGGGGGCAGAGGAGACGCCCAGCAGAAAACACAATGGAAGCACCGTCTCTCTACCTTCTCTGGTTGTCTCCTAAATGGTTGCGGCCTTGAAGAACCACATCCTGCAATGAATAAACAAAGAAGAAATCACAAAACTAATATGTCTGATTTAACAATCTAGAAATACATAAGAGAAGAGAGGCATTGATAGCCGGCGTCTGCCATCCTTGCTCCTCCACCTCCAGCCCTAAACCGGCCAGCGCTGCCTGCCAAGCTCACTTCCTAGTGCCCCACCTCCATAACCACCTTCCTCTCCCGCTTCTCCACCCCCGCCCTGATAAAAATCAAGGATGATGAGCATGAACCTGGTCCTCCGTGATGGATTCTTGCAGTGCCTCCTCCCTCCCGCCACCAACGCCACCCCATCCGGTTCTGTCCCGTCCATGGCACCAGATGACAACCAGGAAGATGATGAGGAAGCCCATCGCACCAGATCGGAGTTACTGTTGGCGCGGAGAGAGGGATGCTGCCCAGCGCCGCCGGTGGCCTTTGAAGAGGATGTGACGGGGAAGCAGGGACCGCGCCTGCCCCGAGAAAAACCCGCGAAGAGGAGCCACGCGGAGGCGGCCGCGGCAAGGAGCAGCAATGGTCCAGTGACAAGAGCCCCAATTGCTTCTCACGCTGCCTGCCGCCGCCACCCCGCGTCCAACCGCCGCGGTCGCTCGGGCGCATCCAACCGCCGCCGCATCCAGACGGCGCCGTCGCCGGCCCCCGCGTACAGCCGCTGCCGTCGCTCGGGCGCATCCAGACTCCGCCCCGCCGCATCCAGACGGCGCCGTCGCCGGCCCCCGCGTACAGCCGCTGCCGTCGCTCGGGCGCATCCAGACTCCGCCGCCGCTGAGCACGCTCCCTTCCACCGACATCCCCCGCGTCCATCCCCCGCGTTCCCTCGGGCGCCACTCTCCCTGCGCTCGAGCCGGAGAGAGGAGAGGAGCGGGAGTGGGGAGGCGGAGACGAGAGAGACGCCGGCTCAGATATTTTCACAAATCGAGATCTAGGTTTCACCGCGGGACATGGGCGCGATGCGGACGTGGCGATTTACCTGGGTCGCTCGCTGAAACACGGGTCCCGCACGCACACGGGCCCAATCGTCATAGAGTGATGCAGACAAGCAAGAAGTGAAAGAAAAATTACCGCATCCAACGGTGGCTGTGAAAAGCGGAGGTGAGAGATCGTACGGCTCTTCTCATTGGACGAACAGGATTGATGTGCCCCTTCGAAAGCCTCAGTTGGCCGGGTAGTCTAGCGACTTTTAAGGATAGAAACTAGATGACCCGCTGCGCTATCGCGCAGGCATAATCAAGTCCGAATTTAAACCATAAGGATCATCTTATTGTAGGCTCGGAGCGAAGCTCTGCCCCTATCGTCGCCGCTATGGTGAAGGGAGGGCCGCTGGGTTGGCTGGCCATCCAGGCTGAGCTCCATTAGAATCCAACGGCATGCACAGGAGGAAATATCCTCGACAGCACCTTTGCCCTCCTTTGGCTACTCCCTCTACCCCTATTCGACAGTTCCTTCCGCCTCTCGTACGTCCTCCTCTTCCTCTTCTGACCCCTTAGACCCACCCAATATCCTTACTGTTAGGGGTGTGGACCGAACATATATTAATCAAACTAAAGAACATTTATTTGATACAAGCGAAAGAAATATTAAATAGAATATCAAACATTTATCAAGCAAAGTAACAAAACAGATGTCGATTTTATACATATACATTCAACCATTTTTCTTACTCAGTGAATAGTCATGGCAGCAAGTACGAACTAATTTATACATAAATAAAGTAGACCAGCAATATCATGGGTACAAAACATTACTTAAGCATACTACTACCATAGGTACATTATAGAACTCAAATGATGGTACTTATGTGTGCATTCTCTGAAAATGTTCTCAAATTTATAATGGAACATTGAAACCCTTCTGGAACGATTCTGCAGGAATTTGCTAATCATCCACTTCCAGATTAACACCTGTTGTAGCGTTCCATCACTGTGAGTGGCCCAAACTCTTCTGCCTCTGGATCCATCACCGGTTAACAAAAGGCTGGAGCTACATACAATAATAATTGAAGGAACAAATCTTTTTTGGTGAGTCCAAATAACACTTCTATACTCAACGTCTGCCGACGATCCTGGATGGTAACCATCTGTATCAAACATGCCGAAAGGGGAAAGCAAATCTTCAAGCAGGCAAACAAACAACTATATCCATCAACTTACGAAGATGGTTTGAGAAGGTGTCCCTTTAGCCCGAGCATAAAGCGACGGTAACATGTGTATCTAAACGAGAGAAGTCATGTTCTAACCACTATAATATGTAATTCTATAGACAAAGAAATATGAAATACAAAACTAAGATATTTCATCTCAAATAGATGCTAAAACAATTCAAATAGTCAACATGATTTATAGTGCGCCTTGGCGCACGATCCCGTGAATCCCGTGTATAAGCGAGAAACTGTTAATAATCTTTTTATGTATTACAAATCGTTGCGAACCGCAGTAAATTATAAACATAGAAACAAACCACCAGGAAAATAGGAGAAATAGGTATTATAGCAATTAACTATTGTTTGTCTGTACGATAGCAACAAAAGCATGGAAGCAATGCTAAAATTTACAAATGTCTGTCTCCTAGGCTAGGCATGAGTCTACTAAAAGCTAGCTGCACACGGACAATACCCGCACAACTCAACAAAAGTGACACAATAATCTGCATAGTCATGGACATGGCAACATAGGAGAAACATCCAGGAAGAATCGGATAGCACAAAGACCGAATTTCCTATAAAATCAGAGGTATATCATGTTATTATTGTGTTAGCCAAGAACAAACGAAGCATAAATTGTGTAAATAAATATTTATATGATACTACTACCATATTAAGAGGCCTACATCAGATACTATTGTAGAAAATAAGACATGAGCATTTGCATTTCAAATGGGTGGTAAAGCATATTGTGAATTGTCATTAGTACACTACTGATAATTGATAATTTATTATGTTTAAAGAGTCCAGTACCAAGAAAAAGTTCGTAAGCAGATCATGCATGCACATTCAAAATAAAAATAAGAGTACCATAAAACATGAATGAGAACCTGGCTTAGTCGGACAACTTTCAAGAATTTAATAGGACTCATATATGGCTATAGCCTAAGTGGAGAAGTGTAGTTCATGTCAATTTCACCATTGTAGCCAAGTAAATATCATTTTGCATCAGCATCTTGCAAATATATTTCATATTTCAACTAAGAAAGGACCAAAAAAGCTATCAAATAGGAATGCTTATATGTTTCGCTGCAAAAATACCATTGCGGTCTGCTAGTTTCTTGAGTTCTGATCAGCCTACGACATAAGGTTGCATCCAGTTCCACCATCCTGATATATCTGAAAAATGTACTTGTATTACAAAATTGACATTTTCTCAATGAACATATCTGTGTAGAATGGTTGACTTAGTTTAACCGTGCAAATTCGAGAAGCAAAAACATAGACTTAGTTTAACTATGCAAATGCGAGAAGCAAAGGGATACACTTGGAGTAAAAAATGCAGACAGATCTAAAAAGGGTGTAATGACATTTTCTAAAGGAACATATCTATGTAGGATGATAATCTCTAGTTTAACAGTTCAAATTCGAGAAGCAAAGGCATACACTTACAGTAAAATATACAGACCGGTCTAAAAGGGTGTTAGATGATTTTTCAAATGCTAGACCTGCATTGAAAGTACTGATATGTCCCCACACATGGATACTCATGGTTCGCCTAATTCTGTAGCTAATTCTCTTTTTGGAGAATCCTTTCACTAAATTTCGAGAGTGGCACAGGGAGTAGAGAAGTGCATATACATTTTTATTTTGCTCTCTCTGATTTACTTCATGCAGTTCTACCATGCCATATTTTCTGGTACACTCAACATCTCTATGGAAGGGAATTTGATCACAGACCTTCTAAAAATCATCAATTGGTAATTGCAAACCACCAGTCCACCAAGAAGAGAATAACCCAACATGAAATATCAGAGTGTGAAGTCAATTGATATATTCAGTAAGGCGTGAAAAATTACTGATAATAAACATAGCTAAGATGATAATAAATTCATCAAACCATGAAGTAAAATCAAAGCAAAATAATGCAAGAAATATACACACACCCCCCTTGTCATTTGCTAAACTATTGAATTGTACACTCAGGCTGTAGCTAACCTTATCATTCAACTAAACATATATTAGCACCATGAGGCAGTTCTAATGTACCTAAAGATGAACTTTGGAATAGCGAAAAGAGATTGTATACCTGCAAATTTAAGCAAGAATATGAGCTGCAAAGAATTGTTCATCAGCTCCAACAATATATGGAGAAACAAAGGGTGAACAGAACACCCAATACCTGTGTTTCATCAAATGGCAGTGGGCATTAGAAATGTCCCTCTGCTACTGGTCCCTTTTCATCGAAAAAAAAATCCGCTGCGAAATTTTGCACCAAGGTAAATAACTTTCAATGTAAAACTAACTCAAATAGTCACAAAACCTGTCGTAATAACATACTTTATTTTATAGGGATAAATCTTCTTCCGGTAATTGTTTCACAAAAATAGAATGCAGAAAAAACTTGAATAGAACAGAACCATCTCTCTTTCTTTGGTTAGTTAGTAGTAACCTCACCACTGAATACTGAAGTAATACATCTAGAATGCACGAATAACACGGTGAGAAGGATCTGGAAACATGCATAGCTCAATTTTGAATCATCGTGGGGAAAATAATTCGTTACGCATATTATATATATAAGAAGGTTCCCTTTTTTCTCTAGCCGAAATTGTGTCACTTATACACTAACCACAATTTATTCATCTCCTGTGAAAGTCTACATTTATTTAGTTCCCTAGATCTATCTCAAAGTCTCACATTAACATGACACTACCTATCGCCACGGTCTGATGACACTATAACTGAAACCGTGTGAGCTCATATGCCCATAATCTGAGAAGAGCGTGAACAATTGTCCATGAACACCTGATGAAAAATGATACTTGGACTAATAACTCCATTTCCTCATTCACAACACAAGGCAAATATATAATAGCAAAAATAGTCCATTCCTCACTGGACTCTTTTGGCTGCATCAGAGTCGTATACAAGAACTACATTAGTAACTCTATACAGAACTCGTACATAATCTAGAAGGCTACACTATTATGAGTAAACAGAGGAACCAACTATGAGAAAATATGATCCATGGTTAACCAAGAACATACACATGGTTATCCAAGAAAACGAACCTCGGAGAAAATATGAAGGATGCACTTTAGTGCTCAAAGGCTGGAATATTTCTACTTGGTAACAACAATGAACAAAAGGTAACTCAAAAAAGCAGGAGTCCAACAGAGGTGGACTCGATCAACACACTCAGTCAATCCATATATCATTTGTTGGCTGAACCATATAACTCAACATACTTCTTGTTGGCTGAAACATATAACTTTTCTCGAAACGGTTTAAAATATACCTTTAAACTAAGATATTTTTTTATGTCGAGGTTTTATCTGTCGACATTTCTCAATGGTAATTTTGATTGTCTGGCTTACAGACATAGTGATAATGTGTGAAAATAGATCTTTGTTTCACAAGCCATCCAAAAATATGGCAGAAGAAAAGAGCGATGCCTTCAGATTATTTAGTGTGTATTGCAATAACATAGATTGAAGAACTTCTCGAAGCAAATGTAATGGCAAACAACCAGGTCAAGTGCTTTTAAACAATGGGGCACGTATTACTATGGTCACATAGGATATATTATGTTCATAGATAATTAAGTATGATTCTGACACTTCCGAGATAGTCCGATAATTCTACCAATTCATAAGCACTATCACTTAAATATCAAATTATGCTTACTGCAATGAATGAAACAAATATTATCTGTTAATTTTCGAAGTCATTTGAATTTTCCCAATCGAAACTCAGAGAATTATACTGCTACAACAAGACTAAACAGACATATCTGTTCACTTCCAAGTGACAAACTGAAATTTGAGGAGCACAGGAATATTAGAGGTGCACATTTTATTTTAATAAGAGCAAAAGCGATAAACATCGAAACAAAGTGATTGAAATGATACTCACAAATAACAGGCAAAGGTAGCTCCGATAGATGCTCTGGATCATCACCGTCTTCCGCGCCACCTCGCCCTTGTCAATCAGCCTTTAAGGGGAAACA
This sequence comes from Lolium rigidum, assembly GCF_022539505.1. Lineage (NCBI taxonomy): Eukaryota > Viridiplantae > Streptophyta > Magnoliopsida > Poales > Poaceae > Lolium > Lolium rigidum. Next base: position 208,070,098 of record NC_061510.1, read on the forward strand.
GAGAAAATAAGGAGCATCATAGATTCATCAGTAAAAGAATTTATCAAAGATATATAAACAACTCAACAGGCAGATAAGGATATATGTAATCTTTGTTGAATCAAAATCGGCACAAACCTTCCTCATAAACGACGGCCACCCTGGCTGGCGCAAGTGGTAGTGAAGAAGCCACGAAGGCAGAAGTCAAGGCCGTCGCTATTGGCCGCGTCGCCACTGGAAGAGGAATCATGCACCCGTGTCGAGGGCATGGAAGAAAATGAGCATCTTGAAGAACACATGTGGTATCCTCGTCTGCCGCATCACGGCGTCGGCATCCTCTCCTCAGAGTCGCAACAGTCTCCGTTCTCCATGTCCCTCATCCACCCTGCGCTTCCTGCAACCATCGGCAACACACATACCCTTGATCAGTCAAGGGACACTGACCAATTCCAGATACAATACCACGGCCTAATTAGATCATCATAGTAGTACCTTATTGTTGACCTGCAGCAATATCTGCGTGTACACTTCATACGCTGCAACGAATTGTTACCCAAAGAGAGATTTGTCCAGGATGTTGTAATATCCTGCATCTACATCCCGATGGCCTTCAAGGCCTCAAATACAACCACATTCAGGCTCAACTTCACGAAATCTTAGGTACAAACAAACCAAGGTAAACTCTGATGAATTATACCTCTGTTTTTAGGGGGAAATCACCAAACTTGAGTCAGGTTGCTGCTCGTGCTCTTTCCTTCATTACCAGGCAAAAAAATTCCACTATACTGCTGGGAGCAAAGCACAGCGATTAGAGACTCACTGATATCTGTATCATGACCCAAAAATCCGGCCATGTCTGGCCAAGTCATTAACCAATGCCACCATGGTGGTGCCACAAGAGTGAGACGAATACATAGATACTCCAACGGTTGTCTCCTATTTGTAGCCATCTGTAGAGGATAAAAGAGCTATGAAACAGAATGAAGAATAATTAAAGCATGAAGGTGGTAAGGATAAGCAACTACAAATAATAGGTTCAATACTGTGACAAAGAATGCGTATATTCTGTAGTCAATCTTAGATGGAAAGACTATCCTTAAGTAGGAATATCTACATGTAATTTGATTAAGGTCTTCTTATAAGATGTAGAATAACATGCGCATACAAGATAGAGGCAGAAATGCTATCACAAAACACACTGCTAATAGCGTAGTACAGAGATGAAACATAAATATCCAAAAATTAAATTCTTCCTAGCTTTGTAAGACTGCTAATAGCATAGTACAGAGATGAAACACAACTATCCAAAAATTAAATTCTTCCTAGCTTTGTAAGACATGTAAGATATGCGGGACCATAATTCCGTTCAAATTATAGAAGAAACTCTACCTTTTCCAAAGAATAACAACATACCTCTGAGGCCATTAAGTTTGTGTACATTTCTGCAGCATAGGAAGCACACATTCGTGGATTGGCATTATCTTTTCAATATCTATAATGCTTAAACCAACATAATTCCCTGGAACAAAAATACAGATTGTTCAGCTGATTCCCCACTAAACAGAACACGCAAAGGTAATATACAGGTTTGTAGGAAATTAGCAGAGCATTAGGTATGAAACAACCATTTCTAATAACATGACATACCACAAAGTTCCCAAATAACCAAAAATACGAACCATTTATGTTGATTTGATAGACCTGCCATATATGCAGGTAAAGAGAACTGGCAACAAAACCCAATCGACATTTTTAAAACGGGTCTGTAATAAGGTAGAGTAATCAAACTTTGTAATCTCATATCTAACTAATCATGTAGATATTCTCTACATAAATCCATAAACATAAGCTACCTATATTCAGTTTATAGGGCCACAGATAATAGTCACTCTCCCAACCGAAGGGAGTGATGATAATTTTTAAACGTGACCTACTTCCATTATTTAGCTTGACCTAATGGCACATCAAAAATACTCTTTAACACACTGCCATCACTCAAAACGCAAGAATCAGCCCCAGTTTTTTTATTGTCATGAAACTGCTATACTACTCCAAATTTCTACCCGCACATACAGCAAAGATAATGCATGATGAAAAGGGTAATGAAAAGAACCTAGCAAGGGCACCTTTAAGTAGCAGACCAACGACCACCATTGGTGACCTTCTTTGCAAGCTACAGAAACAAGGGAAAGAAAATAACAAAGGCACACGAAATGCATGACAGTAATATAAAATCAATATTAATGTCATGATAAAGCTTTCTTAAATATTCGTGTACAAAAAGTAGCTGCAAGATTATATGAACAATTCAGCATTAAACAATATATACTGAGAGAGCTCACACTTTCCTATCAGGAAAAATAACTTAGCAATAGAAAGGCAGAGGTCACACTTGACAGAAACTACAAAATGACAAGAAGAATAGAGTTCACATTTCACATTAACTATACTATGTCCGGGAAAGGAAAAGCAAATGATCCTCGCCAAATGAAACATAAGAACCAGGTCTAGTAGAACCTGTCATCTCATTCCTACTAAAGCATTGGCATAATCAGCCATACACTCTCAAGAACTGAAGTTCATTCGCATCGCACAAGTTTTGAGTGACAGGAGCTTACTTTGGAGTCCGCTCCCGCCGTTTTTCTAAACTGCCGCACTGCACCCTGCGCTCACCGGTGCTCAATATCGTCCCACATCGCTCGAGCCACTGCCAGCATACTCGATGTTCACCGGGGTATTCTCTTCCTCCTCCAAATCCAAGCCCTACCGAAACATATCAAGAAATTAAGTTTCTGCAATTTATGCACACTACAACAATATTAAACCTCTGTACCTAGGTCACGATGGCAATTTTATCCATGGATCCGGGTATCCACGGATATTCGACCCGCCGGGCACGGGTATGGAGGGTTGATTGTGTCCATGGATTTCATGGGGCGGATATCCGATAATTCATGGAGCGGGCACGGGTAGAGCTTTTGCTCCATGGATATTTAATGGATATCCAACTGACATGTGGGCCGTCACTTCAGTCGCATTGGAGTGTGTTTTTAGTGCTAGCGGGAGTAATTAGTGCACATCATAGTCGACTTGCAGCAAAAATAGCAGAAGCTCTTATGTGTATGCAATCATGGTCTCGAGCGGTCATGCTAGGTAATTCATTTCTACATTCCCACTATGTGCTCTGACTACAGTAGATATGAAATCTAAGTTCTTTATATTTTTTGAAATTGTATTAGGTGAGATTCACGGTGATCTCCTTGCTGTCCAGAATGTTCTTGAAGATGAAAAGAAGAAATGGTACTATCCAAAAAGCTCTTATTTACTTGAAGATGAAAAGAAGAAATGGTACTACAATAATCCAAGATTCAACTCAACCTTTCTACTATCTTTTGCTATATAGCTTTAACGCATTAGATGTTGTGTTAGAATCTTGTAATAAAAAGCAATGTCTATGGATATCCATGGATATCCGGGTATCCAGCGGATTTGGATTTGGGGCGACATCCATGCCCATGGATAGTTTCGTGGGCGGGGCAGAGCGAGGCCGATGGATTTGGGCATGGATCTGGTTTTCCTATATCCGTCCAAACCCGCTCCATTGCCATCCTTATACCTAGACGGTGAGGCCATGGGCGTGAGCTGCATATGCAGGCAGTATGGGGAAGGGGCACAAGTTACTTTCGCCCCATGCTTCAACTTAACATCAAATCTTAAGTTTCTGATTGCTCCGCCATGCTGTGGCCATACCTTAATATTAATTGTTCATTGCCTGCAATAGATATTCACATTATCTATCCTGGGGAAGGGGAGCAACACCAATATTCACACATTGTATTTCGTGAGCTTTAGACTGAACCATAACACACTCAATCAACACTCAATCAATCATAGATGTATAATCATGTAGATGATCCTTAATTAATTTTCAATATATGTCATTTCTGCACTTTTAAGGAAGCTATACCATTATCAACACCATGAGCCAGTGCATCACTAATCAGCGCATTCACTTGCAGCTCACCGACATACGCAGATTAAAAAGGTACTAGCACAAAGCCCGTGCGTTGCTACGGTGCAACATTAATTAAAATAAAAAGAACAATATTTTATACTTTTATGAATTCATAGATCAATCAAAAACCAAATGGCATGTAGTCATTGTCCTATCTCTTGTAATGTGCAATAGTAAAATTATAGAACACAAATTTTAAACATGTAATAGTAAAAGTTACAGAACATGAATTTTAAATCTTGTAATAGTGAAAATCAGAATGATGTTAATGAGAACAAAGCATAATTAGAACAACACGATTAAGGCTATATAGAAAGTATTTTAAGTCTCATGTTTAGATCAAAATGTATGTACTATGAAAGTATCAGTCTGTTTTTAAATATTCATGATTTGCAACAAACTTAAGGCAGTACTGTGCATCAAAGCAGATGTGTCACCATTACTCCTGTAATTGAAAAGTGAGAGAACATGCATGAGAACCAGCAATGAATGCGTACAATCACCGATCCGTAAGCAACAACGCAGCTAACCCCTGAACCTTCAGATGTAGTATTCTAGTGTGACACGGTAGAGGATTTGTGACATTTTCTGAAACTGTTCAGTCTGAAAGTTCTACGGAGGAGAGTCAGGCGGCGGTGGGGTGGAGCTGGGCGTCTTAAACTGGAACTTGATGTCCGCCACCGGTGATGTTATGGTAGTTGGCCATGGCCCTTGTCGTCAGGAACACACACAGTGACACACTCAGCATGTCGCTCGTCTGACCGCCTGGTGTTCAGCGAGCCAGCACACGGCGCTAGGCCACGAATTCGTCGCGTTGCATGACCTACCTCACGACGGCGTTCTTGTAATATTATCCATACACGGAGGCATGAAGTAACTGCGGAAGCCCTCGATCTGCGAGGCAGACGAAGGGTGCCATCAAGCATGCGCCCTCTGCCTGCAGGAAAAGCTAGTCCTGACCGATGGGTGCTTGGCTTCTGCCATGGCCTCGCTCGCTCGATAGGATGCCGGTGTTCTTGTCCGGGCGCGGAGGCACGAAGTGGCTGCATGTCCCGCACCAGCTGCGTCTAAAAGTTGGTGGCCGCCCAGTTCATCTTCTCCCGCGCCAGCTTCATGTCTCGCGCGGCGTTGGTCGTGCCTTGTGTGGTCGGTGGAGGGCACGCCGCCCATGCCTACACACGTGGAGACCATGGCCAATGCTGCGCCGAGAGCCTCAGCATGTAGAGCGCGTCGTGTACGCATCCGCCGCCATGATACTGACCAACTTCATGGGGACAGACACACCAGGGGCTGCGCCGTTGGTTCTCACCGCCGAGTGTGCGCCGCCGATGCCTACGCACGTGGAGAACATGGCCAATGCTGCGCCGAGAGCCTCGGCATGTAGAGTGCGTCGCGTACGCATCCGCCGCCGTGATACTGAACAACTTCATGGAGACGACCACACCAGGGGCTGTGCCGTTCGTTCTCACCGTCGAGTGCACACCGCCGACGCATCGGCCGCTGGTATAGACGGGAGGCCGCAGCGCCAGTACACGTCGTGGGGCTGTGTGGGACGTCCTCGTTGTCGATGGCCAGGTGGCGGACCGTGCTGGCGCTCGCGTCCATGTCGTCAAGAAGTCGGGAAAGCCATCAACACTGCTAGCGGTGTGTCCTCCACGAGGCAATATCTGGCCGGCGACGGATCTGGCCTCCGCGACGTCGGACATCCGCCCCCAAGCCTGGCCGAGTATATTATAAAATATCCCGTAAATTATTGAGCTTAGAAAGTGATTTAGCTTTTGAAGAGGCCATAATTGGCGTCCCACAACATGTGTCATATAGCAAAACAAAAGTTTGATAAAGCTGTGTTGTTTCTCCATTGAGCGCCAAAGAACCGACGTCCTCCTCCGCCCATCGCCATTCATGTGCCCCTAGCAAAATTTGGAACCTTGGACATGTTCCAAATTGTAGACCAGAGCATTCGTTGCTGAAATTAGAAAAGGAAGAAAAGAAGGGCGCTCGTCGTTGGAAAACTAAACATTTGTACTACTATAATTTCGCTCCGCTTTGCTTTGGTCATTTGCTCGAACATTTCACGTGCGTGGTTTCAATACCGAGAGTAGTCAGATTGAGGGACCTGCAGGCACGCGCGTATCCGTGGTCTCCATAGCCCTCAGCTAGAGGCACTGCGACGCCCTGGTGGCCTGCATCCTCAGCTTGGCGGAGTTGGTAGGTCCCAGCATGTACAGCCCGTCGGTCGGAAGCTCCGCCTGTAACAGATCCCACGGCGTGGCACCCTCCGGAACTTCTCCTGGCTGACCTCGGGGCTTGATGCGGACCGAATGCGACGAACGGAGCGTTGGTCGCCGCAATGGAGTTCGGGAGCGCGGCACCGAGGATGGGTACGTTGCGTGAACGTGGCTGTGTGCGTGTGTTCCATGACGCCGGCGCCTCCCTCAATCACCAAGCCAGTGGACTACACCTTCTTCGCTGCTAGACCTCGTCTGCCCGACCAGACCCTCTCTCCGCTAGTCCGCCACGGGGCACCCAAGCCCAACGTCATCCTCCGCCCGTCTCCTGTGCCCCTCGCTGCTCGACCTCATCTGCCCGGCCAGACTCTCTTGCTAGCTCGCCGCTAGCCTGCCCATGCGCAATTCTTCCAGCGGTTTTTTTTTGACCTACCAACACTACCTATTCGTAACTTATTAGTAGAGATACTGTATCCCAAATATTGCACCGGCAGCATTTTGGGTCTCCTGAATGTGGGACACTATTATTAATTTTTCAGTTGAATAGGTCCTTCCAAACGATCAGCAGAAAGCAGAAGCAAATGTAAAGAAAGAAGCTGCCAACATCGGTAAAAGCTAGTTTCATCTTTATAAATTATCCAACTACCGGGTAAAATATTTTTATAGCTCTGAGTGCTTTATGAAACAATAGGAACACAGATCTAGAATGAAAAGGAAACACAATGGAAGGACAAAACTACCTGACAAATGAGAGAAACTCAGAGAGAAGTACTGATTGGGTTCATCAAAATCCAATCTTGTTCAAAGGGGCAGCATCTACTGCCAAAAATCAGCCATCAACGAACTATCTTAAGAAAACAAAGCCAATTAGTAAAAACAATATATTCTAATTCCGCTTACAAATCTAGATAGTTACGGAAATTCTTAATAGTACTTTTTTACGAAAACAACTTGGTTGGTTCATTAATTAAGCTTAATACTGAGAAACCAATCCCGAAATTGCCATAATCTTATGGAGGGCCTGATCTGGAGCATGAAGGAGGTCATGGATCAGAGCTGAAGTGCTGAACCCGCCTCACCTAGATTACCTCGAGACCGAGCAGTGCTGCAGCAAACCCTCTGCAAGTGGGAAACAAATGACAAAAGTCAACAAACCTACAAAATTGATTGGGAAAAATAGAGAAGGCTCTCATGCTTTGATTATTTGTAGAACGGGAACATTTCATCAGTTATATAGATTTCATTGGCCTCTTCTAAATGTAAGTCTAAGCTACAACCGCATACTACAACAATATTCTGGAAAATCCAGATCTGTGGTGTTTGGATAACCACTTCACAACTCAGAGATATCCCACGCAATGCAAGCATCTGTACAGATTACTTTCGTGCACTACCTAAATGTACAAACGAGATCAGGAGCATATGAGGAGAAGGGTCGGGAGATGCTCACCTTGACGTTATATGCATCAGCCGAGCTCGCCCTCAAGCGAGTGCATGTGGTCGCATGTGGACGCGTCACGTGCTCCGTACCCAACACCGTGGTGCCTGGGAGAAGCGTGCAGCAGGCCGGCGGCGAGGGTCAAGCTACGGGACGACGCTGGAGGCCGTGTAGTGGCGCGTGGAGGCGTTCCCGTGAGCGCAGAGACCCGCACACGGACGCCGTCCTCCAAGAGAACGAGGACGAACTTACGAGCGTCGCCGAGACCACCATCGTCCATGCGAGGAGTGCCAAGGACGAAATCGAGCGTGCGTGACCGCGTCCAGCACTAGTAGAAAAACCCTTATAGGCGAAGCTTAGTTCTGTGGCGCACCGTTTTGAGTGCGCCACAGAAACTTATTTTGTGGCGCACAAAGCTCGGTGCGCCACAGAAATAGCTTAATTTTGTGGCGCAGCAGCCGACCATGCGCCACAAAAACTTGGCGGGCCCCACAACCTGTCACCCCCAATTATCGGTGTACGTATTTACGTGGCGCACGCGGCGCGCTGCGCCACGAAATTACTGTTTACGTGGCGCACTTGCTTTGGTGCGCCACGAAGTAGTTGATTCCGTGGCGCACTTGTTACGGTGCGCCCACGGAACTAAGGGAACTTAGCTATATCATCCCGTGCCCTCCCCGCCCACGCCTCGTTCACCTCCGATCCGTACCGCGCGCCTCTCCCCTCTCCCCTCTCCTCACCGCGCGCCGCCATGGTGGTCGCCATCGCCGTCGCCGTCGCCGCCGCCTTCCTACGCGAGGGCCGCCTGCCGCCACGCTCCTCCCATCCCCGCCACCTGCAGCACAAGCTGCCGCTACGGCGAGGAGGGGCCGCCGCGAGGAGGGGCCGCCGTCGCGTCAAGGTGGAGGAGCCGCCGCGACCTCCACCCTTGCCGTCGTCGTCGGTGAGCTCCTCCACAACTGTTGTTGTCGTCGGTGAGCTCCCTCCCTCTTCCTCCCCTCCCCTCCCTCTTCCTCCCCCGCGCGAGCACAACGTGCTCGACGAAATGCTCGCTCTGGATGTATTGCTGCTGTTGCTCTGGATGCATTGCCCCTAATCGTCTATGCTTATAGAAATTGGAGTGTTCTATATGCTTATAGAAATTGTCTATGCCTCTGCCTCTGCCTCTCTGTACTTGTTCTATAAATCCTTGTCTGAACCTGTACAAGGTAATGAAGACTTGCTCACTTGGTATTGCTTGCTAGTTGGACATTTGGTTGGTTTTGATGCTACTCGGTTCATTTAAATGCATGAAATGCTACTATGGTATGCTACTTGTGGTATCCTTGTGAAGAAAATGATGGATTCTTGTGAGCTTATGGTATGCTACTATGCTACTGTGGTATCCTTGTGAAGATTTACTTGATGGATTGTTGTGAGCTTATGGTATGCTACTATATTATTGGATTGTAGTGTCACTTGACTGTTCAAGTTTCAATGTTGGTTACTTTTCCTCTAGTGCAAGAAATGGTTGAGCGAGATGTTTATCCACTTGTTGGCCTTTATTCTTGGTAGCTCAAAGTGTCATGCACTTACTCGGATCATCAAATGTTTCCCTTTGTCCCTGGTTGCCTCCTTAATTGATGCCCTATGATCCAAATTACTATATTATTGGATTGAGTGTTATGGCTACTGCTTGTTTGCTCTCCAAATTACCAAGTGATGAATATATAATCCCTTTGGAGCATCCGCCCCATGCTATATATGTGTATTTGACCATGCTTATGATGGATTTCTTTTAAGGACTCTAGCTAGATTAGAGGGGAAAAGTTGCTTGCTTTGTTGCCTATGATAATGGATCATCAAATGTTTCCCTTTGTCCCTGGTTGCCTCCTTAATTGATGCCTTATGATCCAAATGACCCAAGTCCCTTGCATGATCCCATTTGTCCCTAATGTTGCTTAAGATGAATAAATTCCCTCTAATCACCATTTGGAGATCAAGACTAGTTCTTGATTTCCATTAGCTAGACTCCAATATTAAAAATTTCTCCCAAATATGGAGACAAACATTTTAACATTACCCCAATTGATGCCTTTGTCCCTGGTTGCCTCCTTAATTGATGCCTTATGATCTATTTCTTGTTGGCTTTGATGAAAATAGAGATATCCACAGTAGGGGATCATGTAAATGAATGCCACTGTGGTATCCTTTGAAGAAAAAGGACTGTTTCTGATGGTTTTAAAAGGCTAGGTGGTGCTAGGTGATTAAGTTGGCTACCAAGACTTGTCTCATCTGGTTAGCTGGGATATGCTATGTGTTGTTGCTTGTTTAGGCATATCTATCACTTACTGGATTTACTGGTTCTTGATTGGCCTCTCTTTTGCATGCTATGTGTGTTTGTGCATCTTGACTTATGTCACCATGGTTGCTGGTTTGGTGGTGTTTTTGTACTTGTCGATGATTAGATGGTTGGTCGATCACTCGTACACTCGGGGGTGGAGCAAGTGAGGCTTGGTGTGATGGCACAAATATCAATATCTTGTGCATCCTACCTGGCCTCACTTACTCCATCCCTGGATGTTAATATTTGTTTCGACCAACAAAGTATGAGGCATTCCATTTAGTTGATACCACTTGGCTCTTTCTTCCATTTTAGTGCCGATGATTAGAATGTTCGGTCAATCTGTACACTCCGGGGTGTCGCTAGTGAGCACGGTGTGATGGCACAAATATCAATCTCTTGTGCATCCTACCCGGCCTCACTAACGCCATCCCGGGATTTTCATATTTGTTTCGACCAACAAAGTATGAGGCATTCCATTTAGTTCATACTAGCTACTTCTTAATTGCATTGGCCTTTCTTCCATTTTAGTGCCGATGATTAAATTGTTTGGTCACCTATACGCCGCAATATACTTTGTAGACGAGCCCCCTTTCCACGGCCGCCGTTCCGTGAACGAGTCCTTGATGAGACAACAACGCCGACATGCCTCTCCGGTGCAGCACCACTTTTCTTCTCTCGCCGTCCAGTACGTGAACGAGTCCTTAATGCCAAGACGGTGCCAGCCTCCCTAGCATCATGCCGACCCCTGTTGTCGCGCTTCGGGCCGTGTCGATCATGCGCCTGCACTCTTCGCCTTTTTGCCCGGTGAACGAATAGACTAATCGTTGGAATAAGGAAGCCGATGACGGCCGATCGCAATTTAATCTTGCGACCGGCTGTCATCGGTTTCCTTATTCCAACGATCAGCCTATTGGTTCACCGGCAAGAAGGCGACAGCAGTGCAGGCGCGGGACACACGGCTTGAAGCGCGGCAACACGGCCCGGCATAATGCTCGGGCAGGCCGGCACGGTCTTTGCATCAAGGACTCGTTCACCGGACAGCGAGGGACTCGGCGTGGTTCTGCGCCGGAGATGCAGATCGGCGTTGTTGTGTCGTCAAGCACCCGTTGACTGAACGCCGACCGGGAAAGGGGGCCCTTCCGCAAAGTATTTGTGTTGACCAACAATGTATGAGGCACATATTCTATTTTGTCATTCCATTTGCTTTGAGATTTTCAAAATGCCGATGATTAAAATGTTTGGTCACCGTACACTCGGGGTGGCGTAAGTGAGCCTGGTAAGATAGCACAAATATCAATCTCTTGTGCATCCTACCTGGCCTCGCTTACACCATCCCTAAATGTTAATATTTGTGTTGACCAACAATGTATGAGGCACTTATTCCATTTTGTCATTCCATTTGCTTTGAGATTTTCAAAATGCCGATGATTAAAATGCTTGGTCACCGTACACTCGTGGGCGGTGTTAGTGAGCCTCGTGTGATTGCACAAATATCAATCTCTTGTGCATCCTACCTGGCTCGCTAACTCCGTCCCGGAATGTTAATATTTGTTTCGACCAACAAAGTATGAAGCCCTTGTCATTCCATTTGCTTTGGTATTTTCAAAATGCCGATGATTAAAATGTTGGTCACCGTACACTTGGGGGTGGCGTAAGTGAGCCTGGTAAGATAGCACAAATATCAATCTCTTGTGCATCGGACTTGGTCTCACTTACGCCATCCCTAAATGTTAATATTTGTGTTGACCAACAATGTATGAGGCACTTATTCCATTTTATCATTCCATTTGCTTTGACATTTTCAAAATGCCGATGATTAAAATGTTTGGTCACCGTACACTCGGGGGCGGCGTAAGTGAGCTCGGTAAGATAGCACAAATATCAATCTCTTGTGCATCGGACTTGGTCTCACTTACACCGTCCCCGAATGTTAATATTTGTGTTGACCAACAATGTATGAGGCATTTATTCCATTTCTCTTGTGCATCGGACTTGTTGGTCTCACTTTCTTCCATTTTCATCATAGTAGGAACTGGATGAAGGACCCCGATGCAAGCGAGCCTGGTGGGTAGAGATGACGGAGCAAAGGAGGAACCGGATGAAGACTACTTTGTATCTCGAAATTGTGAATTTTGTATGAATTAAGAGTTGTATGCAAAACATTTGACACTTGCCACTATATATGTATCTCGATCGGGCTCTAAGTAATGTGATGATGATGTCTATGTTATATCCGTGCAATGTACATGATATTTATATTATATCTGAATGTTGCTGTATATAACCCGTGTATCCGTGTATCCGTATTGCTTGTCTATAAACTGCATGTGTATGTGTATAGCGAGCGGCACAAAATCGTGTATAATACAAGCAAATTACGTGGCGCACTAAAAACCAATTCTGTGGTGCACGCTTTCCGTGGCGCACCTAAGAACACGTGCGCCACGAAACCTTAATTCTGTGGCGCATGAGCAGGTGCGCCACAGAAACCTTATTTTTGTGGCGACGTTTCTGTGGCGCACCTCCCATGCGCCACAGAATCCATTTTTCGTGCGCCACTGATGAGGCTTTTCCTACTAGTGCAGCCGCCGCCGCTCTTTTGCTCCCTCGTGCCGCCGCCGCTGGACGCCTGGACGAAATCGAGGGCGCGCGTGGCCAGCAGCCGCCGCCGCTCGGTTGCTGCCTTCCGCCGCCGGCGTGCGCGGCCAGCCGCGGCTGGACGAACTCGAGGGCGCGCACGGCCAGCTGCCGCGGCGGCTTGGGGAAAGAGGAGAACCGGGGATTGGGGAGGAGAGGAGACGCGGGGATTGGGCACCCCGCGATCTAGGGTTTTTACTGCCGCACGCGCGTAGGAGAAAGAAGGTGACTCAGACGAGCGGGCGTGGCTGCCTCCGACCCGTGGGTACCACAGACAACTGGTCCCACAAGTCATTTGCTCGTTTCAAAGAGAAAAAAGTGCACAAAAAATTACCACATCGAACGGTTGTAGTGAAAAGCGGGAGGAGCAATTTACTGTGCGCACGGATCGGACGACTCACAAGCGTTTGCCCCTCCCAGATGGCCTGGTTGGCCGGGTAGTCTTGGAGCTTTTATAGGAGGAATTAGGAGTGCTGATTCGGGTGTGTGCTGTAGGATCGTTTTGTACAGTTTCAAACTAAGAAAGATCGTTTTGTACGGTCGGAGGTGTGTGACAATTTTTTTTTGAAACGGAGGCAAAAGCTTTGCCTCATTCATTCATTAAGCAGAAGGTGCTCGGTTTTTAGGAGAAAACCGGGCGAAAATCAACAACAATAACAACACCCACAACCACACACGCTCCACCACAAGGGCACACCTAGCCATCCTGCCTACCCACAAAAGCTACGAGAAGCTCAAGTCGGCCTATGCCAAATAGATGGCTCATCGAGAAGAAACCGGCAGCTCCAATTCTGAAGACAAGCCTCGGAGAGGAGATGCGCAAGACAAGCGCCGAATAGGACCTTCACCGGACCGCCCCTCGGGTGGCATCGTACACCGCCCAAGGGCAGCTTCGACTTCACAACAAGAGGAGACCACCATGAAGACATTCGGACACGCCGGAACGGAGCCGACTAACATGACCTTGCTGTAGGATAACGTTGCATAGAAAACAAAAAATTTCCTACCGCGAACACGCAATCCAAGCCAAGATGCAATCTAGAAGACGGTAGCAACGAGGGGGTATCGAGTCTCACCCTTGAAGAGATTCCAAAGCCTACAAGATGAGGCTCTTGTTGCTGCGGTAGACGTTCACTTGCCGCTTGCAAAAGCGCGTAGAAGATCTTGATCACGATCGATTCCGGCGCCACGAACGGGCAGCACCTCCGTACTCGGTCACACGTTCGGCTGTTGATGAAGACGACATCCACCTCCCGTTCCAGCGGGCAGCGGAAGTAGTAGCTCCTCTTGAATCCGACAGCACGACGGCGTGGTGTCGGTGGCGGTGGAGAACTCCGGCGGAGCTTCACTAAAGCTACGCGGAAGATATGGAGGAGAGGGGGCGGCTAGGGTTTGGGAGGGGGTGGCCGGCCTCAAGGGGTGCGGCCAACTTGTGGCTTTGGTGTGGCCGGCCCCCTCCCCTATGCCCCTCATTATATAGGTGGAACCCCAAGTGTTGGTATCCAAGTCTTCGAATAAGACCCGAACCAAAAACCTTCCATATGGAGGGGAAACCTAGCCAAGCTAGGACTCCCACTAGAGGTGGGAGTTCCACCTCCCATATGGGGGGGTGGCCGGCCCCCTAAGGGCTAGTTCGGTAGACAGGGATTATGGTGTAATTAAGAGTATTATTGGTAGTGTTTTGGGTGAAGACACGTGTGTCACTCCGGGTTTGCAACTCAGAGCCAGGTTTCTATCGGGACGGACGAGAAATCGTAACCAACATCGCGAGATCTTGTGTCCGTGTACGGACGCGCGCCCGGGATCCGATATGCCACCACTTGTTAGCAGCGCGTACGTCCATGCAGCAGCCTACGCTATTTCCGATCGCCACGGCAAGGTCGCGAGAGAGAAAAGAAACGCGAGGGGTAGCTAGCGTCGCGATTCACACGTGTCTTGACAGGTTTCTCGGGGATAATTGAGACTGGCCCCTTTCAACCCCCTAGAAACCCGGCCTGCCGAACAATTTAGCTGGTGTTTTGCGTGGATTTCGTGCTAGGCCAGAAAACTGAAACACTCCGATTCCCTTAAAAACCTCTAAGCCGAACGAGGCCTAAGGGGGAGTCCACTTGGGACTCCTCCCCCACTAGGGTTGGCCGGCCATGGAGGTGGAGTCCCATGTGGACTCCACCTTCCTTGGTGGTTTCTTCCGGACTTTTCTAGAACCTTCTAGAACCTTCCATAGAACCTTCCGCGACATTTTAATTCACATAAAATGACATCCTATATATGAATCTTATTCTCCGGACCATTCCGGAACTCCTCGTGATGTCCGGGATCTCATCCGGGACTCCGAACAAATATTCGAACTCCATTCCATATTCAAGTACTACCATTTCAACATCCAACTTTAAGTGTGTCACCCTACGGTTCGTGAACTATGCGGACATGGTTGAGTACTCACTCCGACCAATAACCAATAGCGGGATCCGGAGATCCATAATGGCTCCCACATATTCAACGATGACTTTAGTGATCGAATGAACCATTCACATACAATACCAATTCCCTTTGTCACGCGATATTTTACTTGTCCGAGGTTTGATCTTCGGTATCACTCTATACCTTGTTCAACCTCGTCTCCGACAAGTACTCTTTACTCGTACCGTGGTATGTGGTCTCTTATGAACTTATTCATATGCTTGCAAGACATTAGATGACATTCCACCGAGAGGGCCCAGAGTATATCTATCCGTCATCGGGATGGACAAATCCCACTGTTGATCCATATATCTCAACTCATACTTTCCGGATACTTAATCCCACCTTTATAGCTACCCATTTACGCAGTGGTGTTTGGTGTAATCAAAGTACATTTCCGGTATAAGTGATTTACATGATCTCATGGTCATAAGGACTAGGTAACTATGTATCGAAAGCTTATAGCAAATAACTTAATGACGAGATCTTATGCTACACTTAATTGGGTGTGTCCATTACATCATTCATACAATGACATAACCTTGTTATTAATAACATCCAATGTTCATGATTATGAAACTAATCATCCATTAATCAACAAGCTAGTTTAAGAGGCATATTAGGGACTTCTTGTTGTCTACATATCACACATGTACTAATGTTTCGGTTAATACAATTATAGCATGATATATAAACATTTATCATAAACATAAAGATATAAATAATAACCACTTTATTATTGCCTCTAGGGCATATCTCCTTCGAGTCTCCCACTTGCACTAGAGTCAATAATCTAGATTACATTGTAATATACCTAACACCCATGGCATTCTGGTGTTGGTCATGCTTTGCCCTAGGGAGAGCTTTAGTCAACGGATCCGCTACATTCGGATCGGTGTGTACTTTGCAAATCTTTACTTCTCCATCTTCGATGTACTCGCGAATCGAGTGGTAACGCAGCTTGATATGCTTCAGCCTCTTGTGTGACCTTGGCTCTTGTGCATTGGCGATGGCACCCATGTTATCACACTAAATGATTAGTGGGTCCAATGCACTAGGAACCACATCGAGCTCTACAATGAACCTATTCATCCATACCGCTTCTGATGAAGCCTCTGAAGCCGCTATGTACTCTGATTCTGTTGAAGACTTCGCCACCGTGCACTGCTTCGAGCTTGCCAACTTCTTGCAGCACCATTCAATATAAACACGTACCCCGATTGTGACTTAGAGTCATCAGGATCAGTGTTCCAACTTGCATCGGTGTAACCATTTACAACGAGCTCTTGGTCACCTCCATAACAAAGAAACATATCCTTAGTTCTTTTCAAGTACTTCAGGATATTCTTGACCGCTGTCCAGTGTTCCATTCCTGGATCACTTTGATATTTGCTAGTCAAACTAACAGCATGTGCTATATCCGGTCTAGTACATAGCATGGCATACATGATAGATCCTACTGCCGAGGCATAGGGGATTTTACTCATCCTTTCTCTTTCTTCTGTAGTAGCCGGTCCTTGAGTCTTACTCAAGACTTTGCACAGTAACATAGGTAAGAACCCTTTCTTACTTTCGTCCATTCTAAACTTCTTTAGAATCTTGTCCAGATATGTACTCTGTGATAGCCCTATTAGGCGTCTTGATCTATCTCTATAGATCTTGATGCCTAATATATATGATGCTTCACCAAGGTCTTTCATTGAAAAACTATTATTCAAATAATCTTTAACACTGCTTAATAGTTCTATATCATTCCCGATCAATAATATGTCATCTACATATAATATCAGGAATGCTACAGAGCTCCCACTCACTTTCTTGTAAATACAGGCCTCTCCATGACCTTGTATAAACCCGAAGTCTTTGATCACCTTATCAAAGCGTCGGTTCCAACTTCTCGATGCTTGCTTCAGTCCATAGATTGAACGCTGAAGTTTGCATACTTTGTCGGCATTTTTAGGATCGACAAAACCTTTGGGTTGTACCATATACAACTCTTCCTCAATGTCTCCATTAAGGAACGCCGTTTTGACATATGACAAGGGATTAACTAGTCAATGCCTATGGATTGTAGGCTAGGGTTTAGTTAGAAGTAGAGGGTAAGTAGATCTCGAAGGTTTCAGCCGAAAAGTACTCGACGATTATGAAAACTAGGGTTTGCAGACAATGATTCGATGATCTCCTCGTCCCTCGACTCCCCCTTTATATAAGAGGTGGAGCCGAGGGTTTCGTTTTGTACAAGTTACGAGTCCGGGACGGTTTCTAACTCATCCCGCCAGATTACAAACAACACTTCCTATTACAATTCTACTTTCCTTAATATATCTTGGGCTCTCGAACCTTCTTATTCTTCGGGTAGTGGGCCTTCATTAAACCCCAGGTACTATCTTTGGCAGGCCCATTTGGGATGCCTATGTCAGTAGCCCCCGAGATTTTGCTTGAATCGTAGAATCAGGGAAAATCTCGACTGCTTATTCTTATTCGACAAATTAAACTTTTCTATATTTCTTTATATAAATTTCTATATTGTACAGGGATATTGGTAGTTGGGGCTAGTTCATCTGACGGATCGGGTACTAGTTAACTGCTCTAGTGGCAATCCGCAAAAACCTACTTCAAGATCACGTCCCTGGACATGATCTCGGGATACTTGGTGCAAACTTCGACGGGTGCCGCTTAAGGTCTTACCATTCCGTCGAGTCCCGGTCAAATTTATCGAGTACCTAACGCGTCCGTTAGGATTTTTCTTCGTATCCGTTGATACGGATAAAAGTAGCGAGCGCGAGTCTCCGGCGATGCCACGCCCAGCGAGAATGGATGCTGGGGTCTTACCTTCGCAAATTTGCGGCATTCGAGAAATTGATCGCAACTTTGGCGTTACGAGAATATATTGTCGAGTGCTTTTCCGAGCTGTTGGAATGGCACATTTTATTGAGTCAAATATGACTTATATTAATCTCCCGATGGGAGTATATGTAGAGTTAATTATAACTCGAAATATACTCTCTTGCTTTTCTATCTTTCTTTCTTTTTCTTTTTATATTTCATCGGGCACGCGAACGGCGTTCCCGATGGGAGTAGCCCCGAGGCTACGGCCAAGAACTTGTGCTTGGTTGTAGGCTCAACATTTTAGTCCACCTTGTCGCTATATTGCCATTATCTCCCAATATTCTTTCTCTTCTTTTTTTTATCTCTACCGGGTGCGCGAACAGCGCTCCCGATGGGAGTAGCCCCCGAGGCTACGGCCAAGAACTTGTGCTTGGTTGTAGGCTCCCACAATTTCTATATTTGCCATAGTCGAAATTTTACTTTTATCGAAGTAGCCCCCGAGCATTTGGGCAAAAACTTGTTTTTGACCAAAAGCTCCCGAAGTATTCAAATAACTTCTCCTGTCGCCATTCTCCTTTTATTTTTCTTGTCGACATATTTTCCGTTGTCAAATTCTCTTCAGCTCTATTAATAGTCGAGATTTTTCTGCCTTGTGGGTCCATTGTTCCCACCACGTTGACACGTCGTGCAAGTGGGGGACACACGTCCTCCGCTTTTCCTGGCGCACGTTCGGTAACGCCTGTTCCATTCCATCTCCGTAAAAATACCTTTTTACCCTCTTATCTACTGGATCTCTTTTCACCACACGATTTCTCATCCAATGGTTCATTACTTCTCCCGAAGCCTATATAAACCTTTCTTCAACCTCCGTTCACTCCTTCGCTTGCGCCGCACATCTGCTCCCCTCTGCAAGAACTCCCCTGCGCCCAACTCTTTCTGATCTTCCGCACGCACGAACACTCTGCTTTTCCAGCTGTTGTTGATGCCACCGCGTACGCGACTCACCCGCCACAGCACTCCGGAATCCAAGATGGCCGCTGAGGATCTTGAGTGGGAGAGATCCAAAATCTCCAATCAAGATGTCAATATGCTGAAGAGGCTTGGCCTGATGAAGAAGTGATGACCCACAAGTATAGGGGATCGCAACAGTCTTCGAGGGAAGTAAAACCCAAATTTATTGATTCGACACAAGGGGAGGTAAAGAATACTTATAAGCCTTAACAAGCGAGTTGTCAATTCAGCTACACTCGGAAAAGTACTAGCAACGGGGGTGATGTGAAAGTAGCAGATGATATGAGAGCAATAGTAACA
>NC_061510.1:208089420-208120866 GCF_022539505.1 Lolium rigidum
CAAATCTCATAATCGAAAAATGCAGCTATTGCTAACAAAATCCTCACAGATTTTAGCTTCGCTACAGGTGAGAAAGTCTCATCGTAGTCAACTCCTTGAATTTGTCGGAAACCCTTTGCGACAAGTCGAGCTTTATAGACGAGTAATATTACCATCAGCATCTGTTTTTCTCTTGAAGATCCATTTATTCTCGACAGCCTTTCGGCTATCAAGTAAGTCTATCAAAGTCCATACTTTGTTATCATACATGGATCCCATTTCGGATTTCATGGCTTCTTGCCATTTGTTGGAATCTGGGCTCATCATCGCTTCTTCATACGTCGCAGGGTCCTCATCATTGTTATCCACAATCATGACATTTAGACAAGGATCATACCAATCGGGAGTGGTACGTTCCCTTGTCGATCCGCGAGGTTCGATGGTTTCCTCGTTCGAAGTTTCATTATCATTAGCTTCCTCTCGTTGCCGGTGTAGGCGGTACGAGTACAACTTCCGATACTGCGCTACTCTGATCAACGAGTATAGATTCATCAATCTCATCGAGTTCTACTTTTCTTCCAGTCACTTCTTTAGTGAGAAATTCTTTCTCAAGAAAGGTTCCATTCTTAGCAACAAAGATTTTGCCTTCGGATCTGTGATAGAAAGTGTACCCTATAGTTTCCTTAGGGTATCCTATGAAGACGCATTTCTCCGCTTTGGGTTCTAGCTTGTCCGGTTGTAACTTCTTTACATAGGCTTCGCAACCCCAAACTTTCGGGAACGACGACTTAGGTTTCTTATTAAACCATAATTCGTACGGTGTCGTTTCTACGGATTTTGATGGTGCTCTATTTAAAGTGAATGCGGCTGTCTCTAATGCATAACTCCAAAATGATAACGGCAAATCGAGTAAGAGACATCATAGAACGAACCATATCTAAGAGAGTTCGATTACGACGTTCGGACACACCGTTACGTTGGGGTGTTCCCGGCGGTGTCAATTGTGAAAGTATTCCGCATTTCTTTAAATGCATGCCAAACTCATAACTCAGATATTCACCTCCACGGTCAGATCGTAGAAATTTGATCTTCTTGTTACGTTGATTTTCTACTTCACTTTGGAATTCCTTAAACTTCTCGAAAGTTTCGGATTTATGTTTCATGAAATAGATATACCCATATCTACTCAGATCATCTGTGAAGGTTAGAACATAACGATAACCACCGCGCGATGCTACGCTCATTGGTCCACACACATCGGTATGTATAATTTCCAATAAGTCAGTAGCTCGCTCCATCATACCAAAAAATGGAGTCTTAGTCATTTTTCCCATTAGAGATGCTTCGCATCTATCAAGTGACTCAAAGTCAAGTGATTCAAGTAATCCATCAGTATGGAGTTTCTTCATGCGTTTCACTCCAATATGACCAAGACGACAGTGCCACATATAAGTAGAATTATCATTCAATTTAATTCGTTTAGCATTTACGTTATGTATGTGCGTGTCACTACTATCGAGATCTAACAGAAATAAGCCATTCTTTTGTGGTGCTCGACCATAAAAGATATTATTCATAAAAATAGAACAACCATTATTCTCAGACTTGAATGAATAACCGTCTTGCATTAAACAAGATCCAGATATAATGTTCATGCTCAACGCAGGTACATAATAACAATTATTTAGGCTTAAAACTAATCCCGAAGGTAGATGTAGAGGAAGTGTGCCGACTGCGATCACATTGACCTTGGATCCGTTTCCAACACGCATCGTCACTTCATCTTTCAGCAGTTGTCGTTTATTCTTTAGTTCCTGTTTCGAGTTACAAATATGAGCAACCGAACCAGTATCAAATACCCGGGTACTAGAACGAGAACCAGTGAAATGAACATCTATAACATGTATATCGGATATACCTTCTTTCTTCTTCTTGACAAGGCCGTTCTTTAGATCAGCCGGATACTTGGAGCAATTACGCTTCCGGTGTCCCTTCTCCTTGCGGTAATAGCACTCGAGCATCAGGCTTAGGGCCAGTCTTAGGTTTCACGGGAGGCGTGGCAGCTTTCTTGCCACCCTTCTTGAATTTTCCCTTAGACTTGCCCTGTTTCTTGAAACTGGTGGTCTTGTTGACCATCAACACTTGGTGCTCTTTCTTGATCTCAATCTCAGCAGCTTTTAGCATGCCAAAGAGTTCGAGGTAACTCCTTGTTCATGTTCCGCATATTGTAGTTCATCACGAAGTTCTTGTAACTTGGTGGCGGTGATTGAAGGACACGATTAATCCCCGGTCTGTTAGGAATCACTATTCCCAAGTCACCGAGTTTCTTCGCATGCCCGGTCATGGCGAGCATGTGCTCACTAACGGAGCTGCCTTCTTCCATCATGCAGCTGAAGAATTGTTTCGATGCTTCATAGCATTCCACGGCCGCACGAGTCTCGAATATAGCTTTCAGCTCATTCATCAACTCATGAGGATCATGGTGCTCAAAAAGTTTTTGAAGATCGGATTCCAGACTGCACAGGATGGCACACTGAACTTGAGAGTACCGAGTTTTCCGAGTCTCGTAAACAGCTTTTACTTCATCGGTTTCAGTTTCTGCAGGAGGGTCACCTAGCGGTGCATCAAGCACATATTGCAGATTTCCGCCGAGAGGAAGATCCTCACATGACGGAACCGGTCGGTGAAGTTGCTACCGTTGCTCTTAAGTTTCTCTTTCTCTAGGAACTGATTAAAATTGATTGGGGACGCCATCTCTACAACATATATTTGCAAAAGTTTAGACTAAGTTTATGACAAATTGAGTTCAAATTTTAATTCAACATAATTAAAAATCTAAGTGAACTCCCACTCAAAACAATATCCCTCGCATTGTCTTAGTGATCACACGAACCAAATCCACCGCACCTAAACCCGATCATCACGAGAAAAGGTGTGATTTCAATGGCGAACACTCAAAGTGTTCATCATATCAACCATATGATTCATGCTCTACCTTTCGGTATCACGTGTTCCGAGACCATGTCTGTACATGCTAGGCTCGTCAAGGCCACCTTAGTATCCGCATGTGCAAAACTGTCTTGCACCCGTTGTATGTACTTATTGAATCTATCACACCCGATCATCACAAGATGCTTCGAAACGACAAGACTTGGTAACGGTGCTACTAAGGATGAACACTTTATTATCTTGAGATTTTAGTGAGGGATCATCTTATAATGCTACCGTCGCGATCTAAGCAAAATAAGATGCATAAAAGGATTAACATCACATGCAGTTCATATGTGATATGATATGGCCCTTTTGTCTTTGCGCCTTTGATCTTCATCTCCAAAGCACGGACATGATCTCCATCATCTTCGGGCATGATCTCCATCATCGTCGGTGTAGCGTCAAGGTCAATGGCGCCGTCTTCATGATTGTCCTCCATGTAGAAACTATTACAACTACTTTGAAATACTACTCAACATGAATTTTAAAGACAACCATAAGGCTCCTGCCGGTTGCCACAATACAATAATGATCATCTCATACATATTCATCATCACATTATGGCCATATCACATCACCAAACTCTGCAAAAACAAGTTAGACGTCTCTAATTTGGTTAGCATATTTTACGTGGTTTAGGGTTTTCGAGAGAGATCTAATCTACCTACGAACATGAACCACAATGTTGATACTAATGTTTTCAATAGAAGAGTAAATTGAATCTTCACTATAGTAGGAGAGACGGACACCCGCAAAGCCTCTTATGCAATACAAGTTTCATGTCGAACGAGGAACAAGTCTCATGAACGCGGTCATGTAAAGTTAGTCCGAGCCGCTTCATCCCACTATGCCACAAAGATGCAAAGTACTCAAACTAAAGATAACAAGAGCATCAACGCCCACAAAACCATTGTGTTCTACTCGTGCAACCATCTATGCATAGACACGACTATGATACCACTGTAGGATAACGTTGCATAGAAAACAAAAAATTTCCTACCGCGAACACGCAATCCAAGCCAAGATGCAATCTAGAAGACGGTAGCAACGAGGGGGTATCGAGTCTCACCCTTGAAGAGATTCCAAAGCCTACAAGATGAGGCTCTTGTTGGTGCGGTAGACGTTCACTTGCCGCTTGCAAAAGCGCGTAGAAGATCTTGATCACGATCGATTCCGGCGCCACGAACGGGCAGCACCTCCGTACTCGGTCACACGTTCGGTTGTTGATGAAGACGACGTCCACCTCCCGTTCCAGCGGGCAGCGGAAGTAGTAGCTCCTCTTGAATCCGACAGCACGACGGCGTGGTGTCGGTGGCGGTGGAGAACTCCGGCGGAGCTTCACTAAAGCTACGCGGAAGATATGGAGGAGAGGGGGGCGGCTAGGGTTTGGGAGGGGGTGGCCGGCCTCAAGGGGTGCGGCCAACTTGTGGCTTTGGTGTGGCCGGCCCCCTCCCCTATGCCCCTCATTATATAGGTGGAACCCCAAGTGTTGGTATCCAAGTCTTCGAATAAGACCCGAACCAAAAACCTTCCATATGGAGGGGAAACCTAGCCAAGCTAGGACTCCCACTAGAGGTGGGAGTTCCACCTCCCATATGGGGGGGGGGTGGCCGGCCCCCTAAGGGGAGTCCACTTGGGACTCCTCCCCCACTAGGGTTGGCCGGCCATGGAGGTGGAGTCCCATGTGGACTCCACCTTCCTTGGTGGTTTCTTCCGGACTTTTCTAGAACCTTCTAGAACCTTCCATAGAACCTTCCGCGACATTTTAATTCACATAAAATGACATCCTATATATGAATCTTATTCTCCGGACCATTCGGAACTCCTCGTGATGTCCGGGATCTCATCCGGGACTCCGAACAAATATTCGAACTCCATTCCATATTCAAGTACTACCATTTCAACATCCAACTTTAAGTGTGTCACCCTACGGTTCGTGAACTATGCGGACATGGTTGAGTACTCACTCCGACCAATAACCAATAGCGGGATGTGGAGATCCATAATGGCTCCCACATATTCAACGATGACTTTAGTGATCGAATGAACCATTCACATACAATACCAATTCTCTTTGTCACGCGATATTTTACTTGTCCGAGGTTTGATCTTCGGTATCACTCTATACCTTGTTTAACCTCGTCTCCTGACAAGTACTCTTTACTCGTACCGTGGTATGTGGTATCTTATGAACTTATTCATATGCTTGCAAGACATTAGACGACATTCCACCGAGAGGGCCCAGAGTATATCTTTCCGTCATCGGGATGGACAAATCCCACTGTTGATCCATATATCTCAACTCATACTTTCCGGATACTTAATCCCACCTTTATAGCCACCCATTTACGCAGTGGTGTTTGGTGTAATCAAAGTACCTTTCCGATATAAGTGATTTACATGATCTCATGGTCATAAGGACTAGGTAACAATGTATCGAAAGCTTATAGCAAATAACTTAATGACGAGATCTTATGCTACGCTTAATTGGGTGTGTCCATTACATCATTCATACAATGACATAACCTTGTTATTAATAACATCCAATGTTCATGATTATGAAACTAATCATCCATTAATCAACAAGCTTGTTTAAGAGGCATATTAGGGACTTCTTGTTGTCTACATATCACACATGTACTAATGTTTCGGTTAATACAATTATAGCATGATATATAAACATTTATCATAAACATAAAGATATAAATAATAACCACTTTATTATTGCCTCTAGGGCATATCTCCTTCACTTGCCGCAACCAAACCTTGGTCATCACCATTGTCGTTGCCTCTCAAGCCTCCACCCGGAACAACCCGCATCACTGGTTGACCTCCTGCCAACCCAGATGCCATGTGTGTCCAGACCGCCGGAGTGCGTAAAGGGGAACACAAACTTCAAGACGACGCCCTCAAGAGGGGAAACGATGCAGAAACGACGTCGTCGTCCGATCCCGCGGGATCTAGGCTTTCACTCGAAGACGTGAACCCGAGGGCAGCGAAGGTCGGAGTACAAGTGTTTGAAAAAAGATGTTCTGTCATAATTGTTTGATGATTTTGAATATTTCCGACAGAATATACTACCTTTGTCCATAAAAAGATGTTTCAACGATATCAAATATGCATTTATCTAGATGTATTTCAGTGAGTAGATACATGCAAATTTTGCCAGAGTTGAGACATCTTTTTATAGATGTGGGCAGTATTAAAATTTGTCATCTCCTGGTCTCTTGTGTCTCGGGATGTTGAAGTTTGTCAAAGATTCATCGTAATCATGCATGTCAACTTGTGGTGTCCGGATGTTAAATTTGTCAAAAAATTCATAATCATGCATGTCATCTTGTGGTCTTGGGATCTGACAGTCTTTAATAAATATATCTTGCTCTGTATCGTCATACATATTTTACATTATATCATTATTTGAAAACTAACTCGGATTACCACTTCATAGGTCCATATGACACATTAATTTTTGAAGAAAATTAGTCATCATCTTAGTCGGATTCAGAATAAAATGATGATGATGATGATATCAGGAATCAAGACATCAAGATGAAAGAATAAAAATTCCACAAATTGTATGATTGTGGATAAACCTTCGAAGAAAACCTCTATTTGACTCCCAAAAAACTCGCCAGAACAATATATAAAATTCAAATGATATGGTTGTATTTAAATTATAAGATGTGCCTGCACGTGCACATTTACTAGTCAAATAAATGGCGGCACGCGGGGATCGCGCGAGCGAAATTCATGCACGGGCAGTGCGCGCTGGGCGCGCTGGGCGCGAGACAGCGCTGCGCGCGCGCGTTGGCGGGAGGCGAGCGTGGCCGCGTGGGCTGCTGGGCGCGGGGGCGGCTTGGGCCGGGGCGAGGCTGGCTGGGCCAGGCGCGGGTGGGCTGGGGTGGCCGGGGGCGGGTCGAGCGGCCTAGTGGCTGGGGCGGGCCGCTGGGTCGGAGTGGCCGGCTCCCTTCGTTTTTTAAACATAAAATGAATATACACTTTGGGGCTTTAAAAATAATCGAAAAAAATGCAAATGAGGTACCGTTGGATTCGCTATGAAAAATACTTCAATATGAGACAAATTTGGAACAAAAATATAAAATTTATAAAATCAAAATTTGACATACATTTCTATGTGGCTATAATGCTTTTTTAGGTTTTAAAAGTTTTCTCAAAATAATGATTTTTATTATTTTCAAAACCTCCGAACAAAATAGGGTATTATTGCTAATATTTTGAAAGCCAAGGTTTATGTAAACCCTATTTTATTTGAAATACCTTTTTAATAAACACGAAAGTTTTAATTCCTTGTGAAATTTCAACTATGACAAACAAACAAACACTCGCTTTATTTTATTTTCACATTCCAAAATTTATAAAATTTTGGGATGTGACATGATCATTATTGTATTATGGCAACCGGAAGGAGCCTTATGGTTGTCTTTATATTTCATGTTGAGCATTATTTCAAAGTAGTTGTAATAGTTGCTACATGCGGTGAACAACCATGAAGACGGTGACATGGACCTTGACGCTACGCCGACGATGATGGAGATCATGCCCGTTGATGATGGAGATCATGTCCGTGTTTTGGAGATAAAGATCAAAGGCGCAAAGACTAAAGGGCCATATCATATCACATTATGAATTGCATGTGATGTTAATCCTTGTTGCATCTTATTTTGCTTAGATCGCGACGGTAGCATTATAAGATGATCCCTCACATTAATATCAAGATAATAAAGTGTTCTCCCCTCATATGCACCATTGCTATAGTTCGTCGTTTCGAAGCATCTCGTGATGATCGGATGTGATAGACTCTACGTTCACATACAACGGGTGTAAGTCATGTTTGCACACGCGGAATACTTGGGTTTGCTTGACGAGCCTAGCATGTACAGACATGGCCTCGGGACAACGGAAACCGAAAGGTTGAACACGAGTCATATGGATGATATGATCAACATGTTGATGTTCACCATTGAAGCTACATCATCTCACGTGATGATCGGTTTTGGTGTAGTGGATGTGGATCGTGTACCACTTAACAACTATGAGGGATGTTGTATTAAGTGGGAGTTCATTAGTAATTAGATTAAAACATGAACTAATTATCATGAACATAGTCTGAATAGTATTTTGAATTAAATTTGTAGAATTGGCATCCGTTTTCTACCATGCGCTAGTCTTGTAATTGAGATAGAAAAACTGTTTAGTATTACAATTAACTTTACGCACTGGTACCGTATTGTTAAAGAATCAAGAAATAATTAAGTTCTATTGCAAACTTTTAGTAAACCTCACATTGCTTATTCAAAGAACAATGGTTTCAATTAGTACCTAGAATCATCTTGTCTCCGTGAAACTTGAAGTTCAAATATGTTTGAAAAGTAAGGAGCTAAAATTTTTTGTTTTCAGAAATAAGCGAGGTATGAGATATATGTGATATCTAAGACCTTACTGCAAGATGATAGAAAATAATCTAGTGAGACTACATAAACTCATAAGTTTTATGGGAATGTACGAAGGTTGAAGACGCCCGGCGTCCCAGTCCTCCAACTATTGGGGCACTAACAATATTCGCATATCCATGAAGTGATCGTCCTTAGTATGCACCGTTGCTAAGACTCGTCGTTTCGAACCTTCACGTGATGATCGGGTGTTATAGATTCTACGTGTGCATACAACGGGTGCAAGCCAGATTTGCACATGCGAATACCGAGGTTAAACTTTACGAGCCTAGCATGTACAGACATGGTCTCGGAAAGTCGTCATGATATAATGGATAAAATTATGAGTGAAATTGTTCATCATATTACAAAGTTACTAATAGTGGAATTTGGGACACTTGTCATATGATGATCAACTTCAAAATAAGAACCTCAAGGTTATTGGTATTTGACCAACAAACCTAGAAGTATTGAAGGTGAAGTGTTTTCTGAGAATGAGGAAAGCTAAAAGAGAAACTACAAAAGATATTTTGGCAGAAAGAAAAGAAAAGACTAGAAAGTCTAGCTCAAGTGTATATAAATGATATACATGTTATGGTTGTATTCCTAGTTTGGTCACACAATGAAATTCTTGGGTATTTGTACCAGATTGGTTGGTATGAGATGTCATACAGTACAACGCAATACAAGAATATGATGGCCTAAGTGACTGATAAGGAATATGGTAATAATGCACGTCTGGAACATAATAAAGTGTTGTTATGTTTGTCGTTGGCATTCTACCTAGCCCTTAGAATTTATAATAAAGAACTTAATAATTGTTATTTTGCTCTTGTCAAATGAAAAATAATGAGTTGTTCAAATTATGACATTACTCCATGTTCGATGGATAAGTTATTATAAATCTTCATGGTGAAACACACATACATAACACTGACGCTAAAATGCCATAAGGCAAATGATTTGAATTCCACTTATTTGTGGAACCGCAATTTAGGTCATGTTAGAAAGGAACGCATGAAGGAACTCCATGCAAATGGATTTTTGGAGTCATTTGATTTTTGAATCGTTTGGCGCTTGCAAATCTTTTCTAAAAGAGAATGACTAAAATACCGTTCATAGGCTAAGAGTTGAACGGGCAACTAACTTAGTGGAAACATACATGAAGATGTATATGGTTCACTGGGTATAGTTGTGTGCGGGAGATTCTTCTACTTCATGAAACCTTCCAACAATGAATTGAGTATATATATGTGGATATATTCGATAAGGAAGAAGTTTGAAACATTTGAAAGGATTCAATTAAATTTCAGCATGAAGTGGAAATCATCGTAATAGAAAAGTCAAATATCTATGATTGGATCATGGTGAAAATATTTGAATTACGAGTTTTAGTGAACATCTAAGAGAGTTATGAAATTGTTCTACAACTCACGTTTCTTGGAGTATCATAGTGATGATGGAGTATCCGAGAGATGTATCCAAACCTTGTTGGGTCAATGATGAGATAAAATATTGATGCCATTATATTTTTGTGGATTATGGTTTAATGACTACCGCTTTTACACTGAATAGAGCGTCATCATGATCCGTTGAAATGACACCATACGAGTTATGGCATAGGTATGAACCCTATAGTCCTTTCTTAAACTTTGGTATGCACAGCATAAGTAAATAAGTTTACAACCAAAATTGGATGAATGTCTTTGTTGGTTATCCCAAAGAATTAATTGGGAATTCTTTCCACTATGGAGTCAAAGACAAAAGTGTTTGTCAATGTTTCTTACTTATTTCCAAGAAATTGTTTCTAGCGAAGTATTTGAGTGGGAGGACAATAGAACTTGATAAGGTTTATGAACCTGAGCATAATGATCAGAGTAGCGCAGCATCGGAATTGGTTCCTGACGTGGGCATTACCCTTCGGGTAACCGATGTTGCCCTATCCTGTATTGACCAGTTGGAGGCCCATGAAGGCACTTGGAGGCAAGGCGGCCCATCCGGGTGGTGCACCAGAAGATTCCTTGACAAGTAAGACAAAGAAGAGGCCGAACAAGGAAAGATTAGATCTAAAAATACTGTAAACCTAGTCATACTCGGTTAGACCTCTTGAGATCTGGCCTCCTATATAAAGGCCAGGAGAGGGGCTGCCGAGGGACACAATCAATCTTAGCAACCTTAGTCACCAAAAGCTTAGAGCTAGATCACCATAGCGCTTAGCCATCTCGACGAGATCTCAGCCGAAGTATTCGGCACCCCATTATCATCATAATCAAGAACAGACAGGCAGGACGTAAGGGTTTTACCTCATCGAGGGCCCCGAACCTGGGTAAATCGCTCTCCCCGCTTGTCTGTGAACCGATGTCTCGTGTCGGCTTGCAGGATTCCATCAACCCTAAGCCCCTATCGGAGGGCATTGCCGAGGAGCACCCTCGACAATTGGCGCCGTCTCGTGGGAACCCCTGTCGGCACAAGATCGGTCATCGGTAGATCCAGTCATGTCACCGGCAACTTCATCGGCAACTTCATCGACACCGTCATCGCCAAACCTGGGAAGCCCGATTCGATTCGGCTCCTATGAATTCACCCCGCATAGCGATTCCTCCCGCTCAACCTTTTCAGATCTACAAGGAAACATGGAGATGACCTTCGGCACCGTCCACTACAACGTCAACACGGAAGGAATCCTTCGGCTGCTAGAGTCGCCCACTTCCAGATCGACGAGTCCAAGCGCGTCATCATCACTCGACCTTTCGGCTGGTCTGACAGGCTCGACGAGTTCACCCGCGCCCTCGACTCCCCGTTCGGCGTCTTCCATGTCGGTAGGATCCAACAATCCCGCATCTTCGGAGTTAACTTCGTACTACTGCTTGAACTGCGACACCAGGCACGGGCTAGGATCAAGCGACACACCGTTCATCTGCAATGCCCAGTATTCATCGGGAGAGGACAGTGTCGACAGCATCGTCCAAGGAACCACCCGAAGAATGGCACACCACCAGGTTTATGTCCCCAATAACACGGGAAACACAAGGCACAGGGGAGACGGAGATCATACTCCTCGTTCCAGTAGACGAGCAAGTTTCGAAAACAGCGCCAGCAACCACAATAGCGACTACACCATCGCGGGCGAGGAGTGGGCAGCAGCCAAAGCAGCAGTACTTAACAACACGCCGCTCCCTGCAGGAACCTCGGTTGGAACCCTCAATGCCTATCGCTCTATACTAGAGAAAAACCGGGAGCACCTATCAAAAGAGCAAGCCACCCTCGAGAGACGCCTATCCGCGGCAGACCGATCCAGCGAACGACGAAGAGGCTCGCAAGGGAGCGCCTCTCGAAATACTCAGGGGGCAGGCAAGCACCGGTCGAGACTATCCAGGCTTTCGAAAGATGACGCTAGAGAAATAACGTCGAACCTGACCAAGTCCTTTATGACCACGGACACCGCGGGCATGCCACAGCCGAAAACCGTTGCAGGAGCAACAGCCAACCTCGCTGCATACCTCATCAACCAGCGCCCTGAAGTATCCATGGCTCAAGCCCACCGAGGCGCCCTAGAAAGTCTCGCGATATTGGGAAATAATCTAGTTCCGCGAAAGGAAAAGACCACGTTGCAGGCTTGTGGCTCAAAGCATCATGCGAGAGATGCTCGGGATGAAATCACCCAGAGCAGGATCGACAAAGCAAGGCGACGACGCGCCGCTAGGGAGGAGAATGACAGTGATTTTTCGGATGAGAATCAGGAATACGACGGCGAGCTCAGGGGAGCCGCCTGTTTAAGCTACAAAATCCGCGAGGCGATGCCACCCAAAAAGTTCAAACCCACCCCTCCTGACGCTGCCAAATACGATGGGCAGCAGGAGCCAAGATCTTGGATAGACGACTACCTGCAGACTGTGATTCTACATAAGGGGAACCAGATAGCAGCAATGCAGTGCTTGCAGCTTTACCTAAAGGATTCAGCGCGAGCCTGGCTAAGGGGGCTGCCGAAGGGTTCCATCAAATCATGGGACGACCTAGTAGATGCATTCGTTGCCAATTTCCAAGCAACGTACAAGAGACTCGTCGGGATTGAAGAGTTACGGAATTGCCAGCAAAAGCAGAAGGAATCGATGCGCTCATACATCGGGAGATTCACCAAACTCCTAAAAGCTGCCGAAGATGTATCCATCGACAGAGCAATCGACGCTTTCAGCGATGGCGTCCGGCGTGAAAGCTACATAGAAGAACTCGGACGCAAAAAGCCAAAAACCATAACCAAGTTAATGGAAATCTCCAACAGCTGGGCTGATGGCGAGGACAACGTGCGAAGGCCACGACAGCGTAGTGACGACGAAGACGATGACCAGCCGAAGCACGACTCAGGTGGTCGAAGGGATCGTCACAAGAGAAGGAAGAACCGCAGCTATGACGACGACAATCTGGTAGCCGCAGGGTACTCCGATCGGCAGGACGATCGATATGACGATAGAAGAGACGATCGACAGGACAGTAATCGGAACAACTCTGGGAACCGTGGCAATTATAAACCACGGCAGCAGAGGACTCCCGAATTGCCCTACGCTGAGCAGATCAACGCTCCCGGTTACTTGCACTCGTATGTCGATTCTAAGGACGGCGCTAAAACAAGGGACTTACATTAGGAGAAGCACTCTGTGGGAGTCACAGCAGATCTTCCTGGGGTTGATAGATCCGGTGATGAAGTACGCTACATGTGCTACTTGGGGTTGGAGAGACGGCCATTAACTTCATGGTTACTCATCTCATCTGCAAAAACGTAACGGCGCGTCGTTAGCACAAACAGGTTCCCCCAAGATTAAACAAGAACTTGCAGGCAAGCAATAGAAAAGCGACAGTAGAAGAGTTTAGATCATGCACGGCGCCGGTGAAGCAGATCCAGTTCAAGCACAGCGGTGTCGGTGAGCAAGATCCGATGCGGTGGACGACGGATCCGGCAAAGCGGCTCCGGGGCGGTGGACGATACCGCAGTTGAAGCGACTGCGGTAGACTGCTGGATGAGCATATGGTTTCGAGGTTCGGCAGGGATGATCCGGTCCGGTTGATGACGGCATCGTTGAAGCGGCTCCGGCAGGCAGCCGGATGACGAGGATCGCGAGGCCTCGGGTAGGCCAGGGAAGTCCGGCGGGGATGTTCCGGTGCGGTGGTCGTGGAGGTGGGAGAGAGGGACTTGGGAAGTTCTGGTGGGTGGTCTGAGGGAAATAAAAAAATTTTGGGAGGGTTTCCGGGCTAGGGAGGTGGTGATTGAAAAAATGACGGGCAGACCCCCTCACCAACCGACTTTGCTGCCATCTCCATAGGGGTAGAATGGGAATTTGGAAGCGTGTGAAATTTTTGTATTTTGTGGGCGGGAAGTTTTGCCGCTATGAGATTTTGAATTTGGCTAGCGTCCAAGTATAATGATAAAAAATTGTGAGACCGTACTAGTACCTCTATTCAAGGCCGAGTGCAAAATCAAATCATCATCACATTAAATATCGGTCACTACCATGATCATGATCTATCTCTGAAATTAGCGTATCCGCTAGATCTTGCAAAGTATAATGCTAAAAAGAATTGTGAGACCGTACTAGTACTTCTCTTCTAGACCGAGTGCAACAACAAATCATCATCACGTTGAAAATTTGTTACCATGATCATGATCTATCTCTGAAATTGGTGCATCCGTTGCAAAGTATAATGCTAAAATTTTTAGTGACCATACTAGTACTTCTGTTCAAGCCCGAGTGCAACATCAAATCATCATCATGTTGAAAATTTGTTACCATGATCATTATCTATGTCTGAATTTGGCGCATCTGCTAAATGTTGCAAAGTATAATGATTAAAAAAATTGTGAGACCGTACTAGTACTTATGTTCAAGGTCGAGTGCAACATCAAATCATCATCACATTGACGATTTCTGTTACCATGATCATGATCTATCTATAAGAGCATCTCCACCGGCACAGCATCCTCTATTTGGGGACGCTGCTCCCACACCGGCGGCCCCAAAACGGCAGCCCCGATAGATTTTAAAATTTAAATTGACATCTAAAAATCCAAATTCATACGAAATTTGTACCAAAGTAGCTCGAATTTAAACATAACTAAACATAAACTTAATCCTGGTCTACTGGCCGTCGGTTGGGGCGCTCGACGGCCCTGCCTCGTCGTTGTTCTTCGCCATTGCCGCCTGCATCCGTGCCCGCTTCTCCTCCGTTGCTTCGCGCGCGGTGGAGCATGGCGGTCGGTGTCGCAGGGGCTTGCCGGCGGCGCTGTCCCCGCGCTTCCAGCCTTTCTCGAGAAGCTTCGATCTCTGCGCGCCTCGCCTGCTGGCGAGCGAATGCGTCGTAGTGGTGATGAGCGTTGAGCTCTGCGAGCTTCTGTCGCTCCGCCTCCATGAGGCGGCGTCCCGCCTCCTCCGTGGCCGCTCGCTGGCGCGATATCTCGAGGACGTGCTCGAGGTTCGCGTCGTTGACGAACTCGCGCTCCTCCTCCCTCAACCGCCGGTATCGTTGTGCGTTCGGCGACGCGAGGATCGCCGCCTGCTCCGGGTTGGCGGGGCCTGCGGCGGCTCGGCCGGCTCGCGCCTGCCTCCCGCCACCTCTGCTTCCACTTCTGCTACGTAGACATCGTGCCACGCCTCGAACCGTGGGGCCTCGTCCTCGTCAGAGCTGTGCTCATCATCGGCCTGCGGCTCCGGCTCTGGCTCCGGCTGCGGCTGCGGTGGTGGTGGAGGCAGCGCGCGGCCGTTGAGGCCAAGCATCGAGTAGGTGGTCTTCCGACGGCGGGCATCTTGATGTGGAGACTAGAGAATGGAGCGGCGGTGGTGGACGGCGTACGTCCTATCTAGCGGTAGCAACTGCCCACATTTAAGGCGACTGGACGCCGCATGGCCAGTCGCTGCCCTCGTGGCCAGTCGCTGCCTCGGTTTCCGCGCGGGAGGCCATTAGGGCATGTACATTGATTTAGACGGATGTTGTCTGTAATACTACTCCATTTCATCTATAGACAATGTTATAGACAGTGTATACAATAGTCTATCTGTAAGTTATCTATTTTTAGTCATAGCTATATATGAGTATAAGTTATTGACACCCTTCATACAACAACAAAAATGGTGTCTGTAAGCTGTCTGTAAGAAGCCTACAGACTGTCTGTAACTTTAGACCATGCACTATGTGTATCAAAAGCGAACCAAAACGTCCATTGAATCGGTTCCGCACATAACGAGCATCGATGCATAGGTTACGATAGGAAAAGCGAACCAACAATTTGGTTCGACTCATCTGTGATGGAAATTGATAATTTAATGTGCATGGCTTGGTGAAGTGGGCCACTTGCTTTAGGATACCCTGTTCACACAGCAATGGAGTAAGTAAAATATGCATGTCATATTTCTGCTGGGTCCCACTTGTACTGCTTGATCCGGTTTCTTTGAATCGGCACCACATAGTCCTTCTCTCTCCTCATTCTTTTTCCTCCACATCACCAAAATCACATATAACTACCTCTTACAGATAGCTGAGTCATTGATACGTCTCCAACGTATCTATAATTTCTGATGTTCCATGCTTGTTTTATGACAATACCGACATGTTTTGTTCACATTTTATGTCATATTTATGCGTTTTCCGGAACTAACCTATTGACGAGATGCCGAAAGGCTAGTTGCTGTTTTCTGCTGTTTTTGGTTTCAGAAATCCTAGTAAGGAAATATTTTCGGAATCGGACGAAATCAACACCGAAAGTCTTAGAATTCCCGGAAGCTTCCGGAACACCGAAGGAGAGTCGGAGGCGGGCAGCAGGGGGCCCACACCATGAGGCGGCGCGGGTGGCCCCCTGGCCGCGCCAGCCTATGGTGTGGGTGCCCCAGCCGCCTCCTTGCGCCGCCTCTCCGCCTATATATTCGTCCCTGACCTAAAAACATCGACCAGTTCGACGGAAACAGAGAAAACCATCCAGAGCCGCCGCCATCGCGAAAGTCCAATTCGGGGGACAGAAGTCGCTGTTCCGGCACCCTGCCGGGACGGGGAATTGCCCCCGGAGCCATCTCCACCGCCGTCTCCACCGCCATCTTCACCGCCATCGCTGCCTCCATGATGAGGAGGGAGTAATCCACCCCCGAGGCTGAGGGCTCCGCTGTAGCTATGTGGTTCATCTCTCTCTCATGTACCTCAATACAATAATCTCATGAGCTGCTTTACATGATTGAGATTCATATGAGTTTTGTATCACTATTCATCTATGTGCTACTCTAGTGATGTTATTAAATTATTCTATTCCTCCTGCACGGTGTAATGGTGACAGTGTGTGCATCCGTGTTAGTACTTGGCGTAGGCTATGATTATGATCTCTTGTAGATTATGAAGTTAACTATTGCTATGATGGTATTGATGTGATCTATTCCTCCTACACAGTGTGAAGGTGACAGTGTGCATGCTATGTTAGTACTTGGTTTAGTCGTATTGATCTTTCATGCACTCTAAGGTTATTTAAATATGAACATTGCAATGGTGTTCATCATCCAACAAGAGTGTAGAGTATGCATTTATCTATTCTGTTATGTGATCAATGTTGAGAGTGTCCACTAGTGAAAGTATGATCCCTAGGCCTTGTTCCTAAATATCGCTATCGCTGCTTGTTTACTGTTTTCTTGCGTTACTACTGCTGCATTACTACCGCTTGTTTACTTGTCTCGGGCAAAGCACTTTTCCGGTGCCGTTGCTACACTTATTCATACCACCCGTATTTCACTATCTCTTCGCCGAACTAGTGCACCTATTAGGTGTGTTGGGGACACAAGAGACTTCTTGCTTTGTGGTTGCGGGGTTGCATGAGAGGGATATCTTTGACCTCTTCCTCCCCGAGTTCGATAAACCTTGGGTGATCCACTTAAGGGAAAACTTGCTGCTGTTCTACAAACCTCTGCTCTTGGAGGCCCAACACTGTCTACAGGAAAAGGAGGGGGCGTAGACATCAAGCTATTTTCTGGCGCCGTTGCCGGGGAGGTAAGGTAAAAGGTATTCACATCCTCCGACTACTAAGCTATTTCCTGGCACTGTTGCCGGTGTGTGAGTGCTCGAAGCTATCTCCTTTAGATTCTGCAATTGCATCTTTTTGTTTCTTGTTTTTATTTTCACTAGTTAGGCATAATGGAAAACAACAAAAAAATTGGTGAGCTTTTTAATCTTTTTCCTGATTTAGAATTGTTTGATGCGAAAATTAAAAAACCTATGGAACCTTATTTGCATGCTAGTAGCGATGTTATTAGTATGAATGCAATTACCGCTAATGCTATGAAGAAGTCTAAGCTTGGGGAAGCTAGTTTTTGTGATCTTTTTAGCTTCCCATCTTTAGGGGAGAAAATTTGCTCTGATAATAATTTATCTCCCATATGCAATAACTCTAATGATGCTTGTGATATTTTAAATGCACCTACTGAAAGTATTCCATATAAAATCTCTATGAAAATTATTGAACGTGTTGTGGATAACCGCTATGAAGGGGATGGAACTGTCCATCCTGGAGATCATTTACTCTTTTTGCATGAATTATGCGGGTTATTCAAGTGTGCAGGTATCTCTATTGATGAAGTGAAGAAGAAATTATTCTCTATGTCGTTGTCTGGTAAAGCGGCGCATTGGTATAAACTGCTGAAGGATGAGCATTCTCTTGATTGGAAGGATATTGTGCCTCTATTTTATTCTAAATTCTATCCTCCAAGTGAAATTCACAAAGACCGAAACCGAATATATAATTTCTGGCCTCATGATGGAGAGAGTATTGCCCAAGCATGGGAGAGATTGAAGTCTTTAATGCTCAAATGCCCCAATCATGAGCTTCCTGGTAATATCATCATTCATAATTTCTATGCAAGACTTTCTTTTCAAGATAAAACCTTGCTGGATATCGCTTGTTCTGGATCATTCACGCGCAATAAAGAAGAGTTTAAATGGGACCTTCTTAATCGGATTCAGGAGAACGCCGAAGATTGGGAGAACGACAAAGGTAAAGAGTCAGGTATAAATTATGATTATGAATGCATTGAAGCTTTTATGGATACCGATAAATTTCGAAATATGAGTGCTACTTATGGTCTTGACTCTCAAGTTGCTGCAAATCTTTATAAAGCCTTTGCTTCTTATTTTGAATTGCCTAAAAAGAATTTTGATAAGTATCATGAACCTTTTAAAGAGGCTTGCATGAAGAATGAAATTGTTGTTAATTATTGCAATAAGCATGCTCAAACTCCTAAGAATGCTATTTCCTATAAGCATGTTAATTTTTGTGGAATACATAGACCTTGTGGAATTAATCAAATCAAAGATGAATACTGTATCCATCATGCTAATGAAAAAACTAGAAAGTGGTTTAGGGCTCTAGATGATCTTGGTAAAAAAGTTTGTGCCCTCTATCCTTTTATTTGTGAAGTTTGCCATGAAGTGGGTCATTTTAATTTTCAATGCTCCTCCAATGATAATTTGAACCCAATGAGTGCTGCAAATTTGTATTGTGATGATGAAATTACTCCTAATCGGCATGATGAACTTACTTTATTTTTGGGGTGTGAAGAACTGTCGAGAAAAATCTCTTTGTTACATATGAGTGATCTTGATATTGATGATGTCCTGCATGGGTGTTTTTCTTATTGCATTGATAATAGCCATACAAATACTTACATACAAAATATTTTAGAAGATGACACCTTGCCAAAATATGATAGGACCGCTGTGTGTTTTCAACTAATTAATGAAAAGGAGGGATCCTCCCAAGTTTCTTCTATTGTTTCTGAAAGTAAATCAGGTTATGCGGACAAACCACCCTTCAAGCCTGTTCCTCCTAAAGAAGGGAACGAGGAGAAGAAAGAGAACAAGAAAAAGGAGAATAAAAAGAAAGAGGTAACGGCGTATCCCCGCGTGAATGAGATAACGCTAGGTAACCGTAAGTATGTTGCTCCTAATGATTATTGTGATAATGAATCTGAATACGATGATCTTCCTATGCCCTTTACATACATTAGCGATCATGATTTGAATGAGCACACTACTTTTGATATTGCAAATCTCTGGGAAACTAATTCTGAAAATGATGATGATAATAATTGCCATAGTGTCAGTGCTATCTATGCTTCCTCTCATAATGATATAGAAAGCTCTAAGCTTGGGGAAGAGGTGTTTGAAAATCCTTTAGCTACTGGTCATTATGTTCTTGATACATCTCCTTCTAATAACAATATTGTGTGGACACAGATAAACCGACTGTGAAAGATAACTATTCTATTTCCTATGATGACACTGTGCCTCCGATCTCTGATGATTATTACAAAGAATGCTATGATATAGGTTCTAACTATCCTTATGAAACTTGTCATAGTCATGATTGGGTTACCAAAAACAATTCCCTTAATATGCAACTTGTTTACCATGTTCAAATTCTTGATAATAATCCTCGCTCCAATTACTATTAATGAAAAGAACTCTCCTTATGCCAAAATTAATGATACTTCTATGCATATGAACCATGATAAGAATGTTTTAAGTGATGGGTATATTGTGGATTTCATCAATGATGCTACTGAAAGTTATTATGAGAGAGGGAAATATGGTTATATGCATCTTAATAATATTAAGTTTCCCCTCTTTATGTTGAGAATCTTGAAGTTACTCGTGTTTTATCCTCTTATGCTTGTCACTTTGTTCTTCATGAATTCATTTGTGTACAAGATTCCTCTGCATAGGAAGAATGTTAGGCTTAAATGTGTTTTGAATTTGCCTCTTTATGCTCTCTTTTGCTTCAACTACTATTTCTTGCGAGTGCATCATTAAAACTGCTGAGCCCATCTTAATGGCTATAAACAAAGAACTTCTTGGGAGATAACCCATGTGTTATTTTGCTACAGTACTTTGTTTTATATTTGTGTCTTGGAAGTTGTTTACTACTGTAGCAACCTCTCCTTATCTTAGTTTAGTGTTTTGTTATGCCAAGTAAAGTCGTTGATAGTAAGGTTCATACTAGATTTGGATTACTGCGCAGAAATAAATTTCTTTGCTGTCACGAATCTGGGCAAAATTCTCTGTAGGTAACTCAGAAAATTATGCCAATTTACGTGAGTGATACTCAGATATGTACGCAACTTTCATTCAATTTTAGCATTTTCATTTGAGCAAGTCTGGTGCCCTTTTAAAATTTGTCTTTACGGACTGTTCTGTTTTGACAGATTATGCCTTTTATTTCGCATTGCCTCTTTTGCTATGTGGGATGGATTTCTTTGTTCCATTAACTTCCAGTAGCTTTGGGCAATGTCCAGAAGTGTTAAGAATTATTGTGTCACCTCTGAACATGTGAGTTTTTGATTATGCACTAACCATCTAATGAGTTGTTCTAAGTTTGGTGTGGAGGAAGTTTTCAAGGGTCAAGAGAGGAGGATGATATACTACGATCAAGAAGAGTGAAAAGTCTAAGATTGGGGATGCCCCGGTGGTTCATCCCTGCATATTTCAAGAAGACTCAAGCATCTAAGCTTGGGGATGCCCAAGGCATCCCCTTCTTCATCGATAAATTATCAGGTTCCTTCTCTTGAAACTATATTTTTATTCGGTCACATCTTATGTACTTTACTTGGAGCGTCTGTTTGTTTTTGTTTTTGTTTGAATAAATGATTGTGTGGGAGAGAGACACGCTCCGCTGGTTCGTATGAACACGTGTGTTCTTAGCTTTTAATGTTCATGGCGAAGGTTGAAACTGCTTTGTTAATTGTTATATGGTTGGAAACGGAAAATGCTACATGTAGTAATTGGTATGATGTCTTGGATAATGTGATACCTGGCAATTGTTGTGCTCATGTTTAAGCTCCTGCATCATATACTTTGCACCATTTAGTGAAGAAATACATAGAGCTTGTTAAAATTTGGTTTGCATGAGTGGTTTCTCTAGAGTCTAGATATTTTCTAGTGAGGTGTTTGAACAACAAGGAAGACGATGTATAGTCTTATAATGCTTGTAATATGTCTTTTATGTAAGTTTTGATGTACTAGTTCGTGCTTGTGTTTGCTTCAAACAACCTTGCTAGCCTAAAACCTTGTATCGAGAGGGAATACTTCTCATGCATCCAAATCCTTGAGCCAAACAACCACTATGCCATTTGTGTCCACCATATCTACCTACTACATGGTATTTCTCCACCATTCCAAAGTAAATTGCTTGAGTGCTACCTTTAAATTTCTATCCTCTACCTTTGCAATATATAGCTCATGGGACAAATAGCCTAAAAACTATTGTGGTATTGAATATGTACTTATGCACTTTATCTCTTATTAAGTTGCTTGTTGTGCGATAACCATGTTCCCGGGGACGCCATCAACTACCTTTTGTTGAATTTCATGTGAGTTGCTATGCATGTTCGTCTTGTCTGAAGTAAGAGCGATCTACCACCTTATGATTAGAGCGTGCATATTGTTAGAGAAGAACATTGGGTCGCTAACTAAAGCCATGATCCATGGTGGAAGTTCCAGTTTTGGACATATATCCTCAATCTCAAATGAGAAAATTAATTGTTGCTACATGCTTATGCATAAAAGAGGAGTCCATTATCTGTTGTCTATGTTGTCCCGGTATGGATGTCTAAGTTGAGAATAATCAATAGCGAGAAATCCAATGCGAGCTTTCTCCTTAGACCTTTGTACAGGCGGCTGATACGTCTCCGACGTATCGATAATTTCTTATGTTCCATGCCACATTATTGATGTTATCTACATGTTTTATGCACACTTTATGTCATATTCGTGCATTTTCTGGAACTAACCTATTAAAAAGATGCCGAAGTGCCGATTCGCTGTTTTCTGCTGTTTTTGGTTTCGAAATCCTAGTAACGAAATATTCTCGGAATTGGACGAAATCAACGCCCAGGGTCCTATTTTGCCACGAAGCTTCCAGAAGTCCGAAGAAGAGACGAAGAGGGGCCACGAGGGGGCCACACCCTAGGGCGGCGCAGCCCCCCCTTGGTCGCGCGGCCCTGTGGTGTGGGGCCCTCGTGCCGCCTCTTGACCTGCCCTTCCGCCTACTTAAAGCCTCCGTTGCGAAAACCCCAGTACCGAAAGCCACGATACGGAAAACCTTCCAGAGACGCCGCCGCCGCCGATCCCATCTCGGGGGATCCAGGAGATCGCCTCCGGCACCCTGCCGGAGAGGGGGATCATCTCCCGGAGGACTCTACGCCGCCATGGTCGCCTCGGGAGTGATGTGTGAGTAGTCTACCCCTGGACTATGGGTCCATAGCAGTAGCTAGATGGTTGTCTTCTCCCCATTGTGCTATCATTGTCGGATCTTGTGAGCTGCCTAACATGATCAAGATCATCTATCCGTAATTCTATATGTTGCGTTTGTTGGGATCCGATGAATAGAGAATACTTGTTATGTTGATTATCAAAGTTATATCTATGTGTTGTTTATGATCTTGCATGCTCTCCGTTACTAGTAGATGCTCGGCCAAGTAGATGCTTGTAACTCCAAGAGGGAGTATTTATGCTCGATAGTGGGTTCATGCCCGCATTGACACCGGGACAGATGATGAGAAAGTTCTAAGGTTGTGTTGTGTTGTTGCCACTAGGGATAAAACATTGATGCTATGTCTAAGGATGTAGTTGTTGATTACATTACGCACCATACTTAATGCAATTGTCTCGTTGCTTTGCAACTTAATACTCGGAGGGGTTCGGATGACAAATCTGAAGGTGGACTTTTTAGGCATAGATGCAGTTGGATGGCGGTCTATGTACTTTGTCGTAATGCCCAATTAAATCTCACTATACTCATCATGATATGTATGTGCATGGTCATGCCCTCTTTATTTGTCAATTGCCCAACTGTAATTTGTTCACCCAACATGCTGTTTATCTTATGGGAGAGACACCTCTAGTGAACTGTGGACCCCGATCCAATTCTCTTTACTGAAATACAATCTACTGCAATACTTGTTCTACTGTTTTCTGCAAACAATCATCTTCCACACAATACGGTTAATCCTTTGTTACAGACAAGCCGGTGAGATTGACAACCTCACTCGTTTCGTTGGGGCAAAGTACTTTGGTTGTGTTGTGCAGGTTCCACGTTGGCGCCGGAATCCCTGGTGTTGCGCCGCACTACATCCCGCTGCCATCAACCTTCAACGTGCTTCTTGGCTCCTCCTGGTTCGATAAACCTTGGTTTCTTTCTGAGGGAAAACTTGCTTGCTGTGCGCATCATACCTTCCTCTTGGGGTTCCCAACGAACGTGTGAGTTACACGCCATCAAGCTCTTTTTCGGCGCCGTTGCCGGGGAGATCAAGACACGCTGCAAGGGGAGTCTCCACTTCTCAATCTCTTTACTTTGTTTTTGTCTTGCTTAGTTTTATTTACTACTTTGTTTGCTGCACTAAATCAAAATACAAAAAAATTAGTTGCTAGTTTTACTTTATTTGCAATCTTGTTTGCTATATCAAAAACACAAAAAAATTAGTCACTTGCATTTACTTTATTTGATTCATCATGTTTCCTTTTAATTTTACTACGAAAGACATACCGGTAGGATGTGGGTCTATAATTGGGAGAAATAATATAGAAGAATTCTTCAACCATGTTAGTACCGTTGACGATTTTGAGGATAGACACTTGGTAGACCTTGCCCCTACCTATGAAATTGCTGCTGTCTGCTTTAGTTCGCATGTTGGAAACTAAATTTGTTAATCTCAATCCTATAATCCAACACATGTTTCTCACACTTGGTGATATGGAAGAAGGGGAAAAGAAAGATTTTGTTTTAGAAACCCTTCTTAGAGAATTTGGTGGTATAGCAAGAGACGCTAGAAAGGTCTTTGCTAAATTTGATATGCTTGGTTCTTATACCAATTTTGTTAGTCTCCTTGAAAAGATGGACATGGATAGAATAAAGTACACTAATAATATTAATGATGGAGGGGAGATCAAAGCACCAATACCATGTAAACTCTTAGCTATGAATGATGCACTAGAAAATAACTATGCTTGGCTTGTTCCTGAAAATTTGTTTGATGAGAGTAGCACGCCTAAGACTAATGAAAAGGGAGATGCTAAAACTTATGTATCTAATATACTATGCCTGATTGAGAAAACTCCGCACCCCGCTGAGAATGCACCACCCTTCGATAATACTTGATACACACTTTCGCGCCTAGCTGAAAGGCGTTAAAGAAAAGCGCTTATGGGAGACAACCCATGTTTTTACCTACAGTACTTTGTTTTTATTTTGTGTCTTGGAAGTTGTTTACTACTGTAGCAACCTCTCCTTATCTTAGTTTAGTGTTTTGTTGTGCCAAGTAAAGCCGTTGATAGAAAAGTTCATACTAGATTTGGATTACTGCGCAGAAACAGATTTCTTTGCTGTCACGAATCTGGGCTGTTTTCCCCTGTAGGTAACTCAGAAAATTATGCCAATTTACGTGAGTGATCCTCAGATATGTACGCAACTTTCATTCAATTTGAGCATTTTCATTTGAGAAAGTCTGGTGCCTCGATAAAATTCGTCAATACGAACTGTTCTGTTTTGACAGATTCTGCCTTTTATTTCGCATTGCCTCTTTTGCTATGTTGGATGAATTTCTTTGATCCATTAGTGTCCAGTAGCTTTATGCAATGTCCAGAAGTGTTAAGAATGATTGTGTCATCTCTGAATATGTTAATTTTT
The DNA here is from genome assembly GCF_022539505.1 of Lolium rigidum. NCBI lineage: Eukaryota > Viridiplantae > Streptophyta > Magnoliopsida > Poales > Poaceae > Lolium > Lolium rigidum. The sequence continues at coordinate 208,114,537 of NC_061510.1, forward strand.
ATTGTCGCTAACCCTCTAATGAGTTGTTCTAAGTTTGGTGTGGAGGAAGTTTTCAAGGATCAAGAGAGGAGTATGATGCAACATGATCAAGGAGAGTGAAAGCTCTAAGCTTGGGGATGCCCGGTGGTTCACCCCTGCATATATCAAGAAGACTCAAGCGTCTAAGCTTGGGGATGCCCAAGGCATCCCCTTCTTCATCGACAACATTATCGGGTTCCTCCCTCGAAACTATATTTTTATTCCATCACATCTTATGTGCTTTTCTTGGAGCGTCGGTTTGTTTTTGTTTTTGTTTTGTTTGAATAAAATGGATCCTAGCATTCACTTTATGGGAGAGAGACACGCTCCGCTGTAGCATATGGACAAGTATGTCCTTAGTTTCTACTCATAGTATTCATGGCGAAGTTTCTTCTTCGTTAAATTGGTATATGGTTGGAATTGGAAAATGATACATGTAGTAATTGCTATTAATGTCTTGGGTAATGTGATACTTGGCAATTGTTGTGCTCATGATTAAGCTCTTGTATCATATGCTTTGCACCCATTAATGAAGAAATACATAGAGCATGCTAAATTTGGTTTGCATATTTGGTTTCTCTAAGGTCTAGATAATTTCTAGTATTGAGTTTGAACAACAAGGAAGACGGTGTAGAGTCTTATAATGTTTTCAATATGTCTTTTATGTGAGTTTTGCTGCACCGGTTCATCCTTGTGTTTGTTTCAAATAAGCCCTGCTAGCCTAAACCTTGTATCGAGAGGGAATACTTCTCATGCATCCAAAATACTTGAGCCAACCACTATGCCATTTGTGTCCACCATACCTACCTACTACATGGTATTTTCCGCCATTCCAAAGTAAATTGCTTGAGTGCTACCTTTAAAATTCCATCATTCACCTTTGCAATATATAGCTCATGGGACAAATAGCTTAAAAACTATTGTGGTATTGAATATGTAATTATGCACTTTATCTCTTATTAAGTTGCTTACTTGTGCGATAACCATGTTCATCGGGGACGCCATCAACTATTCTTTGTTGAATTTCATGTGAGTTGCTATGCATGTCCGTCTTGTCTGAGGTAAGAGAGATCTACCACCTTATGGTTAAGCATGCATATTGTTAGAGAAGAACATTGGGCCGCTAACTAAAGCCATGATCCATGGTGGAAGTTTCAGTTTTGGACATATATCCTCTATCTCAAATGAGAAAAATTATTAATAGTTGTTACATGCTTATGCATAAAAGAGGAGTCCATTATCTGTTGTCTATGTTGTCCCGGTATGGATGTCTAAGTTGAAGAATAATTTACATGATACATATGCTTTATTACTACCGTTGACAAAATTGTTTCATGTTTTCAAAATCAAAGCTCTAGCACAAATATAGCAATCGATGCTTTTCCTCTATGGAGGACCATTCTTTTATTTTCAATGTTGAGTCAGTTCACCTATTTCTCTCTACCTCAAGAAGCAAACACTTGTGTGAACTGTGCATTGATTCCTACATATTTGCTTATTGCACTTATTATACTACTCTATGTTGACAATATCCATGAGATATACATATTACAAGTTGAAAGCAACCGCTGAAACTTAATCTTCCTATGTGTTGCTTGATACGTCTCTGACGTATCGATAATTTCTTATGTTCCATGCCACATTATTGATGTTATCTACATGTTTTATGCACACTTTATGTCATATTCGTGCATTTTCTGGAACTAACCTATTAACAAGATGCCGAAGTGCCGATTCTTTGTTTTCGCTGTTTTTGGTTTCAGAAATCCTAGTAACGAAATATTCTCGGAATTGGACGACATCAACGCCCGGGGGCCTATTTTTCCACGAAGCTTCCGGAAGTCCGAAGACGAAACGAAGAGGGGCCACGGGGTGGCCAAACCCTAGGGCGGCGCGGCCCCACCCCCGGCCGCGCCGGCCTGTGGTCCGGGCCCCCGTGCCGCCTCTTGACTTGCCCTTCCGCCTACTTAAAGCCTCCGTGACGAAACCCCCGGTACCGAGAGCCACGATACGGAAAACCTTCCGGAGACGCCGCCAACGCCGATCCCATCTCGGGGGATCCAGGAGATCGCCTCCGGCACCCTGCCGGAGAGGGGAATCATCTCCCGGAGGACTCTACGCCGCCATGGTCGCCTCCGGTGTGATGTGTGAGTAGTCTACCCCTGGACTATGGGTCCATAGCGGTAGCTAGATGGTTGTCTTCTCCCCATTGTGCTATCATTGTCGGATCTTGTGAGCTGCCTAACATGATCAAGATCATCTATCCGTAATTCTATATGTTGCGTTTGTTGGGATCCGATGAATAGAGAATACTTGTTATGTTGATTATCAAAGTTATATCTATGTGTTGTTTATGATCTTGCATGCTTTCCGTTACTAGTAGATGCTCGGCCAAGTAGATGCTTGTAACTCCAAGAGGGAGTATTTATGCTCGATAGTGGGTTCATGCCGCATTGACACACAGGACGAGTGACAGAAAGTTCTAAGGTTGTGTTGTGCTTGTTGCCACTAGGGATAAAACATTGATGCTATGTCTAAGGATGTAGTTGTTGATTACATTACGCACCATACTTAATGCAATTGTCTGTTGCTTTGCAACTTAATACTGGAGGGGGTTCGGATGATAACCTGAAGGTGGACTTTTTAGGCATAGATGCAGTTGGATGGAGGTCTATGTACTTTGTCGTAATGTCCAATTAAATCTCACTATAATCATCATGATATGTATGTGCATGGTCATGCCCTCTTTATTTGTCAATTGCCCAACTGTAATTTGTTCACCCAACATGCTGTTCGTCTTATGGGAGAGACACCTCTAGTGAACTGTGGACCCCGGTCCAATTCTCTTTACTTGAAATACAATCTACTGCAATACTTGTTCTACTTGTTTTACGCAAACAATCATCTTCCACACAATACGGTTAATCCTTTGTTACGGCAAGCCGGTGAGATTGACAACCTCACTTGTTTCGTTGGGGCAAAGTACTTTGGTTGTGTTGTGCGGGTTCCACGTTGGCGCCGGAATCCCTGGTGTTGCGCCGCACTACATCCCGCCGCCATCAACCTTCAACGTGCTTCTTGGCTCCTCCTGGTTCGATAAACCTTGGTTTCTTTCGAGGGAAAACTTGCTTGCTGTGCGCATCATACCTTCCTCTTGGGGTTCCCAACGAACGTGTGAGTTACACGCCATCAAGCTCTTTTTCGGCGCCGTTGCCGGGGAGATCAAGACACGCTGCAAGGGAGTCTCCACTTCTCAATCTCTTTACTTTGTTTTTGTCTTGCTTAGTTTTATTTACTACTTTGTTTGCTGCACTAAATCAAAATACAAAAAAAATAGTTGCTAGTTTTACTTTATTTGCTATCTTGTTTGCTATATCAAAAACACAAAAAAAATTAGTTACTTGCATTTACTTTATCTAGTTTGCTTTATTTACTGTTGCTAAAATGGCCAACGCTGAAAATACTAAGTTGTGTGACTTCACAACCACAAATAATAATGATTTCTTATGCACACCTATTGCTCCACCTGCTACTACAGCAGAATTCTTTGAAATTAAACCTGCTTTCTTGAATCTTGTTATGCGAGAGCAATTTTCACAGTGTTAGTTCGATGATGCTGCTGCCCATCTTAATAATTTTGTTGAACTATGTGAAATGCAAAAATATAAAGATGTAGATGGTGATATTATTAAACTAAAATTGTTCCCTTTCTCATTAAGAGGAAGAGCTAAAGATTGGTTGCTATCTACTGCCTAAGAATAGTATTGATTCATGGACTAAATGCAAGGATGCTTTTATTGGTAGATATTATCCCCCTGCTAAAATTATATCTTTGAGGAGTAGCATAATGAATTTTAAACAATTAGATACTGAACATGTTGCTCAAGCTTGGGAAAGAATGAAATCTTTGGTTAAAAATTGCCCAACCCATGGATCGACTACTTGGATGATCATCCAAACCTTCTATGCAGGACTAAATTTTTCTTCACGGAATTTATTGGATTCAGCTGCTGGAGGTACCTTTATGTCCATCACTCTTGGTGAAGCAACAAAGCTTCTTGATAATATGATGATCAACTACTCTGAATGGCACACGGAAAGAGCTCCACAAGGTAAGAAGGTAAATTCCGTCGAAGAAACCTCTTCCTTGAGTGATAAGATTGATGCTATTATGTCTATACTTGTGAATGATAGGACTAATATTGATCCTAATAATGTTCCATTAGCTTCATTGGTTGCACAAGAAGAACATGTTGATGTAAACTTCATTAAAAATAATAATTTCAACAACAATGCTTACCGGAACAATTCTAGTAACAACTATAGGCCATATCCTTATAATAATGGTAACGGTTATGCTAATTCTTATGGGAATTCTTACAACAATAATAGGAGTTCACCCCCTGGACTTGAAGCCATGCTTAAAGAATTTATTAGTACACAAACTGCTTTTAACAAATCTGTTGAAGAAAAGCTTGGGAAAATTGATATACTTGCTTCTAAAGTCGATAGTCTTGCTGCTGATGTTGATCTTTTGAAATCAAAAGTTTTGTCTAATGAGAATCATCATAATAAAATTGTTACTACAGCAAATGCCATCCAAGTTAGAATTAATGAGAATATAAGATTAATGGCTGAGCTGCGTGCTAGGTGGGATAGAGAAGAAAATGAAAAACTAGCTAAAGAGAAGAATGTAGCTAAAGTTTGGACTATTACCACCACTTGTAATGCTAATGCTACACATGTTGCTGCACCTCCTACTAATACTAATAAAAGAATTGGTGTTAGCAATGTTTCCACTTCTAATGCAAAGCGCGAAAAGCACTTGAAAGCTGCTAAAGCTGCTGAAACTGCACTGTGATAAAGGCTGCTGAATTTTTTTCCAACATTGGGGATGATGATCCCATTGCTTTAGATTATAATGGTTTGAATTTTGATGATTGCCACATCTCTGAATTTATAAAGTTCTTGCAAAAACTTGCTAAAAGTCCTAATGCTAGTGCTATAAATTTGGCTTTCGCGCATCATATTACAAATGCTCTCATAAAAGCTAGAGAAGAGAAACTAGAGCGCGAAGCCTCTATTCCTAAAAAGCTAGAGGATGGTTGGGAGCCCATCATTAAGATGAAGGTTAAAGATTTTGATTGTAATGCTTTATGTGATCTTGGTGCAAGTATTTCGGTTATGCCTAAGAAAATTTATGATATGCTTGACTTGCCACCGCTGAAAAATTGTTATTTGGATGTTAATCTTGCTGATCATTCTACAAAGAAGCCTTTGGGTAAAGTTGATAATGTTCGCATTACCGTTAACAATAACCTTGTTCCCGTTGATTTTGTTGTCTTGGATATTGAATGCAATGCATCTTGTCCCATTATATTGGGAAGACCTTTTCTTGAACTGTTGGTGCTACTATTGATATGAAGGAAGGTAATATAAAATATCAATTTCCTCTCAAGAAAGGTATGGAACACTTCCCTAGAAAGAGAATGAAGGTACCTTTTGATTCTATTATGAGAACAAATTATGATGTTGACACTTCGTCTCTTGATAATACTTGATACACACTTTACTGCGCCTAGCTGAAAGGCGTTAAGAAAAGCGCTTATGGGAGACAACCCATGTTTTTACCTACAGTACTTTGTTTTTATTTTGTGTCTTGGAAGTTGTTTACTACTGTAGCAACCTCTCCTTATCTTAGTTTTGTGTTTTGTTGTGCCAAGTTAAGCCGTTGATAGAAAAGTAAGTACTAGATTTGGATTACTGCGCAGTTCCAGATTTCTTTGCTGTCACGAATCTGGGTCCACCTCCCTGTAGGTAACTCAGAAAATTAAGCCAATTTACGTGCATGATCCTCAGATATGTACGCAACTTTCATTAAATTTGGGCATTTTCATTTGAGCAAGTCTGGTGCCATTTTAAAATTCGTCAATACGAACTGTTCTGTTTTGACAGATTCTGCCTTTTATTTCGCATTGCCTCTTTTGCTATGTTGGATGAATTTCTTTGATCCACTAATGTCCAGTAGCATTATGCAATGTCCAGAAGTGTTAAGAATGATTGTGTAACCTCTGAATATGTTAATTTTTATTGTGCACTAACCCTCTAATGAGTTGTTTCGAGTTTGGTGTGGAGGAAGTTTTCAAGGATCAAGAGAGGAGTATGATGCAACATGATCAAGGAGAGTGAAAGCTCTAAGCTTGGGGATGCCCGGTGGTTCACCCCTGCATATATTAAGAAGACTCAAGCGTCTAAGCTTGGGGATGCCCAAGGCATCCCCTTCTTCATCGACAACATTATCGGGTTCCTCCC
>NC_061510.1:208120966-208135687 GCF_022539505.1 Lolium rigidum
TCCACCTATATAATGAGGGCCAAGGGGAGGGGGCCGGCCACCTCAAGCACCACTAAGGTGGCCGCACCCCATAGTGGCCGGCGCCCCCCTCTCCCCAAACCCTAGCCGCCCCGCTCCTCCTCTTCCCGCATGCTTAGCGAAGCTCCGCCGGACTTCTCCACCACCACCGACACCACGCCGTCGTGCTGTCGGATTCAAGAGGAGCTACTACTTCCGCTGCCCGCTGGAACGGGGAGGTGGACGTTGTCTTCATCAACAACCGAACGTGTGACCGAGTACGGAGGTGCTGCCCGTTCGTGGCGCCGAAACCGATCGTGATCAAGATCTTCTACGCGCTTTTGCAAGCGGCAAGTGAACGTCTACCGCAGCAACAAGAGCCTCATCTTGTAGGCTTTGGAATCTCTTCAAGGGTGAGACTCGATACCCCCTAGTTGCTACCGTCTTCTAGATTGCATCTTGGCTTGGATTGCGTGTTCGCGGTAGGAATTTTTTTTGTTTTCTATGCAACGTTATCCTACAGACGGATCAAAGTTTTCCTCTTCTTTTTCGTAGAAGACCTCCTCCTCCTCGTAGCCTTCGGTACTAGCGTGTATAAACGGATACGAGGTATACAATCACCAAGCAATACTTAAGTACTTTAACAATCAAGTGGCTCACACAAGCTAATCTAGCATCACACCATTGTGGTTGGCTTTGTTTTCTTTTGAGAAAAATAATTTCATCTCATTGAAATATTTACTAGAGTTTCTATTTATTTCCTTTGAAAAATAATTTCCTCTCATTGAACATTATTAAGATTTACTCTCCTCAAATAATAAAGTATGAAATCATGTTGACCAAAGTCACCACTTCATATTTTTCATTTTGGAAAATGATTTAAATGAGATATTACATCTCATACAATTTAAACACTACTTTGGAAACAATTTAATATCACTAAGTAATCAAATATGAGGTTCTATAGACCAAGGTCACTACCTCACATTTAATTACTTGGGACATTGATTTAAATGAGAGGATACCTCTCATAATATTCAATTAATAAATTGGGGTAATTGAAATGGACTAGAAATGGCCACATAGCCATTATTTTGCGCTAGCCCATGATCATGGTAAACACTAATGCTATATTTTTACGTATTCATGGAAAGCATTTGAAAAGTGAATTATGAGAGTTGGAATCAACTCAAAATGAATTATGGTTGATTTTTAATAAATGCTTGAAGTTTGAAAAGGTATTGCCTTGTTATTTTCATTTCAATTGTTCTGTAATAAATCAAGGGTTGAGACCAGTATAGTTGGCTAGATAATTTCATAAGCTTTCCAACAATATTTAATTCATAATTTTTGGCTCGGTAGATATTTTTCTATTTAGTTTTGAATATGGCAGTAGTATTGAATTTCAACTAAATTGAATAATTCGAATTTGAATCTGTGGGCTTGGCGGGAAAGCTAAACGGGCCAGAGAGAGAAAAAGGGAGAAGGCCGGCCCAGCAGCGCGTCTCGCACGCGTGCGCTGTCTGACACTGGGTCCCGCTTGTCAGCGGCCCTTAACACACCGAAACGGTATGCTAGCGATGAGCCGTAGGATTAGATGGAGATCTAACGGCTGACGCTCGTCGTCATCGACGGCGAGCACGAGCGCTACTGGCGGCGAACCTAGGGGGTCGGCGGCTCACCGAAGGTCCGGCGATGATCGGCGTTGATGCAGAGCGACGTTGTCGACGACGGCGATGCTCCTGGTACCGGCGGCGACTCCTGGGGTGGCTCCAATCTTTAGCTCCTTCTGCGACGTCGCCGCGGTACTCCGGCGATCGATTGGGGCACGGTGGGCTAAATTGAGAGGTGGCGATGCTCGTGGAGGGGTTGTGAGAAGAGAGGAAGCGAGCGGTGTGAAGGAAACGAGCAGGGGTGGCCTCCTTTTATAGCGGGCGAGAGGGGGCGGCTTGGCATGGGCAGGTCGACCATGGCGACGACGCTACAGTGGAGGAGAGGCTTGGGCGAGGACAGCGTGTTGTTCCTGACATCATTGCGAGCACGACGGGCTTCGTGGCACATAAAATGGAGGTCCGATGCGAGTAGGAGCATGACGGGAGCTGGCAGTACCGTGGCGGAGGACGTCGATGATGGCGACGGCGACAGGGCTCTCCGGCTCGAATAGGCATGTCTGGGAGGTTGCTGGTGTACTGGCGAGTGCGTGTGCGAGAGGAGAGAGCGAGGGGAGGTCAGCAGCGATGGGACGAGGCGATGCTCTGGCGCGCTCCGGGGCGTGTCCATGCGCGCGCTGGCGTCACTGGCTGACATGGGCACGTCCTGTGCCGGCCAGTGCTCGCTTCTCCTTGGCCAACGGCTTGCTCCATCGTGTTCAGCAGAGAGAGGGGAGTCTCCAGGACGTGGTGATGTAAGCTAGATGGGAGAGGAGAGGATGATGGCATGGTGGTGGCATGAGTGACCACGGCATGGCATTGTCCTTGATGAAATCATCCATGATCATTGTCTCTGGTGCGTGGCATTGTTCAAGGGGTGCAAGAGGGTGCTGAGGAAGGTCAATGGGGCTAGAGTTTAGGTTAAAAACCACTGGATATTAGAGTGTATGTAGTTGGCAGATTGGTGCACACAAGGTGCTCGACACAATGGCGGCAAGAAATATTATTTTGAATTTTGCCAAACTTTTTCTTGGGTGTGATTCAAATAATGTTTGGCATCTCCTGGTGGTCTTGGTTTGCAAAGTGAAGTCAATTTGGTGAAATTTATATTTGATGTGATCTAGAACTTGATTAAATAGGGTGAGCCTTCGTGGCATTGGTTGGCCTTCGTGGCGGATGTCCCATAGAGGAGGCGGTGGCCAGGATCCATGCCACCAGATCTTGGCCAAGCTAGGGTTGCTGCTGGCGTTTTCTCTGCTCCGGTGGTCGGAGAGAGATGAGGCGGCAAGCAACGACGTCTTCTTCAATAAAGATGCGGCAACAGGCTCTTCTCCATCCTTTGCCTGCTGTGAAGACGAAGATCCCCAGGCCGGCCGTGGAGGCGAGGTGGGGATCATTCTTCCTGCGGTGAGGTACGCTGTGACTTCTCTCCCGGCCGGCCTTGGTGGCGAGGAGGAGCTGGAGTGCGGTGTGCTGATTTTGGTTTCTGATGGAGGACCCTGTCCTCTCTGCCGATGTGGCTTGTGGCTGGCCGAGGCTAGCGCGCAGCTTCTTCTTCCTCGCCATGATGGCCAGATGAGAAGCGGTGGCGATGCTTTGGCGGCCCTTGCTCGTTGGCTTCTGCCTAAAGGGTGCTACGGAGTTGATGTCCAACAACTCCTTCGAGCGAATCACGTGGCGTCTTCATGCGGCGCCGCGATCCTTGGCCGGCAAGGGTTCTTTCTTCAAATTGTTGGTTTCTCTGTGCGAGTGATGTAAAAGGACTTCAATGTAAAATGTACCCGCCACGTGTTGAATAAATGGATCTCCAGACCCCTCTCTTGTTCAGAAAAGAAAAAAAAACAAGAGCTTCCCCTTTCCTTTTATTTATCTACCCCGCACCCAACTCGTCTCTCCACCCATCAATAGAAAAAAAAGAAAAAGAAAAAAACTCGTCTCTCCACTCTCTTCTCCGGCCGCACACCCAACTCGTCTCCGCCCGCGCACCCAACTTCTCGGCGGAGAAGGATGGAGGAGGCGGCCGACCCCATGGAACTCGCCCTCGCCCTCGCCCTCTCCCTCTCCGTCGCGCAACCTCCGACCCCCGTCCCCGTCCCCGCCATGGCGACGGCGACGGCGACGGCGACGGATCGGAGGTTCTCTCTTGTCGGATCTCAAAACCCTATTCCCCTCCCCGTCCCTGCCATGGGCAAACCTCAAAACCCTAATCCCCTCCCCAGCCCCCGTCACGCCGACGGCGAGGATCCAGCACCGCTTCCCTACCCAACCCCGGCCTCTCGATCCGATCGAGACCTACCTCCGTCCCCGCGTCGTCTCCGGCTTGCGAGTGGACTTCATCCACGAGTTCGATCCCTACACCAAAACGCCGGACCACCTCCAAAAGATCCACCGTGCCGCCATGGCGGGCGATGGCCCCGCGTGGTACTATTTCTCGAGGCTTCGCACCAAGAAGAAGAATGGAAGTCGGGCAGATCGTTCGGTCATTCCCGGCTCCGGTTGGTCCCGGCACCAGGATCGTTGCCCCGAGCCCATCAAGTCGGGGGACACCGGGGTCGGCAATCAGCTCACGCTCTCCTACTCACGGCTCAAGGATGGTTCAAAGAGCGCGCGAGAGAGATCCGGTTGGATGATGTCGAGCTCAGCCCGTATCCGGCCACGACAGATGAGCCCGGGATGGTACTCCGTAAAATCTATCACCTCGGGGACAAGGCTGCCTCCACCTCTACCGGCAGCGCGCCACTACTCGCTCCTCCGGTGTCCACCTCCCTCCAGGGCGGCGCCATTCATCGCTCCTCCGGTGTCCACCTCCCCTCCAGCCAGTGCTACTCCTGCTCCTCTGGTGTCGACCTCCCCTCCACCTCCCATGGAGTTCTGCCACCCCTCTGACAGTGACCTCCTGGTCAACTTCTTGCGTCCACTGCTTGCCTCCAGCGTCTTGCTGCACCACCTCAAGGACTTATACAAGCTTGCTCCTGCCGATCTCGTCAAGGAATTTGAGCCTACTACCTCAAGTGACGGCAATGAGGTGTGGTACTTTTTTGCCTCTGCCTCAGTGGATTCAGACGTGCGAGTAGTGGCTGGAGGTGTCGGCTGCTGGGAGTCGCCGCATGCCACCGGCGATGTACTCGGTGGCGACATGTACAAGCTCGGCCGGCGAAAGCTCTTCCGCTTCCGCGGATTCGATGGCGATGAGCATGCTTATGATGGGTGGCACATGGTTGAGCTCTCCTGCAACAAAAACGATGCAGCCTTCGTCTTGTGCAAGGTCTACCATACCCGGCTGGAATCAAGAGGATCCATGTCGAGAGTCCCATCCACGGTTGTCTAGGCCTGAAGAAGGCGGCTGTTGGACTGACGGCAGGACAGCCCCTTGCGACATGATTGTCCTCAGAGCTGTGACAAGACTCTCCAATCTGATGAGCTTGCTTTGTTCCTTTTCCTTCTATGGTCATTATGCCATCATGTTTATTATATTTGCTAGTAGACTATTCACCTAGTGTGGCTCCCATTGCTAGTTTTTCTATCTGTATTGCTGCCTTGCTATCATATCAGTTTGTGAAACTCATGATCGGCGCATTTAAGTAAATGCGATCGTTTAGTTCATGCATGTGTGTGATTATGCAAGCAAACCTTGGTTTTAATATTGCGTGTGGATTCTGCAGTTCTAATTTCAGTATACACTGCCCAACACAAAAGTAATACTGTAATTTTTTTTTACATCATTTAAGAATTCCCTATATGAAATTCATAATCCAGCATAATCGCATAATATGTTTTTGTTAATATTACACAAAAGACAAAATAACTTCTCTTGAGTTATTGTAAATGTTGCCGTGTGTTTCACATTGGTCCAGTTTTCTTTGGTTGCATCAGTAAAGGGGCACAAAATAAATATTTCCTCCATGTATTCGTGATGTTCAGTACATTATAATATTGATGCTCCTGGACCTTCTTATGCCCTTCAACCATTGTTATTTACATAAGACTGGTAGTTGCACCACATTGGTAGTTGCATCATTGACGTTTATCTTAATGTTCTAGAAAATGGTTGTCTGATATACTGTAAGAGTGTAAGGAGATGGTAGATTCACCTTCACCTGTATGGTTAGGACTTCGATAATTTGATTGATAGTAGCTCAACTTTGGTCTGGACATTATTCACATTCATTTATTACTTAAATCCCTGGGATTTGTGTGAACACTACTGTTTTGTAAGCCCTACATAAGTACTATACTATAGGGCAACCAACTTCTTTTTTCTCATAATTTTGAGACCTTTTACAGAGTTAATCTGGTGGTGACACGTGTTGTTTCACATGGTTATTTTCTGCTGGTTTTTTCTTGTGTAGCTTTTGGTGCTTTGTAGCGTTTTGAGAAAAGTTTGATTTCTGTCTGGCTGTAGCCATAGTCTAATTAAGACAGCGGTGGACACTGATTTGTTTTTATTGGCACGTAGCCACGGCACCTGCGCACCGCTTTGGCTGATTTTGTATCCTTCTGTGTGTCGGTCTCTAGAATCCACCCAAGATCTCACTGTATTTCTTCTCCTTCTTCCTTCCCTGGTGTCCGCGCAGCCTCCCGAGTCCCCACCCACGAACTTCTCCGGCAAGCCGTCGTGCCCCACCCCTGGTATGCCTCATGCGCTCCCCCATCTCACTTCGCTGCCCCTGCTCCTCTCCTACTAGAGGGCTGTTGCCCCCGCCCCAGAGGGCTGTCACCCCCGCGCGCCGGGAGGGCTGCTTCTGGCGCTCCGCGTAGGGCTGCCGCGTCCCGGTGGCGGGGCACAATCGATGTCGGGGCGAAACTTCGAAGATCGTATTCTGAAAGATGGGGACACGGTGTAGAAGGAGGTTGAGCGGCGGCGGCGGATTGCTGGAGGGCGGAGGCCGCGGAGATGGGATGCATCGTTAGGAAGAGGAGGAGGAGGCGAAGGTGAAAGCGGGAGATCGCCTGCTGGAAGTCCTCTTCCACCATCCTCCAGTTCAGCACCATCAAGGCCATCCTCGAGAGGTTGCCTCCTCCCTCGGAATCCGCCTCAAGGCCTCCTCCGTTTGCCTTCACATCTCTCCGCTGCCTCTGTTGCCAGGGACGGATGACCCAGTAGGGTGACATAGGGAGGCCGGCCTTGATTTTTGCCAAAATAGTTTGTATATGCATCGTCCACTGTTCATTCCTTGATCTGATCTGTTGTTGTTGGTCGCGTTTGGAGAAAGGAAGGGGGAAAGAGATGGACTGCCTGTTGGGCATTCACTGGACCGAGTTGGAGCCTGGAAGAGATGGGCAGCTGGTTGCATGGTCTTGTGAATGTGCTTGGTCTAGGACAGGAAGTCACATGCAGGCATCGAGCGAGCGAGCTCCATGAAATAGAAACTTTGACGGCAGCGGCTGCCACCGACAGGTTCAAGGGAGCACGGAGATGGCAGGCCTTCAACTGAAGATTGGGATTCCATGGGCACTAGAAAGATTGACATGGGGAAAGAGGTATCTAGATTTCTGCAGCAATAACAGTTTTATGGATCAAGCATAAACAAGTATTATGATTTTATCAATTTTATTATGTTTTTAAGTTTGCCCTACCTTAATTTTTTCGTTCTCCGTCACTGCCCACTGCTGACTTTACCTTGCCGCGAGCATTGACAACCATGTGTTCCAGGTATTGTAGGACCAGGTGTGGTACATGCCATACATATCGCCTTAATCCTCTGCATTGAGACGCCGTTGACGGTGGCAACAAAGGAGCACGTGGAGTAGCGTTGCATCGATGCGCGAAACAAGGAGGAAGATGAAAGCAGGTGAGCTATTATCACTAATTATCTGCTATTTGCTTTCTTAACCATCAGCCTAAGTTAGTTCTATGTCGTTGCATCGGTGCCCGGCTCAAGGAGGAAGATGAAAGCAGATGAGCTATTATCACCAATTATCTGCTATTTGCTTTTTTAACCATCAGGCTAAGTTAGTTCTATGCCTTAGCGTCATAGCTATTCATTAAAAATTAAGGACCCAATGTGCCAGATTCTGTGGGTTTGTTTGAACTGCATAAATGTTCACGGTGACCACAAAAGACATGAAGTGAGATCTGTAGTTTACGGTTCAGTAGCAGTTCAAGAGATCCACAGTTTTACCTTTTTTGTAAATACATTGTTTCATTAGTTAGAACTCAGAGAAGATCATTTGTAGGAATACAGTTGAATTTTAGTCTTTTTAATCAAGCAACACATTAGTCATTAGCTGCATCGGCCAGCCAGTTGGTATCCTATTCTTCAGTTTAGATCAATTCATGTGTTATATCTCTAGGAGGATATGACTTGGTATAAACCAAGAAACAACTTAGTATTTTCATATACCTAATAAACAAGGAAATGACTATACCGAATAGAGTTCCTACTTCCTACACAGATAGTACTATTGTAGTGTGGAATTCATTGGAATAATGCCAATGTTCAAGAAACAATTAAACCTGAAATATGGAATTCATTTGTGTGCACACTACTGTATGTACACCATGTCTTTTCTGTGGATGCTATGTTTGCCCACTAATAATTTTTTTTATTTTTGGTAGATTGCTAACAAGGAGAAGGATCTTTATGAGAGCAACTCTGTACCTGTGATGATATTGTAGCGAGGTACTAATGTTTTCTTTTTTGAAGTCAGTTTATATTCACATGGAATTCCTACCTTGAAGGTGTGAACTGGATGTATGTACAGTGATGAGATTGTACCGAGGTACGAACGTTTTCTTTTTTGCAATCAGTTCATATTGACATGGAATTTCTACCTTGCAGTTGCAAACTGGATATAGGCAATTTCTGGACTTAGTATATGCTGGACTTAACTATTAAAAAAAGGTACGAACATTTCCCATCCAAGCATCCTCCAATTCAGTGTTAATTATAACTTACTATGAATCATTGTATGCCTGAGAGCTACACCACTTCAATCAATACAATGCCTCTTACACATGCAGATGGTGGCCACTAAAGAGTATGTCCTTTCTCAGAACATATAGCAAGCTCACAGGACAGTTCAGTGAAATCATAGGTGCATTGTATATTAGAAGAAGCCGTTGAGAAGATGGGAGCATACAGGGAGGTCAGAGCTACAAAAGTAGTTCAAAGAAAAGAAAAAAGAAACTATACAAGGCTAACTTTGTTAGGCCTGATCCTGAAGCTATTCACCGTATTTTTGTTACTATAGTTTTTTTTTGCAATGAAGTGCTTGCAAAGTAGGTCAGATTCCCTTTGACTTTTATGCTTTTTAAATACCTACAAATTTATCTTTGAGCAGCTCTTTTAGAAAATGATATAATTAAACGTAAATACTAAATACTACACAAGTACATATTGTATCTCTTTTTTACTATTCCAGAAGCAATTAATCTCTTTCGAAAACATGCATGGATAGGAGAAATAAGTTAAATAGTATGAGATGTTCCTTATTTGCTCTAATTTTGGTGGATTGTTTTCATCTTTTGTATTCCTTCAGCTCTGCATGGGAATTGTTCAAGTGTTCCTGCACCTTCGTCTTTAATTGATGGGCAAGGTTTATCAGCTGGTTGGCCTTTGATAGGTGATAATTCTCGGCCTTATCTGCATACTCAGAGCTATTGGGTTCAATCTGAATATTTACCGTTGCAGATGTGGACAAATGCTATTGAGCCGCAAGTATTATATCCATAATACTCTGCACTTGAATATATTGATTAGGAGACAAGGGGATTGGACGATCCATCTGGTTTATATGCATTGTGCATTCGCAAAAAATAATTCAAGTCCCAGACAAGATTTCTATTAAAGTTCCTGAAACTAGCTTACCAAAATGCTTATCTGTGCACCACATGCAACTACTTCTTTGTTTCTCTGTAAGGCCTCGTTTGGTACGAGGGTATTCGCGGGGATGGGCGAGTATTATCCCGGCCCATCGCCGAATCCCCGTCAATCCCCAAAAACTCATTTGGTGCTGGAGTTTTGGGCCAAAAAATCCCCGCTCATCCCCGCATAACCCCATCCCCGGCCCATTTTTTGACTTGGACTGAATCCCGGACATGGACCTGGCGTATTATCCCCGTCCCCGAGTCCGCGTCTCGTCCTCGACTCCCCGTCTCGTCCCCATCCTCGTCCCTGTCCAAACCCTACCGAGCGAGCGACCGGCGGCGACCGACCGGAGGCGAGCGGAGCTGCTGCGGGAGGGGCAGGAGGGGCGGAGCATCTTACCGGCGGGAGGGGCGGGAGAGGCGGAGCTACCGGCGGGAGGAGATGGATCCAGCCTAGCTGCTCCCACATGAGATCGCCGCCGTTCTTGCAGACTGACCAGCGCCGCCAACTACTTCCGTTCCGATCTCCGGTAACCTACCTTTTCCTTCACCCTTTCCCTTCCATGGCTCTCGGTCTGAGCGCCTGTATTTTGTCTATCTAGTCTAGCTACGTACACCATCTAGTCTATCTAGTCTGGCACATGCTTCTCGCAGCGAGCAGGAAATGTCTCCGGCCGGTCGGAACGAGAAAGCTTCTGGAGATGAAGGGGACGAATGGGAATGCCCTTTTAAATTTTAGCAGGCCCGGTAGCTTCTGGAGATGTAGGCTCTGATGGTTCTCACGTAGTAGAATTAGTCACTTTGTTATTATGGTTTGTTGATCTGGTGGTGATGCATATAGATCCTAGGCTACTACAACGTTTGTTATGATGCTTTGTTGATCTGGTAGTCACTTTGTTATGATGCTTCGTTGGTCCCAAAAAATGAACAATCCATAGCTTTATGACTCCCTGTAGCGAATTCAGTGATAAACTGCATATGCAGATGCTTGCATTTGTACCTCCATGCTCTTGTGTTCACTGCTATGTGAGTAGTATTTCCTCGCTGGTTCCGGCGGCAACTAATTATCATCATCATGGTTCTGCAATTTCTGTATATATACTCTCATGCTTAATTATGAGACACTTGCAAATCTCTACCACAGTAAGCCCTTTCCTCTTTCCTGTATGTTTCTTCTCTGTTGCTTTTCCTTTGCCCTCTTGATATTTTGCAAACTAACATCATTTTATTTTTTATGGCTTTACAGAACACACCGCTGAGGGCAACTTCAACTTTACCTCTACCGCTGACCAAAAACCACACATGGATATCGAAACTGATTCTGATGATGATGATGAAAATAGGGATGCTGATTTCGAGATCTTAGAGCATCCACATGTGGAGCATGTACAAGATAATCAGGTCAACCAAAGGCAGGTTGTGTTGGAGGCTGGGTTGGAGCATGTAGTGGCTACTCAAACACAAGCTAGTGTGACAAATGTAGAGGTGAATCAAAGAAATGGTGCTGGTCCCTCAACAAACAAGCCAAGAAAACGCAAGAGCAGCCCCAAGATGAAACCTAAGAGTACTGGAGATGCATTAGTTGGAGTCATTGACCGGTTTGTCAACATCAAAGAGAAAGAAGTCAACAATGAAGCTGCTCAACAATTCACCATAAGCAAATGCATCGCTGCCTTGAGAACCTTGGAAGGTTTTGATCCCGCTGAAAAACCAAAAGCCTTTGTGGTCTTCAAAAGTTTTGATAAGCAAATATGAATTCTTTTCTTCTTCTTTCTGAATGTGATGTGGATATATGGTGTGATATTTGTCATATAGGATTGTTTTATTTGCGCCATGATCTGTTACTATATGCTATTCACAGTATACATGACATGGTAGAAGTAGCCGCTCCCTGTAGCTTTGTGACTCCCTGTAGTCACTTTGTTATTAGTAGTCACTTTGTCCCAGACATACCTGATGGCAACATTTGTTTGGGAACCTGCAACTGTGAAGACATGAGCTGAGATTCTTTGGTTGACAAGTATATCATTGGAATTGTTCAACTTACCCCCATTCCTTGTTTCAACTGCCTGTACACTGAAAACATTAAGTTTCAACCGGCTGTTGAGCTCACCTCTCCTGTACCAGTGCTTAAATTCTTTGTCGGTTTAATGTATCAGAATCATACTTTGATCCTAATTTCTCATGCAACCTAGGTTGTTTATATGTTGGTTTATTTCGATCAGCTGTTGCCAATGGTTGGTGAGAGTTTCTGCAGTGCCTTGATTGTTATTTGTTGGCCAGCAAACTGCATGCTGTCTATTTGCCATGCCCATATCCGGTAGATACATTGATGTTCCGGATGTGCAAAAGAGAGGGGTTCCTGTCAAGTTCACTTGCTCTGGTTGATGTGCACTTGCAGTTGTAGTACCAGCTATTGCTAGTAGTTGTAGGTTTCTAGTAGGCACTTCTACAATAGAATGATTATTTATATGTCAAGCTTAGTATTTTTTTCCTTTTTGTACGATCCCCTTCATCCCTTTTCTTTCAGCAGTGCTTCTACAATACCAAACAAGGCCTGGGTGATCTAGCAGGACCTAGGGACGTGGAGGCTCTCAATTTTTTTTTGTGTTGAATGAAGCTGAGAAAGCAGGAGAGGCAACGCTTCAAGATGAGCTGTAGTGTGCTGGTAGCAGGCACATGCTGATAGACAATGATACCCTGCTCAAGCAACTTTCGAGTACTGCTCAGATGCAAGAAGAAAATATTTTTGTAATCTTAAGCCATTTCATCTTAGTTAGTGCATCGAGTGAACTTTAGTATTTGGAATTATAGTTCCATGTATTAAAAATTAAATCTTTGCTACTGTATGTTGGTTTGCATTGTTTTATTCAGTTTTCCCTTGGTTTGCATTGTTTTATTCAGTTTTCCCTTGCGCACCAATCCCTTCCAGCCAAATGGCAGTTTTTAGGGGTAGGGATTAGGGATTAGTGGGGCTGGGGATTAGTGGAGATCGGGTGATGGGTGGGGATTCACCCAATCCCCACCCAAATTATCCCCACTAATCCCCACTAATCCCCACTAATACCCCACTACCAAACAAGGCCTAAGTATTCTTTTTTTTTTTGGATAAGGCTCATTTCCTCCCACGGTATAGACAGGTGGTACAGGTATAAGAGTGCCTCTACCGCGCATCTACAAGCCGTATAGTATCCTCTATTGAATGCTACATTTCACCTAGCTTTGAGAGGTATTCTTCAGCTGTAGTTTTTTGTTTTTTGAGGAACATCAGCTGTAGTTTTAACTCCTAAACCTAACACCTATTTTGCAGACTTGCAACATGTGTGTGAATTCAATGAAGAGAACATACATGTCCGAGTAAGGTTGAAGTTGCTAAATAAACAATGCATTCCTGTGAAATTTTGCTCGAGACCATTCCTTGACGTCTATTCATAAAATGTTATCTGTGTCATTTGAGGAGTGGGTTAGTAAAGGCGAAGTTAACCTGATACACTGCAACCTCTAATATGGTTATGTTGGTTGTGTAACTCCTTAAATTGCTCACCTTAACATAAGTGGGTTACTCTGCAACCTAAGTTCAGTACCAACAATTGAGTAAGTGTCGAGTCTTTTTGTTTTACTGAAAACAGTCAACAAACACAATCACGGTAATAAATGACATCACTTTAGAATCCGATCACTACATACAAGTTCATTGCATGGTGTGTTTCTATTGAAGTCGTACCAGCTACAGCACGCATCAGGACGCTGCAATTGCATCTTAAATTTCTAATATATTGCTTAACACCATGGTTTGTACTGGTTCACACAGAATAAGCACTAATTAGTTTGGACTAATCGCAGGACCAGAAGGATGCTTGGAGCACTAGGTTCAGTATCTGCATATGATGACTAAGTTCAGTGCTGGAATTACCTACAGGAGCTAATGCACTTTCTGATATGAAAATCCACATAATAGTGTTAAATCCACATAATAGTGTTGTTACATTACATGTACTTCTCATTGGCAGATAGTTTCATCCTACTTTCTGTTCTTTTGTGTGGTTATAATATAATCAGAATGTACCGAACATTATCCTATCTATTTTGCTTTTGTATTGTTTCTTATTATGCCACTTACAATAAAATTAGGTGAGTTATGTGAATAAAAAAACAAGAATGCGGTGGCTGTTTTTTTACTTCTTATTTATTTTTTGTTTTTTTTGTTTCTCTGCATACATACAGATGCGTTAGTTAGCTTTTAGGCACAGTGACTTAGTTTTGAGCGGTTGCATGTAAATCCAAGAAAGTAATTCCAAACTTTTGAAACGCTATGAAAGTGAGAAAGAAAATACGTAGCTTCAGTTTCACATCGCAAAGAAATTGAAATTCAGTTAATTCACTGGATTACTCAGAAGTAACTAACGCAAATGAGAAGAGCTAACTGAATATAAAATTGAGTTGTACAAACAAACATCAATGTAGAACAATTCAAGCCTTAGCAAAATAGCAAAAATCCTTGGAGCTCTGCTTTGATGTCCTGCTTCCAGTACCACACATCCGACGCCAGAAAGCTGTCCTTGATACCACCTCTTGAGCTCCCTCTTGCAAACACACAAGATGGCGCTGCCACTACAGACGGATACGAAGAGATGCGTCATAGCTGGTGCCACATTGTTAACGAAGCAATCTGAATCCCCACCCTTCTAACATCCTCTGCCTTTTCCTCCTCCACCATCCTCGGTGGCGGCAAACAAGCCTTCACCAAATGCCGCTGCCAACTACAACCTACTCATGTTGTCGCCATAGAGACCCGGCAGCCAGCGATCGTGAGCTGAGAGCCGCGGCAACATGTTGTAGGGATTGTGGGAGGGAAGGAGAAAATATGGTAGGTGACATCGACTCTCTCTACTAGTCAGCTTATTATCGCAAACCAGCCACTCACTTCGTCCTCGCTGTTTTTTCTGGCCATTCAGATTTACTGCAGCTTCAAGGACACAAAGAGGCCGGTGCTAAATATATTACATAAAAAATTACAAAAAAACTGCAATTACACATGTTAGATTCAACCGAAATATTATTCAGCAATCACTTATCTTAAACAGAAAACAACAAGTAAATATTGATTTCAGATGATATTCGGTACTAGGCTCCGTTGCATCTCATTTGAGCTTAAAAAGGATGGGACAAAAATCAACTACAACCCACACATATGTACCACCATTAAGAATTACCATCAACAAGCCAATATATGGCACGGCGTGCCGCCGCGCCGATTATTGCTAG
>NC_061510.1:208135787-208229644 GCF_022539505.1 Lolium rigidum
GTTGTGGGTTGCATCTTGTTGTTTCTTCAGATAAACAGTCCAAACACAGTGCTCTCTTACACCTCTATATTCTCTAGATATATTTTCACTTCATTTCTGTTTTGCTTATCAGGACAATGATCTCCCATCAATAAACATTCCAAGGAGGTTTTTCTTGATTTGAATTATGAAATTTATTTGGGCAATGATTGTAAAATCAATCCACTTGTTGGCGGGCAAGCCGTGACATCTGTTATGCCGACTGTTGGTCATATATATGTAGCAGCCCATTTTAGATCAGGCTAGGACGGATATATGCAACAGGAATTTAGGTTAAAAGGTTATTCAATCGTAACAAGACATACCAAATGAAAACATCTCATGTAAAAAAGTATTTTTTTAGAGATGCATGATTAGCTATTTAGGTCATGCTTGAAAGGAAAATCTGGAGGGTTCTTGCCATTTGTTTTAGAATCTTAATAAAAAAAGCTTTGAGATATTGTCTTATCATTTTGTTTCATAGCTCCTGCTGGCTGAATATTTAATATTTCTTACTACGAATACCGTATTGCACTGAAATATATTCTCTTGGAACTTTCAATTGATATAGAAGCTCTTCCTTTATAATGTCATCACAATATTGAATTTTATGTCATGCTAATTATTTGATTTATTTATTACTTTTCTTAGGCACGCCATTCTAATTCACTTTCCCCTTTATTTTTATTTTAGGCAGGTGCTTGTAGGGTGATTATCGAATACTCGGTAGCTACGGTTGTAGTCAGGTCAAACGCCTGCTGTTGCTGAAGATGTTTGTTTTTAATTTCTGTTTCGGTCACGGGCGATCATGTGTGTATGGGTTTGGAACCGTATGCTTATTAGTTGTTCAGTTTTTTTAAGATCAAAGGTCAAAAGTCCCGACGTTAAATTAATAACGCCCTCAACGTCGACAAGATACAAGGCGCTGATCCCAGCTTACATAACACACCCACACTCCCACACGAACTACCCACAAGGCTACAACTCGAAATGTGAACAACAGTTAGTTACGACCCTTACAAAGACTACGCAGAATCGGAGATGAAACCGGATAGCAACAGTGTCGTGCCGGAGCTCATCAACACACACGTCGTCAACAGAACTCCCCGTCGCAGACAGCGCCACCAGTGGCCGACCACCACCAGGCATCGACCATCCCGTTGACAAACCAACAAGTAGCACCAGGGTAAACCAACGAGGAAGTAGGGCACGCCGCAAGCCTTACCGAAGATAGCCAAGCGCAGGGCCAACACCATGTTTATCTTTTTTGGCCTCATGTTGGATAAAGTATTGCACTTGGGGAGGCTTAATGATCTCATTTGTAATAATCCTTGTCATGGTATTCCTCATAGTCTTATATTGATAAACTTTTATGTAAGATTGCCCAGCATCATAGGGATTTTCTGGATAATTCATGTGAAGGGAGTTTTACTAATAGAACTCAACAGGAAGACAAGAAATTTATTTGATATTATTGCTAATAATACTGTTGATGTAGCCCGACCTTGGGTCTTCACCGTATCATGTGCTTCATCGCCAACACGTCACGCAAAGGTGAATACTCTCCTTTATGTGTGCCTACAATTGCCTATGTTGAATTGTATGCTACTTCATTCCCCGTCACATGTTTATGATAGGAAGACATCGCCAAGCACGGATGGAAGGAAGGATGCTACGGATCCCCGAGGACTCAAGGCCGACATCACGAAAGCATGGAAGAGAAGAAGGAAGAAGAGGAGCTGGAAGCTCCATGATCGGAACTACCGCCCCTCGAGGCCGGTACTACCGCCCCCGAAGACCGGAACTTCCGCCCTACGAGCCTACACACATATTTCATCCTTTTGGCTTGTAACTTACCCCTTCTAACCCCTCCCTATAAATAGCTTGAGGATGAACCAACTTAGACATAAATCTATGAGTTGTATCAATGCCCTCTTTATGTGATTGATCTCTCATTTGTGTGTTTCTACCTCGGTCTGTCACGCGAGTGATTTCATCTATCTCATACCGATCTCTTTCTCGAGAATTCTACCTCGTGTCTTTCCTCGATAGATTCTATCGGGACTATGGTTCGGACCGTTGAGAGCAAACCGGATTGTATCGCGTTGTGTTGTGTGCGTTCATCGTGTTCTTCGCCGTGTTCTTTGCCGTTCTTCGTGTTCATCCCTCACCACCTTATGTTCTTGGTCAATTCGTGAGATCGGACCACACAATCGAGGCTTAGGCCCCATCATATGGTATCAGAGCTCTAGGTTGCCACAGATTTGACCCCCACCACCTCGTTTTCCACCAAAAATACCCCAAAAATAGCTCGAAATTTGATCACCGGATTTGTTGCGTTTTTTGTGGTTTTGATCACAGATCCGTCGTCTTTGTTGTTGATCTACAATCCCTCCATTTTTCTCGGCCAAATTCCATCATTTCCCACCAAATCCGTCGATTTTTGTCCCAGTTTTCGCCCCGTGCTCGTGTTGTTCTTCGCGCAGATCTCAGATCTGAGAAAGTTTAGTTTAGAAATTTTTTAATACAGGGGCTCAAAGTAGGTACCCTGATATAATTGTCACTTTTGACCATTATCATATGTGACTTGGTTTTGATTTTTCTTTTGATTTGTTTTGCATTTCTTTGATGCAAATGTTATTATTTTGGGTTTCGTAATGTTTCCAAACTATTTACACAAATTAAAATGGCCTAGGTTAAGATTTCACAAAAGTGGCCATAGGCTCATATGTGATGCGCTTTTTATTTTATTTTCTTTTCTTTGTTTCTCTTTGATCCAATTAGGCATGGTTAGGGTTTAGAAACATTGCCCAACCCTTCAAACAAACATCATGGCCAAAAATCACACACTCATGCATGAACACTATGCACACCCTATAATTCAATTTAAGTTTTTGTTGGCTCACAATTTTGAATAATGGAAATTGGTTCTCTTTATTGATTTGAAATTTTGGGATGTTACAAACCTTCCCCCCTTACAAAAGATCTCGTCCCGAGATCTAAAGAAAACTAGGAACTAAAGAGATCTGGGAATTCAGTCCTCATATAATCTTCTCGCTCCCAAGTGGCTTCTTCTTCACTATGATTGCTCCATTGAATCTTCAAAAACTTGATACTCCTGGTGCGGGTGGTTCTGAATGCTTCCTCCAGGATACGGATGGGTACTTCACGATAGGTCAAGTCCTTGTTGATATCCACGGATCTGTGATCGATGTTTTTGAAAAACTCGGTCTTCTCAGGAACTTCCAAACATTTCCGAAGTAACGAGATATGAAACACATCATGCACAGCTGACATTTCCTCCGGCAGTTCCAGCTGATATGATACTTCTCCTCGGCGACTCAAAACTTTGAAGGGTCCAACATATCTAGGTGCAAGCTTTCCTCTGAGTTGGAATCTCTGCATTCCTTTAAGGGGTGATACTTTGAGATACACAAAGTCTCCGATATTGAAGGTCATTTCTCGGCGTCTCTTGTCAGCATAACTCTTCTGTCTAGATTGGGCAGTCTTGAGGTATTCGCGAATCTTGTGAACCTTCTCTTCAGCTTCTCGGAGAATATCTGGTCCAAAGATTTGACTATCTCCGACTTCTGACCAGTTCAGAGGGGTACGACACTTCCTTCCATACAATGCTTCAAAAGGGGCCATTTGCAAACTGGCTTGAAAACTGTTGTTGTATGAGAATTCTGCATAAGGCAGACAGTCTCCCCATTTAGATCCATATTCTAGCACACAGACTCTCAACATATTTTCAAGTATCTGGTTGACTCTTTCTGTCTGTCCATCAGTCTGCGGGTGATACGCTGTTCTGAAATTCAGCCGGGTTCCTAGTCCTTCGTGTACCTTCTTCCAAAATCTCGAGGTAAATTGGGATCCTCTATCCGATACAATTGACTTTGGGGTTCCATGTAGGCTCACTATTCTTGAGATGTACAACTCTGCTAGCTTAGGCCTTGGTAGGTGGTCTTGACTGGGATGAAATGGGCTACCTTGGTTAATCTATCGACCACTACCCAAATAGAATCATTTCCTCTACTTGACTTGGGCAATCCAGTTATGAAATCCATTCCTACATAATCACATTTCCATTCAGGGATCTGTAATGGCTGTAGTAATCCGGCGGGTCGCTGATGTTCTGCCTTGACTCTTTGACAGATATCACACTTGGCTATGTAATTTCCAATCTCTCTCTTCATTCTGTGCCACCAAAATTGTTCCTTCAAATCTTGGTACATCTTGGTTCCAACGGGATGAATGGAATAAAGGGTATCATGGGCTTCCTTCAAAATGACTTGTTTCAACTCCGAATCTGCTGGCACACATAGGCGTCCGTTGTACCAAAGAACTCCTTCTTCATCTTCGGTAAATCCAGGTGCTTTTCCTGCAGCTATTTGGCTCTTGATTCCATCAATGCTAGCATTCCCTTTCTGTGCTTCCTTTATCTGACTAATCAAGGTAGGCTGGAGCTCAATGCTTGCTAGGAATCCTTCACTAACTAGCTCCAGTCTAAACTGCTCAAATTCCTAATGCAAGCTAGGTTGCTCTTCTGCGATCATGGAGTTCAAATGACACGGCTGTCTACTTAGAGCATCCGCTACCACATTGGCCTTGCCGGGGTGGTAGTGAATTTCCATGTCATAATCCTTAATTAACTCTATCCATCTTCTCTGCCTCATATTCAGCTCCTTCTCGGGTGAAAATGTATTTCAGTGCTCTTGTGATCCGAATATATCTCACAGCGATTACCCATGAGGTAATGACGCCATACCTTCAAGGCTAAAACTACTGCTGCTAACTCTAAGTCATGGGTTGGGTAATTCTGCTCATGTTGCTTCAGTTGCCTAGACATATATGATATCACTTTGCCTTCTTGCATCAACACACATCCAAGACCAATCTTGGAGGCGTCACAATAGACGTCAAATGACTTGGTGATGTCAGGCATGATCAGAATTGGGGCTGAGGTTAATCTGTCCTTGAGTTTCGAAAACTCTCTTCACACTTATCAGTCCATTCAAACTTTTTGTCTTTCTTCAACAGCTGAGTCATTGGTCTTGCTATGCTTGAAAATCCTTCAACAAACCTGCGGTAATATCCTGCTAATCCAAGAAATGCACGGACTTCAGTCTGAGTGGTTGGGGATTTCCGTTCTTCAACGGTCTTGATTTTTGCGGGGTCGACAGCAATTCCTCCTGCAGACAAAATATGTCCCAGGAATCCTACTTCCTTTAACCAAAACTCAAATTTGCTGAACTTGGCATACAACTGATGCTTTCTCAGGGTTTCCAGGATAATCTCCAGATGTTGCTCATGCTCTTCTTCTGATTGGGAGTAGATTAGGATGTCGTCGATAAAGACAACGACAAACTTGTCCAAAAAGTTCATAAAGATCTTATTCATGAGATTCATGAAATAAGCTGGGGCATTGGTTAATCCAAATGACATGACATTGTACTCATACAGTCCGTATCTGGTGGTGAAGGCAGTCTTGGGGATATCCGTTGCACGAATCTTCAGCTGATGATAACCAGTCCTAAGATCTATCTTAGAGAACACTCTGGCACCGGTCAGCTGGTCAAACAGGTCTTCTATCTTTGGCAGGGGGTATTTCTTATTGATGGTGACATCGTCCAGTTTATGGTAATCCGTACACAAACGAGTGGCACCGTCCTTCTTATCCACAAACAAAACTGGTGATCTCCAGGGCGAGGCACTTGGTTGAATCAAACCTTTGCTTAGCATATCATCCAGTTGCTTCTTCAGTTCTACTAGCTCTGTCGGGTTCATACTATAGGGTCTCTGAGCTATGGGTCCTGTTCCAGGTATTAACTCAATGATAAACTCGAATAAACTCGATATCCCGATCTGGGGGAATACCGGGTAAATCATCATGAAACACATCGGGGTATCTACAGACTACCCTGATCTGATCCAAAGTTGGCTTGGCTAAACTCTTATTGCAGGTGAACTGTCTGGGCAGCCTTTCAGACACGTGTTCTACTAACACACCGGTGCTACTAGTCATGGTGATGGCCTTCTTGGCACAATCAATCAATCCATGATGTTTCGACATCCAATCCATACCCAGCACTACTTCCAAACCTTTTGTTCCCAGAACTATCAATTTGCATAAAAATCTATTTCATGTATTCTGATAGGCACTTCTTTGCAAAATTTTCTAGCTTTTGTAGTTGAACCAGGTATTTGAACTATCATCACATGCTTCAAACTAATTGGTTGAATCTTACTAGTGCATGCAAAATCTTCAGTAACAAACGAGTGCGATGCTCCAGAATCAAACAAAACTCTTGCAGGTACTGAGTTAAAAGAAAACATACCCAGCACGACATCCGGCGCTTCCTGGGCTTCTTCAGCATTCATGTGAAAGAGGCGGCCACTGCGGTTGTTCGGGTTGCCTGGGGCAAACTTCCTTCCGGTTGAGACACGGCGTTGCTGCTGGGCAGGTGCAGCGGCATTGGGGGCAGTCTTTGCTAGCTTCTTGGGGCACTCATTGGAGTAGTGACCTGTAACTCCACATTCATAACAAGTCCCAGTTGACTTGTCCTTTGGGGTGATGGGGACAACATTGCTCCCAGTCCTTGGGGCAGTGTTGGTGTTGTTGTGGTTGCCGGGGCTCTCATCGGGGCACGGATGAAGTGATTGTTGTTGGCATGGTTGTTGTTGTGGCCTCCTGGCCTTGGGTGTCCTCCACTCCGATTGGGGAAATTCGGACGTGACAGCGGCACAGGTGGCTTGTTGTGTCTTGGGGCAAATCCTCCACTTGAGCTGGGGCGATACCTTGAGGTATTGTTGGGCCCACTCTGGTTCATCATCCTGCGCTTGAGGTTCTCATTGGCTTGGTGGAGCTTTCCTTCCATCTGGATGGCGGAGTCCACAAGGGCTTCCAGGTCAGCAAACGGGATGTTCACAAGTACAGTCTGCATCTCATCATGCAGTCCATTCAGGAATCTCTCCTTCTTCTTCTCGTTGGTGTCGGTCTCATCAGGGGCGTACCTAGACAGAGTAAGGAATCTGTCATGGTATTCCACCACGGACATCCTTCCTTGCTTTAGCTCTCTAAACTCATCTCTCATCTTCTTGATCAAACCTGGTGGCACATGGTATTTGCTGAACTTGAGTTTGAAGTCCTCCCAAGTCATCATCTGTCATGCATTCATTGCGGGGGCACTAGTCCACCAGGCTCTGGCAGGTCCTGACAGGTAGTGAGTGGCAAACAACACCTTCTCTGCAGCTTCCACTCCTGCAACTTCCAGGTTGTTCTCCATTGTTTGGAGCCAATCATCTGCATCTAATGGCTGTTCGGTCTTGCTAAACATTGGAGGGTTAGTATTCTGGAAATTCTTCAGTTTGGATCCAGGATGATCATGATTTCCATGTCCTTGGTAGTTATGGGCTATCTGCTGCAGTACAGCCAGATTGGCTTGTCGCTCAGCTCTTTCGGCTTCTCTATCTGCCACCATCATTTGCAGAATCTGCAGCATTGCATCTTGGTTGTTGCTGCGAGTTGGAGGGGCCATCTGAACATTGAGATAGATCATGAGATAAGAGGGAATTTTCTATGGCTTGCTCGGGTAAATTTTTAAGAGTTTGAAACTTGAGTACTTGTCATGTTGAAATCAAACAACACTTTCATTCATTCCAAACAACACACATTACAAACTAACACCCAATGGTTTTAAGAACCATTTCCTCGTTCTACGATACAAGGGATCTGATACAAACTCACACCTACGCAAGTGCTCTAGTGATACTACTCCTCATCATCAACATCTATCGGGATGAAGTCATCTTCTCCGGCTTCCATGAACTCATAGCCTTCCACATCAGTGTGGAAATCCAGGTCTTCATCTTCCTCAAAGTCATCATCATCACTCAGGTAGGCTGTTCCACCCTGAATGTCTTCACCTTCTCCTTCCAGGTCCTTCAACTGGGTCTCTTGTGCCTTGACAGTTTCCTCCAGGGATGCTATCTTCGCGCAGAGGCGAGAAATGGTGTAGTCCTTCTTGGCACGCTGCTGGCGGAGTGACTTGCGCTCCTTAGCAAGGATCTTGATGGTCTCGGTCTGCTGTGATAGGTGGAAGTGAGTCTGGTTGGCGTAGACGCGGGAGTTGTCCAGCTCCTTGCGAGTCTCGTGCAGCATGAAGTCCAAGTGCTCCACATGGTACTTCAATTCTGGGTGCAATGAAAGGTCCATTGGCCCTCCTATTGAGTCATGCCTTGCAAGGTGGGCAAAGCGAGTTCCCTGGATCCGGGTCACATTCTGCCCACACAGACGGGCAAGTGCTTCCTGAAGAGCTCGGGCTAGTCCATCCAGCCAGTTGTTCTCCCTCATGGAAAACTGGATCCTCTCAGACATAGGTGGCTCCATCTTTCCCCTCAGATCTGCGACGACGACCCACTGCAGTTCTCCTCCGGGCAGATCGTTGACTTGTGCGCCAAAGAACTCCGGGTGTGGGCGCTCGAGAAACTCAGATAAGGCATCCAAGTCCCTCTCAAAGATCAGGCTTCCTCCGTTGCCCAGCTGGTAAAACTTGGTGTGGTTGAGCTGCTCCATCTGTAAGTGAATTGGATGAATAAGTTAGAGAAGTGATCAAGTGTGTCAAAATTTTATGTAGAATTACAAGGTAGAGCATGGATTTCTCATTTTTGAAAAGATCTCAAGGGTAAGAGCGTGAATAAATTTTCATAAATATTCACTTCATTTGTTTTGAAACTAAGTTTTTCAGACGTCCATTCTAACTAGGGCCTCCTACGGTCAAACAATGGCTCTGATACCAACTTGTCAACACCCGGATTTTTAATTCCAGATGCCTATTATGCTATACATCGCAATCCCAGGAAGATTGTTTTTGCGAGACATAACAGTTGATATCACAGAACATTATTCATTACAAACCATAATCGTCTTACAACACGGGATCTCATGATCCAGTATTCAACAACAGTTGATCTACAGATCAACATACAAAACACATAGCGGAAGCGAAGTAGTAGCGGTCCATCTATTCCACATGCAACGCTTGACGTCAGGAGACAGTCCTAGTTATCATAGACATCCTGCTGTCCATCTTCTTGGTACTGGTGCTCTTCTTCATAGTCTAGCCATTTGAATAGCCAGGGACAAAGCCATGAGTACTTTATAAAGTACTCGCAAACTAAGACTAATGTAAGCACTATCAATTTTAGTAGGGGGTTCTAAGCTCTAGGTTTATTTGCATAAAGCCATCTTTATTTCATAAGCACTTAGTAGTAAAAGACTCTTTATTTGCCTAACTAACTCAAGTGGGAACATTAGTGTCATTCCCACAACTCTGTTGTGATCAAGTCAAATTCACCTTTCAAATCACCAGTCATTTTTAGAAAACATCTGACAACGGAACAGTATGGCCATCCAACCGTCCATGGCCGTGGACACGGCTATTCGAATAGGTTTACACTCTGCAGAGGTTGTACACTTGTGCCACAACTTTTTATTTCATCCGTCAGGGATAGCCCTGAATAATCATACTCGGTATGCGGATCATCAACCATTAACCTTTCACTTACATACCCTAGTATAGGCACCTCCCCTATGAGCTTGGCCTCCCAGTGATAGCAATCTGCCATCCTGGGAACTGCACAGGGCTTGGGTAGGACATTCACCTCATTTTCATGTCATTTCACATCTCACGGAGGCAGCCTCGGCATAACCCCTATGACGCTTGTTCAGAGGGAACCCATACTAAAATACATAAACTTCCAGTTAAGCTCTACCCATGATCAGGTATTGTGGGGGTACTCTAAAATTGGAATGGTATCGCATCCGAACCCAATCATCAGTTTTTGTCAAATTCACCATGTCATTCAAGTCATATTCACCTTCAAAATCTTTCAATAGAATGACTCATCATTCCAAGGTTTTCAAAGTCATTTGATTCACATGTTCCCATCTAGAGTAGTCAATTTTAGTTTTAGCACTAGCAACTAGTCATGAGGGGTACTAACTAACTTGTAGCTCTCTAGGCTAAATTTGATGCTCTTGTAATACTATGAACAAAATCAACTTTCATAACCAAAACAAAAGCTGGCAGTACCGTGGCGGAGGACGTCGGCGATGGCGACGGCGATAGGGCTCTCCGGCTCGAATGGGCATGTCTCGGAGGTTGCTGGTGTACTGGAGAGTGCGTGTGCGAGAGGAGAGAGCGAGGGGAGGTCAGCAGCGATGGGACGAGGCGATGCTCTGGCGCGCTCCAGGGGTACATGCTCGCGCTGGCGTCACTGGCTGACATGGGCACGTCCTGTGCTGGCCAGTGCTCGCTTCTCCTTGGCCAACGGCTTGCTCCATCGTGTTCCGCAGGGAGAGGGGAGTCTCCAAGACATGGTGATGTAAGCTAGTGTAGGATAACGTTGCATAGAAAACAAAAAATTTCCTACCGCGAACACGCAATCCAAGACAAGATGCAATCTAGAAGACGGTAGCAACGAGGGGGTATCGAGTCTCACCCTTGAAGAGATTCCAAAGCCTACAAGAGGAGGCTCTTGTTGATGCGGTAGACGTTCACTTGCCGCTTGCAAAAGCGCGTAGAAGATCTTGATCACGATCGGTTCCGGCGCCACGAACGGGCAGCACCTCCGTACTCGGTCACACGTTCGGTTGTTGATGAAGACGACGTCCACCTCCCGTTCCAGCGGGCAGCGGAAGTATTAGCTCCTCTTGAATCCGACAAGCACGACGGCGTGGTGTCGGTGGCGGTGGAGAACTCCGGCGGAGCTTCGCTAAAGCTACGCGGAAGATATGGAGGAGAGGGGGGCGGCTAGGGTTTGGGAGGGGGTGGCCGGCCTCAAGGGGGTGCGGCCAACTTGTGGCTTTTTGTGTGGCCGGCCCCCTCCCCTATGCCCTTCATTATATAGGTGGAACCCCAAGTGTTGGTATCCAAGTCTTCGAATAAGACCCGAACCAAAAACCTTCCATATGGAGGGGAAACCTAGCCAAGCTAGGACTCCCACTTGAGGTGGGAGTTCCACCTCCCATATGGGGGTGGCCGGCCCCCTAAGGGGAGTCCACTTGGGACTCCTCCCCCACTAGGGTTGGCCGGCCATGGAGGTGGAGTCCCATGTGGACTCCACCTTCCTTGGTGGTTTCTTCCGGACTTTTCTAGAACCTTCTAGAACCTTCCATAGAACCTTCCGCGACATTTTAATTCACATAAAATGACATCCTATATATGAATCTTATTCTCCGGACCATTCCGAACTCCTCGTGATGTCCGGGATCTCATCCGGGACTCCGAACAAATATTCGAACTCCATTCCATATTCAAGTTCTACCATTTCAACATCCAACTTTAAGTGTGTCACCCTACGGTTCGTGAACTATGCGGACATGGTTGAGTACTCACTCCGACCAATAACCAATAGCGAGATCTGGAGATCCATAATGGCTCCCACATATTCAACGATGACTTTTAGTAATCGAATGAACCATTCACATACAATACCAATTCCCTTTGTCACGCGATATTTTACTTGTCCGAGGTTTGATCTTCGATATCACTCTATACCTTGTTCAACCTCGTCTCCTGACAAGTACTCTTTACTCGTACCGTGGTATGTGGTCTCTTATGAACTCATTCATATGCTTGCAAGACATTAGACGACATTCCACCGAGAGGGCCCAGAGTATATCTATCCGTCATCGGGATGGACAAATCCCACCGTTGATCCATATGCCTCAACTCATACTTTCCGGATACTTAATCCCACCTTTATAGCCACCCATTTACGCAGTGGTGTTTGGTGTAATCAAAGTACCTTTCCGGTATAAGTGATTTACATGATCTCATGGTCATAAGGACTAGGTAAATATGTATCGAAAGCTTATAGCAAATAACTTAATGACGAGATCTTATGCTACGCTTAATTGGGTGTGTCCATTACATCATTCATATAATGATATAACCTTGTTATTAATAACATCCAATGTTCATGATTATGAAACTAATCATCCATTAATCAACAAGCTAGTTTAAGAGGCATACTAGGGACTTCTTGTTGTCTACATATCACACATGTACTAATGTTTCGGTTAATACAATTATAGCATGATATATAAACATTTATCATAAACATAAAGATATAAATAATAACCACTTTATTATTGCCTCTAGGGCATATCTCCTTCAGCTAGATGGGAGAGGAGAGGATGATGGCATGGTGGTGGCATGAGTGACCACGACATGGCATGGTCCTTGATGAAATCATCCATGATCATTGTCTCTGGTGCGTGGCATTGTTCAAGGGGTGCAAGAGGGTGCTGAGGAAGGTCAATGGGGCTAGAGTTTAGGTTAAAAACCACTGGATATTAGAGTGTATGTAGTTGGCAGATTGGTGCACACAAGGTGCTCGACACAATGACTGCAAGAAATATTTACTAGAGTTTCTATTTATTTCCTTTGAAAAATAATTTCCTCTCATTGAACATTATTAAGATTTACTCTCCTCAAATAATAAAGTATGAAATCATGTTGACCAAAGTCACCACTTCATATTTATTCATTTGGGAAAATGATTTAAATGAGATACTACATCTCATACAATTTAAACACTACTTTGGAAACAATTTAATATCACTAAGTAATCAAATATGAGGTTCTATAGACCAAGGTCATTACCTCACATTGAATTACTTGGGACATTGATTTAAATGAGCGGATACCTCTCATAATATTCAATTAATAAATTGGGGTAATTGAAATGGACTAGAAATGGCCACATAGCCATTATTTTGCGCTAGCCCATGATCATGGTAAACACTAATGCTATATTTTTACGTATTCATGTAAAGCATTTGAAAAGTGAATTATGAGAGTTGGAATCAACTCAAAATGAATTATGGTTGATTTTTAATAAATGCTTGAAGTTTGAAAAGGTACTGCCTTGTTATTTTCATTGCAATTGTTCTATAATAAATCAAGGGTTGAGACCAGTGTAGTTGGCTAGATAATTTCATAAGCTTTCCAACAATATTTAATTCATAATTTTTTGGCTCGGTAGATATTTTTCTATTTAGTTTTGAATATGGCAGCAGTATTGAATTTCAACTAAATTGAATAATTCGAATTTGAATCTGTGGGCTTGGCGGGAAAGCTAAACGGGCCAGAGAGAGAAAAAGGGATAAGGCCGGCCCAGCAGCGCGTCTCGCACGCGTGGGCTGCCTGACACTGGGTCCCGCTTGTCAGCGGCCCTTAACACACCGAAACGGTTTGCTAGCGATGAGCCGTAGGATTAGATGGAGATCTAACGGCTGACGCTCGTCGTCGTCGACGGCGAGCACGAGCGCTACTGGCGGCGAACCTAGGGGGTCGGCGGCTCACCGGAGGTCCGGCGATGATCGGCGTTGATGCAGAGCGACGTTGTCGACGACGGCGATGCTCCTGGTACCGGCGGCGGCTCCTGGGTTGTTCCAATCTTCAGCTCCTTCTGCGACGGCGCCGCGGTACTCCGGCTATCGATTGGGGCACGGTGGGCTAAATTGAGAGGTGGTGATGCTCGTGGAGGGGTTGTGAGAAGAGAGGAAGCGAGTGGTGTGAAGGAAACGAGCAGGGGTGGCCTCCTTTTATAGCGGGCGAGAGGGGGCGGCTCGGCACGGGCAGGTCGACCATGGCGACGACGCTACAGTGGCGGAGAGGCTTGGGCGAGGACGGCGTGTTGTTCCTGGCATCATTGCGAGCACGACGGGCTTCGTGGCACAAAAAATGGAGGTCCGATGCGAGCAGGAGCATGACGGGAGCTGGCAGTACCGTGGCGGAGGACGTCGACGATGCCGACGGCGACAGGGCTCTCCGGCTCGAATGGGCATGTCTGGGAGGTTGCTGGTGTATTGGCGAGTGCGTGTGCGAGAGGAGAGAGCAAGGGGAGGTCAGCAGCGATGGGACGAGGCGATGCTCTGGCGCGCTCCGGGCGTGTCCATGCACGCGCTGGCGTCACTGGCTGACATGGGCACGTCCTGTGCCGGCCAGTGCTCGCTTCTCCTTGGCCAACGGCTTGCTCCATCGTGTTCAGCAGAGAGAGGGGAGTCTCCAGGACATGGTGATGTAAGCTAGATGGGAGAGGAGAGGATGATGGCATGGTGGTGGCATGAGTGACCACGGCATGGCATGGTCCTTGATGAAATCATCCATGATCATTGTCTCTGTGCGTGGCATTGTTCAAGGGGTGCAAGAGGGTGCTTGAGGAAGGTCAATGGGGCTGGAGTTTAGGTTAAAAACCACTGGATATTAGAGTGTATGTAGTTGGCAGATTGGTGCACACAAGGTGCTCGACACAATGGCGGCAAGAAATATTATTTTGAATTTTGCCAAACTTTTTCTTAGGTGTGATTCAAATAATGTTTGGCATCTCCTGGTGGTCTTGGTTTGCAAAGTGAAGTCAATTTGGTGAAATTTATATTTGATGTGATCTAGAACTTGATTAAATAGGGTGAGCCTTCGTGGCATTGGTTGGCCTTCGTGGCACCACACCCCTCCAAACGTAGACGTACTCCAACCTCCATGCCGGAGGCCCTCCTCTGCTTCGTTCACTGGAGCTCAACACCTCTTCATCGCCAAGTGGTCCGTCCCCGGAGGAGAAGAGGTGGCCGGTGGATGCTAAGCCTCGCCGGAAGTGTGCTGCTGGGCATTTCGGTGCCGTATCTCGACGGAAACGTCTTGAGATCGCCGGCGCCCAGGGGCCTGATTGCGTTTTCTTCTTTTGCTCCAGGGTGTTTTTTGTTAATTCGGAGGTTCTTTCTTCAAATTGTTGGTTTCTCTGTGCGAGTGATGTAAAAGGACTTCAGTGTAAAATGTACCCGCCACGTGTTGAATAAATGGATCTCTGGGGTCTTACAGACCCGGGACCCCTCTCTTCTCCTTTCCTTTTATTTATCTACCCCGCACCCAACTCGTCTCTCCACCCATCAATAGAAAAAAAAAAGAAGAAAAAAACTCGTCTCTCCACTCTCTTCTCCGGCCGCACACCCAACTCGTCTCCGCCCGCGCACCCAACTTCTCAGCGGAGAAGGATGGAGGAGGCGGCCGACCCCATGGAACTCGCCCTCGCCCTCGCCCTCTCCGTCGCGCAACCTCCGACCCCCGTCCCCGTCCCCGCCATGGCGACGGCGACGGCGACGGCGACGGATCAGAGGTTCTCTCTTGTCGGATCTCAAAACCCTATTCCCCTCCCCGTCCCTGCCATGGGCAAACCTCAAAACCCTAATCCCCTCCCCAGCCCCGTCACGCCGACGGCGAGGATCCAGCACCGCTTCCCTACCCAACCCCAACCTCTCGATCTGATCGAGACCTACCTCCGTCCCCGCGTCGTCTCCGGCTTGCGAGTGGACTTCATCCACGAGTTCGATCCCTACACCAAAACGCCAGACCACCTCCAAAAGATCCACCGTGCCGCCATGGCAGGCGATGGCCCTGCGTGGTACTATTTCTCGAGGCTTCGCACCAAGAAGAAGAATGGAAGTCGGGCAGATCGTTCGGTCATTCCTGGGCTCCGGTTGGTCCCGGCACCGGGATCGTTGCCCCAGGCCCATCAAGTCGGGGGACACCAGGGTCGGCAATCAGCTCACGCTCTCCTACTCACGGCTCAAGGATGGTTCAAAGAGCGCGCGAGAGAGATCTGGTTGGATGATGTCAGAGCTCAGCCTGTATCCGGCCACAGCAGATGAGCCTGGGATGGTACTCTGTAAAATCTATCACCTCAGGGACAAGGCTGCCTCCACCTCTACCGGCAGCGCCACTACTGCTCCTCTGGTGTCCACCTCCCCTCCAGGCAGCGCCATTACTGCTCCTCTGGTGTCCACCTCCCCTCCGGCCAGTGCTACTCCCTGCTCCTCCGGTGTCGACCTCCCCTCCACCTCCCATGGAGTTCTGCCACCCTCTCGACGGTGACCTCCTGGTCAACTTCTTGCGTCCATCGCTTGCCTCCAGGCGTCTTGCCGCACCACCTCAAGGACTTATACAAGCTTGCTCCTGCCGATCTCGTCAAGGAATTTGAGCCTACTACCTCAAGTGACGGCAATGAGGTGTGGTACTTTTTTGCCTCTGCCTCAGTGGATTCAGACGTGCGAGTAGTGGCTGGAGGTGTCGGCTGCTGGGAGTCGCCGCATGCCACCGCCGATGTACTCGGTGGCGACATGTACAAGCTCGGCCAGCGAAAGCTCTTCCGCTTCCGCAGATTCGATGGCGATGAGCATGCTTATGATGGGTGGCACATGGTTGAGCTCTCCTGCAACAAAAACGATGCAGCCTTCGTCTTGTGCAAGGTCTACCATACCCGGGCTGGAATCAAGAGGATCCATGTCGAGAGTCCCATCCACGGTTGTCTAGGCCTGAAGAAGGCGGCTGTTGGACTGACGGCGGGACAGCCCCTTGCGACATGATTGTCCTCAGAGCTGTGACAAGACTCTCCAATCTGATGAGCTTGCTTTGTTCCTTTTCCTTCTATGGTCATTATGCCATCATGTTTATTATATTTGCTAGTAGACTATTCACCTAGTGTGGCTCCCATTGCTAGTTTTTCTATCTGTATTGCTGCCTTGCTATCATATCAGTTTGTGAAACTCATGATCGGCGCATTTAAGTAAATGCAGTCGTTTAGTTCATGCATGTGTGTGATTATGCAAGCAAACCTTGGTTTTAATATTGCGTGTGGATTCTGCAGTTCTAATTTCAGTATACACTGCCCAACACAAAAGTAATACTGTAATTTTTTTACATCATTTAAGAATTCCCTATATGAAATTCATAATCCAAGCATAATCGCATAATATGTTTTTGTTAATATTACACAAAAGACAAAAATAACTTCTCTTGAGTTATTGTTAATGTTGCTCGTGTGTTTCACATTGGTCCAGTTTTCTTTGGTTGCATCGGTAAAGGGGCACAAAATAAATATTTCCTCCATGTATTCTTGATGTTCAGTACATTATAATATTGATGCTCCTGGACCTTCTTATGCCCTTCAACCATTGTTATTTACATAAGACTGGTAGTTGCACCACATTGGTAGTTGCATCATTGACGTTTATCTTAATGTTCTAGAAAATGGTTGTCTGATATACTGTAAGAGTGTAAGGAGATGGTAGATTCACCTTCACCTGTATGGTTAGGACTTCGATAATTTGATTGATAGTAGCTCAACTTTGGTCTGGACATTATTCACATTCATTTATTACTTAAATCCCTGGGATTTGTGTGAACATCCTACTGTTTTGTAAGCCCTACATATATATTAATCCGGGTTGTGGGTTGCATCTTGTTGTTTCTTCGGATAAACAGTCCAAACACGAGTGCTCTCTTACACCTCTATATTCTCTAGATATATTTTCACTTCATTTCTGTTTTGCTTATCGGGACAATGATCTCCCATCAATAAACATTCCAAGGAGGTTTTTCTTGATTTGAATTATGAAATTTATTTGGGCAATGATTGTAAAATCAATCCACTTGTTGGCGGGCAAGCCGTGACA
Source organism: Lolium rigidum (assembly GCF_022539505.1). Taxonomy (NCBI): domain Eukaryota; kingdom Viridiplantae; phylum Streptophyta; class Magnoliopsida; order Poales; family Poaceae; genus Lolium; species Lolium rigidum. The sequence goes on from NC_061510.1 coordinate 208,153,321, forward strand.
TCTGTTATGCCGATTGTTGGTCATATATATGTAGCAGCCCATTTTAGATCAGGCTAGGACGGATATATGCAACAGGAATTTAGGTTAAAAGGTTATTCAATCGTAACAAGACATACCAAATGAAAACATTTCATGTAAAAAAGTATTTTTTTAGAGATGCATGATTAGCTATTTAGGTCATGCTTGAAAGGAAAATCTGGAGGGTTCTTGTCATTTGTTTTAGAATCTTAATAAAAAAGCTTTGAGATATTGTCTTATCATTTTGTTTCATAGCTCCTGCTGGCTGAATATTTAATATTTCTTACTACGAATACCGTATTGCACTGAAATATATTCTCTTGGAACTTTCAATTGATATAGAAGCTCTTCCTTTATAATGTCATCACAATATTGAATTTTATGTCATGCTAATTATTTGATTTATTTATTACTTTTCTTAGGCACGCCATTCTAATTCACTTTCCCCTTTATTTTTATTTTAGGCAGGTGCTTGTAGGGTGATTATCTAATACTCGGTAGCTACGGTTGTAGTCAGGTCATACGCCCGTCGTTGCTGAAGATGTTTGTTTTTAATTTCTGTTTCGGTCACGGGCGATCATGTGTGTATGGGTTTGGAACCGTATGCTTATTAGTTCAGTTTTTTTTAGAGCAAAGGTCAAAAGTCCCGACGTTAAATTAATAACGCCCTCAACGTCGACAAGATACAAGACGCTGATCCCAGCTTACATAACACACCCACACTTCCACACGAACTACCCATAAGGCTACAACTTGAAACGTGAACTACGACCCTTACAAAGACTACACAGAATCGGAGATGAAACCGGATAGCAACAGTGTCGTGCCGGAGCTCATCAACACACACGTCGTCAACAGAACTCCCCGTCGTAGACAGCGCCAGTGTCGTGCCGGAGCTCATCAACACACACGTCGTCAACAGAACTCCCTGTCGCAGACAGCGCCACCAGTGGCCGACCACCACCAGGCATCGACAGAACTCCCCGTCGCAGACAGCGCCAGTGTCGTGCCGGAGCTCATCAACACACACGTCGTCAACAGAACTCCCTGTCGCAGACAGCGCCACCAGTGGCCGACCACCACCAGGCATCGACCATCCCGTTGACAAACCAACAAGTAGCACCAGGGTAAACCAACAAGGAAGTAGGGCACGCTACCAACAAGTAGCACCAGGGTAAACCAACAAGGAAGTAGGGCACGCCGCAAGCCTTGCCGAAGATAGCCAAGCGCAGGGCCAACACCATGTTTATATTTTTTGGCCTCATGTTGGATAAAGTATTGCGCTTGGGGAGGCTTAATGATCTCATCTGTAATAATCCTTGTCATGGTATTCCTCATGGTCTTATATTGATAAACTTTTATGTGAGATTGCCCAGCATCATAGGGATTTTCTGGATAATTCATGTGAAGGGAGTTTTACTAATAGAACTCAACAGGAAGGCAAGAAATTTATTTGATATTATTGCTAATAATACTGTTGATGTAGCCCGACGTTGGGTCTTCACCGTATCATGTGCTTCATCGCCAACACGTCACGCAAAGGTGAATACTCTCCTTTATGTGTGCCTACAATTGCCTATGTTGAATTGTATGCTACTTCATTTCCCGTCACATGTTTATGATAGGAAGACATCGACAAGCACGGATGGAAGGAAGGATGCTACGGATCCCCGAGGACTCAAGGCCGACATCACAAAAGCATGGAAGAGAAGAAGGAAGAAGAGGAGCTGGAAGCTCCATGACCGGAACTACCGCCCCTCGAGGCCGGTACTACCGCCCCCGAAGACCGGAACTTCCGCCCTACGAGCCTACACACATATTTCATCCTTTTGGCTTGTAACTTACCCCTTCTAACCCCTCCCTATAAATAGCTTGAGGATGAACCAACTTAGACATAAATCTATGAGTTGTATCAATGCCCTCTTTATGTGATTGATCTCTCATTTGTGTGTTTCTACTTCGATCCGTCACGCGAGTGATTTCATCTATCTCATACCGATATCTTTCTCGGGGATTCTACCTCGTGTCTTTCCTCGATAGATTATATCGGGACTATGGTTCGGGCCGTTGAGAGCAAACCGGATTGTATCGGGTTGTGTTGCGTGCGTTCATCGTGTTCTTCGCCGTGTTCTTTGTCGTTCTTCATGTTCATCCCTCACCACCTTCTGTTCTTGGTCAATTCGTGAGATCGGACCACACAATCGAGGCTTAGGCCCCATCATATGGTATCAGAGCTCTAGGTTGCCACAGATTTGACCCCCACCACCTCGTTTTTCCACCATTTTTTTGAAAAATACCCCAAAAAATAGCTCGAAATTTGATCACCGGATTTGTTGCGTTTTTTGTGGTTTTGATCACAGATCTGTTGTCTTTGTTGTTGATCTACAATCCCTTAATTTTTCTCGGCCAAATTCCATCATTTCCCACCAAATCCGTCGATTTTTGTCCCAGTTTTCGCCCCGTGCTCGTGTTGTTCTTCGCACAAATCTCAGATCTGGCAGAAATTGTCATTTCCGGTACTACCGGCCACTTACCCCGGCAGTTCCGGCCAGCCTATTTGCGCATTTTTTTTGGGTCAATGCCCCAAGTCGCCCCATCTTCCACTCCGGCCAAGCCGCCCGCCCACTCGCGCCTCCGCAACCACCCCACGAGCATGATAGCATATAAGGAGATGTACAATGAACTCGAGAAAACCTTTGATGGTTGCAAAGTTAATCACGTGAGCATGCTCAGCAACGACGAAGCCGACGTTAACTGCTTTAGTATCTTATAGATATGCCATTTAATTAGGTGCTACAGCAAGATGTGATAATTTAGTACGATTTTACACTTTTTTTAACTTTTATGTTTTTGCATAAGCTTCAACACAAAATCATGGTTATTGTACTAAAAGAGGTAACATCCTAAAAGAAGCATAAAAGAATAATTACTAATTCCAAGAAAAATGTTTCTACTTATTGTGAGTATAAGACAGCGAAAAGTTCGGTTCAAGATTTTGAGCGCCTTAACCGATACCACAGGAAACAGGAACTGTTACAAATGTTTCCCGTGCGTAAATAATTTCCACCACTATTTTCAGCTAATACCGTTCATCCCATCCCGATTTGCGCTAACAGTCCAGTCTCTTCCTCTTGACCTATGTCCCTACCCCTCCTTGATGTGCTACACCTCCCTCCATGCCCTCCACCCCATCTAATCCTCCGCTACGCCATCCACACCATCAGCCACAGCTATCCGACCATCCGCTGCTCGCCACAAGATTTACCTAACACTTGATAAAGGACAAAACATATTAAATATTTCAGAATCCTAAGACAATATATTGTCATTTCAAAATCCTAACACAATACATTTAGAGAAATAGTAGGAGGTCTTAAAAAATGTATTTCAGAAATACCAATAATGCAATCTGCTAGAAAGCCATCAATACCAGTAGAAAACAAAATATAAACTTTGCCAATTAAGGTAAGGTAACTTTATGATGTTAACATCATAAAAATGCAATTTCACTTCTCGTGAACCTAAATTAAATGTCCATTTGAATATTACTACATCAGGTTTAACTTGCCACAAGTAAATAATTACAAAGATAATAAGAAAATAAAGGTATCACATATACGAAAGACCTCTAAACCAACTATGGAAATTCCTTGCATTTGTCTCCTTTTCTTTAGACATAAAACACGGTGCAGGTTGTTGTCGGCCAAGATACCAGTCATATGACTGCTAAAGTGCTAATGACAAAATAAATACCTGGTGGCATAACAACTTTATGTTTTTTATAGGGAGTATATGAGACTAATAAAATTTGCCAAATTTGTTCTTATAGAATAACAACCAAATGTGAATTGAAACCATGCGAGTGAAACTTACTGGAATCACCGAAACCTAGTGCAAAAATAAGAACTGAATAGTAGAACCCATAAGGAATCAAGTTTAGAGACATCTATCATTATATTCAAGACTAATTTCAGTCGAGGAGCACACGAGTTCCTTTAGCACTAATTGAAGCTTTGCATCCCATTTGAGGTAACTGATTCATTTAGGAAATTAACACTTCGAACATGAAAAGGGAAAAAAAGGAACGTATCGAATACACAATTCCTTAAACACCGACCGAAGCGCATCCAAATTTAGATAACCAGGTTATTTTCTTTATAGAGAACTATATTTGTCGGCAATTTAGATAGGAGGCACTAACGGTAATAGAATTGCCATACAAAAGAAAGGATACTAAGCTGAGACACAAGTCAGTCCGAAGCATGGTTGGAGGATGTACCTAGCACAATATTTAATCCATAGAACAGAGGTCGCTTGGATAATTTAACAAAGTCGAAGTACGAAACTGGCAACATACTCAAGTAACTCGCTAGGAAGAATTGAAGAAACTTCGGAAAATAAAGAGAACATTACAGGAAACAAATCTCTACCAATAACAGTGAAGACAAAAACAAAGTGTCTGAATGGAATTTGACCATAACGATGTTCTCAGAAAAGAACAGAGATTGCTCGTATTAGTCTTCTCAATTATCTCATTCGAATTTCAAACTTAAAGTATGTGTGTGCAATAAATATTGACTGAAATAATGCAACAATGCTACCAGCCATCCCCTTCTCTGGTCAAACACCAAAGTAAAATACCAACATATAACAAAACATATTCCTTCCTATGACTCAATAACGAAGTCATCAGCACAACCACTTATTCCCATGCGAGTTAATCCTAATCCTAGTAATATGAATTCTAAGCTTGACAACTCAAACCCAAACTGTGATTTTGGAAGAGTCAAAGAGTACATCTAGAAACCCAAACTGCGATTTAGAAATGACGATAACTGGCGCAACCACCTCCCACGCCCAAAGTCGTGAGTGTCGGACACCGCGCCCAGCACAGCGCCGCGGAATTCCAGCCCAGCGACGACAGCCCATCCGGCGTCCTCGGGGACCAAAAATCTTATGCCAAACTAACAGATAGAATCTTATGCCAATATATGCAATTTATCCTTTTGATGCTGGAACAATCTTATGCCAAACTAACAAATAGAATAGAGAGAAAATATGAGCCAAAGCCTTTTGTGTGAAGTCTGCAAGCGATCGAACACACAAAAACATAATAAGGTGTACACAAAAATACATCAACTAAATTATAGGGAAGGCTGCAAGGTGGACATACATGGAGGTTCGGTGGCTCCGAGTGACCGGTGTTTCCCCTCCTGCTTTTACAAGCATCTGCTGGGCACACCTACAACCTCAAATGGAAAACAAACTCAGAAACGATGTGCACTTCGCAACTAGCTTTACACAATATATTCTCCTCGTTTTAGGAGAGATTCTCCTGTTTTATATTAGAATCAGCTTAACTTTGTTACCTCCAAATATGAAATACTAAATATCAGCATATCACTGACTTGCCAAACACATCGTTGGGTGGAGTGAAAGCGGTGGTGAAAAAGTACTATGTATAGCCAATCAAATGACCAAAAAATATATCCCCCTGAGAAAACTCTGTGATGGTCTACTTTCCGAGATATATGTCTCAGACATTGGCTAAATCCATTTTCCCATTCTAGTTATTAAAATGGAGTTGGATCTAGTTGTGTATTACCACATTTTTAAAATAATACTTTTAGAACACGAGGAGAAGGGATCAAGCATGTATCAACTATCCTCTCATCTGTTACACCTGTGATTGCCTATTTTCTATGATATACCCCACTCTCGGGCATTGGCTAAATCCACCTTCATATAGAAAACCACGGATGCCCATGAATCCATGTGGAGTGCATTAGCAGCAAAAATATATATCGTAACAAAGAGAATCAGCAATATTCGGGAATATGAACAGATGCACTTGAGCATCCTGATAAACAAAGGAAACGGAACCAAGAAAGACATCATGACAACAGGAAAGAAAATAATGCAGGTGGAGCGAAACTATACCTGATGGACTCGAAGGCACACCTGAACAACAAAACAAAGGATCCTCAACTAACACAACCCTTCATCAGAAATCCTAGAAAACCATCCGAACCGGTAAGCAAATTAAGCAGGGACAGAACCAAGTGATAATCAACCTTGTACTATTTTTAATTTAACTTAAATTAGACAGGAAGTTTACCTCACTCAGGGATGAAACAGAATGCAAATGATTAATCCAAGGTCCAGATTTTGCATCTTTGTACATTTCCATAGATTATCCACATTTGCAAACTGGTTCCGACTAAGATCAACAATTTCAACCGCAGGTAACAGTTGCAACAACTCGTCCATGAGTACCAGACCATTAGAAGCACAGACATACGAAAGCCGAATCCATACAGGAAAGTCCTTGACATCCATCACTCTACTCACGAATACATGCTTAAGAGCATCCTGCAATAGTGCAAAAGTTAACTGTTATTAATCTCGTAACACTGTGAAACATAACAGTGCTTAATAAGGAGGCATAAATTACACTAATCAGTTGATAAAAGTAAAGATATATACAATGTCTCCGTCACTTTTTTATCTGATCTGGACAGTAAGACAAATCATTAAAAATTCCAATTGCATTGGTACATGTGCCCCAATCATCTATACCTAATACATAATCGACATCCAAAGATATAGCTGGAGATTCACATCCTTGAATGCGCAACAAATCTAGAAATTAAATAACATTGTGTAGTGAATTAGAAAATATATGTACGTCTAGAAGAGTAGTAGTCTTCTAATTATAACCATATAGTTGAGGTAAACATGACCAGATGCAAAAAATACAAAGCAAGTCACCACCCGTGTAGCTGTTTAACTATCCTATGTACACACATGACTAAGTTGTAGAGATGTGCCAAAAGGGTCAGTCCGTCCTAGCTGGTAGGCTATAAAATGAGCAGAGAGTGCCAAGCAGCTTTCGTTCACCTCGTAGCAGGCTAATAGGTTTATCTGAAATCAGGAAGACGCATAAACTGTCAATAAATAGCAATTACAGACAACCAGGGCATGCTTCTAACATGAAGCTAGTTATGCAAGGAAAGATGCAGGAAATGAATAATTAGATGCATGCTTCTAACAATTAGAAGCTAGTTACAGACAACCAGAATATACGGATGTGAAAAAGGGGAAAATGAATAAATTGCACAACGTTCATTTTAGAGCAATTTATATATTACATATATGCACTTATCACACATTGCAATTGCACAACGTTCATTTAAGAGCAATTAGAATGTTCTACGAATTTAAGAATTTTAGATACTACTAACCAACTGAGATATACATATGCCATTGCCAAAAGGCCCCTGGTTCTCACCTCCTTCATCCCATGGTGCACTCGTCTACAGAACTCGCCCCTTTCACCAACAACCTTCTTGATATATACCCTTGTTGGAGAGGACCGAGACAGGGGCCCTAGGAGAAGCAGCGACTGCTCGGTGGAGGTCGGCAACGGCTCAATGGAGGTTGACACCATTGCTAAAACCTGGCTTCAAGCAACGCAAAGCATGTAGCCAAAGAAACCAGTAGCAAAAAAGCAAGGCAACGCCTGTAAGAGTTCAAACTGAATAAATTAGTATTGGCAGTTTTATTGGTACTTCTCCTCATGAACAACGAGTTTATCAGTGTTTGGCTTCAAATAAGAACAATATTCTTTTGTGAAAAGTACTATTGCAGGGTTTAGGTGGAATGTACCTAGAGGAAAACCAGCTTCATCCTGATATCGGTCCATCGAGCCGGAGCTGAATCTCCAGCATTGCTTGGTTTTCTCTGTCAATCTACTGCTGCTATAGCAAATTTCAGCGTTAGTAAACATTCATGCATCATCACTTGGATCATGCAGGTCTCCACTTCTCGTTGACTTTCTCCCGGCGATGGTTGTGACCCCTGCATATACATTACTCAACTTGTCACAGATCTCTTCGTTACAAATTACAAAACCATGATTTTCGTTTATGCTAGATGATTCAGAGAGATAAAAAAATATTAAAAGACAACGAGAAGTGGAGACATGCATGATCCAAGTATTAGATCACCAGCGTACTGAATCGCCAAGATGACTGTCGCTGCTCAAATGCACCCCCTGGAATGCGCCAGCGTCCACGCCGACATTCAGTTGAGTAGCGCAGACAGCAGGGATGACAAGACGTCTGTACCAAGCCTGCAAGAGCAACAACACCTAGTATTAGACTCTCCAGCGGACTGAATCGGCAAGATCATCGTCACTGCTCAAATACACGCTTGAGAATGCACCTAACATAAATAATTGTACACCCATTATGTGCAAAAGTCAAATGAACATTCATCAATCATATTCAATTCAGATCTGACCTGACCTCACATAAAAGAATGCCCTCTTCATGAGATCATGCACCTTTGTTGCCTTCCGTGCTCAAATAATTGTGTCCTTCACAGCAAATCAAAATCTAATGCCCTATTTAAAACCATGTCACCTGGCACCCAAATAGTAGCCATATTCAGCCTAGGAACACTCTCAGCAGTCTCATGTTTGAGGCAACACAAATAAGCCTACAAAGTAAGAAACAAAATAATAAATATCGAGAATATAGGAATACCAGGAGCAGCGAGCGCCGTCAAGAGATCGAGAGCTTAAAGGAGAACACAACCTAGTTGATGTGGTAACCAACCCAAAACAGCAACAATCGACCCGGAAAAAAATTGTCCCTTCCTTCTTGCTCCCTTCCACATTGGAATCCGTCTGGTCTGCCGAGGCCGCGGCGCCTCCCACACCAGGGCACCCTCACATCCAAGTTCTGCGGTAGAAAACTTCGCCTCGGTACTAACATTGCTTAAAATTTGGAATCGAGTAAATGATACGGATCTTCAACAAACCATGCAAGCTAAAAGAAAATAATCTAGTACCTCGACCATTTCCTTCTAATAATTGTCACAAATACATGACTTGTGCTTATAATTCAGGTCTCAAATGACCTAATAACCCTCAGATTTTCCGAGAGGGGTGCCCCGTCTGCTATCAAAACATGCTTGATTGTGTCATCAAAGGAAAGAGTAAGCTACGGCAAGAACATAATGGTATGTACTGTTGTGATTTTCTTAGGATCATCATATCCTTTACACTATAGTAATTTCATGGAGAACATATAAGAGGTTTTACCTTGGCGAGTCCAACGAAGTTGATGGGTAGCAATTTGGATGAGGCCTCCCGGTGACAGGTCGAGCTCTTCAAGCGAGGTAGCAACTTTGCTCTTGCTCACCAGTCACCACTTGCAACTTCGGCAGAGCCGTGTCAAGCTTAACCTCGCATCCAGAAAAGGTCACAAATCAAATTCCACCTAGCTGTATAAAATGACCCTCATCATTTTAGCAACTAAAACCAGACAGTGCAAGCCCATGTCTAAGAAAAATCAAATGAGAAGATCAACCTGTAGAAGGGCATGCAAAGTTATAATCTTATATATCTCTGACGGTGGAACCGGACAGTAAAAAATCATTCAGGCGATATGACTACCCATTAGGAAATTATATATAGCAAAAATATGATATACATTCTAAAGTAAAAAAAGAATACGCTTAAGGAAAAGCCAACATCTCCTGAGGTAATCATAGCTATCAGTGAAACCAGGGATATTGTAAAAAAGGAATGTCCATTCCTGATTTTTTTGGTAATTTCAGTCGCATTTTTAAGCCTTGAGGTCATCATGTAACCACACATCCGCATCTCTGAGTCTCTCCATATATAATCTACGTAATAACACTACTGTGAATCCTCTGTTACATAAAATTATTATTAATCTACCAAGGGTGAAAAAGGCAGATATAATCCATCATATTCATAGTAATTTGTGATCTTTCTAGTCCTTTTTTTGTACACCGGACTCGTATACAAATTTGTCAACTATGTAATGATCGGCCTCATTTATTCTCTTATACCTAACGAAGCGAGCTTGAGGAGAAATCAAAACAGGCCACTGCCGAAATCCCCACAAACTAAAAACTGCAATAGGCTATCTGTACAAAATACGGTGTTCTGAGCGAGCAGGTTGTACATGGGAAGCTCCCCGTCCTGAGAGGAAGAGATGGCTATGATTTTCTATGTACCCATGAGTGGCTGAGCAGATTCACCATCATGGACATGCGAAAAAAGAATTAAAGTGGGAGGAAAACGAGAATAAAGAGCTCACATGGGGAAGTAATATTGACGAGAGACGAGATGCTGATGTGCTCCGGCGAGTGGCCGGCGCGCTCGTCGCTCCTCCTCCACCACCGTCCCAGCGTCGCCCCTCGCTGCTCCTCCACCTCCGGTTGGCCCGTCTCCGGCCGCGCCCATCGCCTCTGGTCGTCGCCGGAGCGGATCCGCCCCGTGCCGACCCGTCTTCGACCGCGCCCGGCACCTCCAGTCGCCACCGCCACGGATCCGCCCCGCGCGAGCCCGTCGCCTCCCGTCGTCGCCAGAGCGGATCCACCCCGCGCCGGCCCGTCTCCGGCCGCGCCCGGTGCCACCAGTCGCCACCGCCGTGGATCCGCCCCGCGCGATCCCGTCTCTGCCCGCTCCCGCCTCACCTCCACCCGCCGCCACCAACGCCACCACCCGAATCGGCCTCCCAAGCCGTGGTGACGCCCTGCGGGCACCTCCATCGCTCAGGCTGGCCGCTCCTTCTCAGGGTTCCTCCAGACGCGCCGCCGCGCGAGAAGGAGGAAGGCGGCGGATTGGATGAGAGGAGGCAGGAGGCAGCCAAGCGGGATTGGGGGAGGAGAGGAGAGGAGCAGGTGGGGATTGGAGGAGGAGCAGAGGCCTGCGATTGGGGAGTGGTGGCCGATCTAGGGTTTTCACCCTGTGACCTCACGCGCATACGAAGTGCACACGAACGAGAGCCCATGGCTGTCTCAAACTACCGGTCCCGCAAGTAGCTGGTCCCACGCGTCATGGACTGTCTAAGAAAACCAACATGTGAGGAAATTTTTGACTCATCCAACGGCTGTAATGAAAAGTGGGACTAAGATTTTACTGTGCAGGGTAGAACGGACGAACCAGATTCGTTTGCCCCTTTGAGATGGCCTGGTTGAGAGGGTAGTGTTTCAACATTTATAGGAGAAATAAGAAGCTGTCATGGCTTGTGTTCAAAGGAAAATCATGAGCATAGGGCTCTCCTTCTCGACGTTGGCATCAGTATCGACGACGGTACCTTTGGTGTCGCCATAGCTGCGGCAGATAGATAAAGTAACAGAATTTTAGGAACACTATTGTCGTTGATGAATGATTTTAAAAAGGTTAAAACCTCAACATCAAGTGCATCGAACCCACAAGTAGCATCAAACAGAGAATTCATTGAGGAAATATAAATGGCAGATCGGTTTTATTCAGGTGATTGATCTGAATGTTCTGCACATATGCAGACATCGTTGTCTCAATAAATTTGCTATTGAATTCTATTTTAACGTTTAACAAAAATGGAAGCTACAAATACATTATAGACTACCAAAATAAATAGGAAGTACTTAGGATCGGTCAATAAAAAGAACATGATCCTACACAAAAATAAACAGGAAATATTCTGTGCTCCAACACCTACCAAATATCAATCCTATGCACCAATATAAAAAAGAGATTACCAATTACTCTCCTCCCTGATCAACCTTCAACAACAGCGTCGGTACCACCAATCCGCATCGACAAGCATGGACGAGAGGTGCGCTGCCAAATCCCTCTATCATCAACGTCGCGCCCTCGAATTCGTCAGTCAGCGCCGCGCACCTAGGACTTCCTCTCGACCAAGGAACTCCGGCAGCGCGGGGGGGAAGCGAGCACGTCTGGCACCGCGCGACTAGATAGGCCAGGGTTCAGCGCGGGCTCCGGTATGCAGGCGCCACGCAGGCGAGGCGGAGGACGGCCGGAGGGGCTCCGGCTTGCAGGCGCCGCGCTCGCTTCGGCGTGCATGTGCAGGACAGACCCGTGGTCGAGGCGGACGATGGCTGCGCAGGCTCCGTTGTTCAGGGGCCACACAGGCGAGGCGAAAGATGGCCGTGCGGACCAGGTTGAGTAGCGACGACGCGACGCGGGCTCGAGGATTGGGTCGGCGGGGTTGAGGGAAAGGGAGGAAGAGGAGGACGGCCGTGCGGCCTCCGGCGTTATCGCGGAAGACGGTCGCACGGGCTCCGGAGTGCAGGCGAGGCGGAGGCTCACGGGGAGGGGCATCTAGGATGGACAGTGCTAGAAATCCTCCGGAGGCTCCAAACTTTCCAGCCTCCTGCTTACATGCGTGACACGTGTCCATTTTCACTTGAAATCTGGACTTTGCTTCGTCGCAGCAAAAAACCTCCCGCTTTTGCTTCATTGAAGCAAAAAACGGTTCAATTAAGATAGAAGGAGAGTTGCGACTCGTTCAGGCTTTGCTTCGTCGCAGCAAAAAATCTCCCGCTTTTGCTTCATTGAAGCAAAAACGGTTCGACTAAAATAGAAGGAGAGTTGCGACTCGTTGATACTTTGCTTCGTCGCAGCAAAAGAACTCCCGTGTTTGCTTCATTGAAGCAAAAAAAAGGTTCGGCTGAAAACAAAAAAAGACTTGCCTGAGACTTGTCGGAGCACCATACTTCACCGAAGACCTCGCCGGAGACTTTGTAGCAAAAACTTTGTGCTATTGATGCTAAACCGATCTCGCTGGAGACCTTGCCGGAGACATTGAAGCAAAAAAATTATACGAAAGTAGAAAAACAACACAACTTTAGTAGCAAAATAATTATACTATAGTAGTATCGTCCACTACTCGCTAGAGGCATTGCCGGAGACCTCGCCAGAGACATTGTAGCACAAAACTTACACTAAAGTAGCAAAACCATAGAACATGTGTAGCAAACGATTTATATAATTGTAGCATCGTCAACTACTCACTGGCGCAACGTCGGCGGCATCCCAGCTCGGGCTGGTAGCACCATCAGTTGCTTCATGCAGCATCACCCCTGACTTTTTGTAGCACCGTTGTTGATCGTTTGCAGCACCACCATTGACGGTTGGTAGAATTGTCACCTCCGCCCTAGCAGCACCTCGCCTCCATCCTAGCAGCAGCGCCGTCGTATCGTAGCAGCACCTCACCTCCACCCTTGCAATCGCCGTTGCCTGGCAACACCTCGCCTCCGCCTTAGCAGCAGCGTTGTTGTGTCGTGGCAGCACCTCGCCTCCGCCCTAAAGGCAGCGCCATCGTACCTGGCAGCACCTTGCCTCCGCCCTTTAGCACCGCCACTGCTGCCTGGCAGCAACACCATCGCCCCCGACCACGCCGGCCATGGACCTTGAGGTCGTCCCGGACAACGCCTCCAAGCAGCCGCAATGCTGGGTCGAGAGGACAGCTGGCGAAGGTGCTCCACCGGTCAACGTCTATAGACGATGGAGAGGCGCGGGCAACGGTGGAGATGTGGCTTCGATGAGCGGGCACTCATTAGACATTGGGGTGGCGGCAGCGGCTAGTTGGTTGACGGAGCCATGGGCGGGGCGTGGAGGATTGGGACCAATGGATCCCTCCGGCAGCGAGGTTGCATTATATCGGTGCTCTCGATAACGATGATGAAGCACGGCCTACCGTCGCCCGAAGCACGATTCGCCGCCGACGGAAGCACCAGTTGTAGCGACCGTGGGCAAGGACGGAGGAAGGTGTGGCAGCAGCGGCGCCCGACCGCGGATAAGGACTGCAAGCAACAGTACTAACAATAGCTTGAAGAGCAGCGCCCAGGGATGGAGGCGGGCGGCCGTCGTGGGGGCGGAGGCGGCGGTGCGCGGGATGGAGGCGGGCGGCCGTCGTGGGGGACGGAGGCGGCAGTGCGCGGGATGGAGGCGGCGGTGCGCGAGATGGAGGTGCGCGGCTGTCGCGGAGATGGAGGCGCGCGGCTGTCGCGGAGATGGAGGTGCCGGCGCGCTCCGTCGAGCCCGGCCGGCGAGGTCCCCTGGCTCTCCCATGGCGATTCGGTGTGAGGGGCTCGTCGATGGGCCGTCGGCGGCGGCGAGATAACCGTGAGTTTCTATTTGGGCGTCAAAGGTACAGAGGACGAAGATGGGTGAGACCAAAGATTCCAGGGAACGTGGGTGGGATCCCTCCATCGTTTTGTGACGTGGCGCATTACAGACCGCAGGATCAGAACAAAAGCAACAACGCTCGACCCGGAGGCCCGAAGCGGCGTAGCCTCCGCCTGATCCAAATCATTCTCCATCTAGGATTTGGGGACGACTAGGAGGAGAACTAGCGAGAAGACAAATGTCAGGATGGAATAGCAAAAATAAATGTTAGGATGGGAATAGGAGAGAGAGAGTGAGACGGTTTTAATTTTTTTACGAGATTGTCACATATTATTAGGTGTAGAATTTTCTTAAAATATATACTTGTCATTTATTTCAATTTTTATACTTTATTACATGTTTTTAGATCCCATAAACACATGAAGACAATAAGCCCAGAGAGGATGATGCTTGACGGGAACAAAAACTTACCGAGTTTTACACATCCAAAAGAGGTGGAATGAAAAAAAATTAAATGCATGTTTCATATTTTAATATGTAGAGTTTTTATTTGCTAATATGTTTCACCTTTTTAGATCATGAGTGCGGCCAAAACAGATATTGTCGATGCTCCAAAACATATTATTCAAAATAAAAAATGTCTAAAGGAGAAAAGGTTAGATTAAATATGTTCTAATTTGAAAAATATTCAAATTTAAAAATGTTCAATTCTAAAAATTAAAAGGTTCAAAATTTTAAAAAGTTCAAAACAAAAAAAAACCAGCAGAAAATCAAAGAAACTAGACAAAAAACTGAAGATAAACCAAACATTAAACAGCTAAAAAACGCCAGGAACCGAGACCCCCCCACTAATGGGCCTAGCCCAGAGCCTCGTCGCTTCAGGCGGCCCCGACGGTCAGGACCTCATTGAGCGGTGAATAGGTTTTGGCCATACGGGAGTACCCGCTTCCGTTTAATCTTAGATGTGACCTAGGCTGGCTGGACTTCATAGTTTTGCTCTAGGTAAAGTATCACTCATGCAGCAGCTCATTTTCTCTAGGTAGCCCGTGTGAATAAAAGACTATTGGCTTCTCCAGTTTACTCTATGTATCCTCATAGGAGTCTACTATCAAATTTTGAATTTTCACGTGTGAGTTCTGAATTATATATGTGCATTGAAAATAAATTGAGACCCGTAGCAACGCACGGGCATTTGTACTAGTAGCGTCCACAATGTTTAAAGGAGGCTGCCGCTATTTCATTTTGCATGCTATTTTAAACCTTGCTTTTTAGCCAGGATTCCTTTTATTTTTTCAATTCTCTTTATTCAATTTCCTTTTAACAATTTCCTTTCTTTCCGTAGGTTTGATGAGCTAATTACAAACAAAAACAGTTTCCTTTCTTTTTCTATTTTTTCTACTTTTGTATATAAATTCATGTTATTTGGACTAATTTTTGAAATTCTCTTTTTCGGGCTTCGCCACGGCCCTTTAACGTAGTGTCAAATGCATAAGCGTGTAAATAATGCAGGCAAATATTAAAGTATATAAAATAAATATATAATACATAAAATATTTAAAGATCCACTTCGCACAATTCATTTTGTAGAAGAGAAATGACTGAATACACTATTTATTAAAGCCATGGTCCGTTAACGCGTCTAAGGTATTCTCGCACAATCTCAGGAATGTTATCTTCAACTTCATTAGCCTGATACTTGAGTATGTACGTGTATCCGAAACTTTTTCCTTAATTCGTAACCATCCTGCACAATTAATCTATCATGTTAACATGAAGTTTTCTTCCCACCAAACTTAGATAGCGATGCATCACCGATCTCCACAAAGTTGGTATTTTTAGGTGCAGACATTATTGATTCAATGACGGTAAAATCTTCCGCGGTGCAAACATAGTCTGGCAAGATATATAAGTGTGCCACATTAATTACGTAAAAAGTAATATAGCAAAAAAGGAAAGGGCGGAACTAAGTACCTTTTGGGATAACGTTTGTGTTTTCTTTTTCTGGTTTATTATGGCGTGATTCCTTTGAATTTGTAAGAGTCGTGAGTCTAGGGTCCCTTCCATCAAGGTAGCCTCGAGGCCTTTGGTGATGGCTTCTTTTAAAACATCGACATCCATTTTTATATTGCCCATGACCTGCAAAAACGAAATTAATTATAAAGATCTTTTTATCCAAGAAATGGGTTCAGAAAAATATAATCAAAATCACCTTGGTTGATTCGGTAAAACTCGTCTCTTCCACCAACATTGTATCTGAACCTATGTCTTTCAAAGCATTTGTAGTATCTGTCTCAGTTCCGTCTCAGTTCCGTCCATGATCTACAATAGTTAATACATATTGTAAGAGATGAATATTTACGAACTCAGAAAAATCAAAATATAATTGATTTATGAGAATTTGTAGACAAGATCGCTTGTTAGAGGGGCGGAGACTGCATACTCCTCTCAGTCAACAGGGCAAACCGGCAAAGGAATTTATGCTAAGAAAAATTATGTCAAAAAAAAATTTATGCTAACAAAAAAGAAACAAGAGCCGGACAGGTCTGTCACTACTATATTCTTCCACACGCCTCACGACCCACCCTATCTCTTCCCCAATTACGTTTTGTACCAGCGCCGCCTCCTCACTCACGCCGCCATGGCCATGGCTCGCTGCCTCCTCTCCCAGACTCCCCACCTCACATCCTCGGCCCGCGCTCTCACAGCTGCCCACCCTCCGGCACCGAGCCAACCCGCCTCCCTCCAGCGCTATAACGGCCACCCGCCCACCGGCGCACGGTTCCGGCTGCCGGCCGCCCCGCCCGCCGGCACCGAGCCACCCCTCCATCAGCCAGATCTCATGGCCGCCCCTCCCTCCGGCGCTGAGCCAACCCACCATCGGGCGCAAGGTTCCGGCTGCAGGCCGCCCCGCCTCCGGCGCCGAGCCACATCGCCATTGGCCGCAGGCGGCCCCTACTCCGCCGTGTCCGCGGCAACTGCGTTCGGGCTCCCACCGCGCGCCTGGACCCACCCGCTTCCCTGGCTTTGCACCTCCTCACCTCCCGCTAGGCAATGGCGGGCGTCGGCGTTCCTCCAAAAGAGTTGCTCCCGCACGTCTTGCAGGAGGATGGGGACACGACACCATGTGTGTCCACCCCAACCTGGACCAGCTCACCGTGGTGCATCCCCGCGGCTCTCTCCGTCCTGCCGCGGCTGCCATGGATATCCTTTTGGTTATCGACGCTGGTGGAGAGGGGAAGAGGGAATACCTTGATGCCGGTGGGCGATTGCTAGCTGCTCGGAGGATTCGTCGCTTGGGAGAAAAGGTTCATACGGAAACAGAGCTATGTTTAGGCCTCAGGTTTAAACGGAACTTGAGGACTCTAGGTGGGACATGCCTGTTCAGCTACACCTTAAAATTTCTACTATGATCCACATGTAGTATTTCATTTATTAGAATACGTCCTATGTTACATTTTCTTGGTTGAAGTACTTTAGATTGCCAAGCTAGAGATTTAGGCCCTTTCTTGTTTTTATTGAACTTTGGAACCTATTGCATCCTTTCTTCTCCCTATTTAAGGGGGGAGCGGTTCCTTCCCCTCTTCTTCTCCGCACTTACCACTTCTCGCGCGCCCAGAGCTCTTGCCCGTTGTGCTCCTGCCGCCGTCGTTCGCCGCCAGAGCTCTGTCCTCCGGTGAACTTCTGCAGCGACTCCACTGAGTTCCGCCGCGCAGAGACTCTCCGCAGAGCCTTCGCTGTCGCTGCTCCGGGCGTCCCTCGGCAAGCTCCGTTCTTTCTCATCGCTGTTCATCTTCACTGCCTGTAACTTCGCCGCATCTCCGGCGACCGTCGTTCTCCACGTCTTCCGCCGCCCCAGGTTAGCCTCAGGGCCCCTTCGCTCTCTTCTCTTTTGCTTTCTAGTTCTTTGGCTGGTTGGGGATTTACCTTCCCTTTTTCTCTTGGTTTTTCTCTTACTCGTAGATCTTCGCGCGGGGCTAGATCTTGGAAAACCGGTTTTTAGGTAGATTCCGGTGTCTTCAGACTTGCATGTCTAGTGAAGACTATGTGTCTGAGTCAACCGCCAGCAGCCTTCAGATCGAGACCCCCTCCGTATCCTTCGAGGAACAAAACTCAGCCGACCAGAGCTCCGACGGACTCGAAGCCGAAATCGCCCGGATGGAAGCTTCCTCAAACGCTCGTGAAGCCGGTACCGGAAGGAGCAAGGAGACCAGCAGCTCCGGCCAAGGTTCCGGAGCGGATTTGAGTTCAATCACCCGCGGAGCCTGGAAGGGCTCAGATATAACTCAGCCGGAAATCGACTGGCTGTACCGCTCCCGGAGGATACCGGAGCAGGTGTCCTGCCGGATTCCACGCGATGAGGTGGAACCCGCTCCTGAACCCGGAGAATCCGTAGTTTTTCTTGCTCATTTCGAGCGTGGCTTCGGCCTTCCGGCCTCCGACTTCTTCCGCCAATTTCTTGATTTCTACCAACTTCAACCTCATCACCTTCCCGGCAATGCCATTTTTTACCTTTCTTGCTATGTGTCTTTTATGGAGGCCTACATAGGTCTCCTCCCTACTCGCGAAACTTTCGCTCGCTTCTTCTGCCTTCGGATCAACTCGGTCCAAGGCAAAAACATTCCTAAACCCAAGCCTCCCGTTCAATGCGGGTCTTGCATCATCGTCTCCCTCCAAGGGAGCCCTTTCTTTAAATTCTCCGGTCTCAAGTCATGCCGGGCAAGGCAAGAGACCTTCTTCTATGTGAGAAACAAGGGAGCCACAGATTTCATCAATCTGTCGGCTTACAATCCGGGGACGCCCACGAAGGCCAACTGGAGCTACAATCCGGGGAACAACCATATCGAAACCAACCGGATTGTTCGCTTCATGGAACAGCTTATGAAGGACACGGACATCTTCTCAGATGATATCATCCGCGCCTTCATCTCACGCCGGGTGCTTCCCCTCCAGCGTCGGGTTCACAAAATGAGCCAGATGTGTGGCCCCCGTGATCCCACCAAGATTACCAGCTGCGCACTAAGCAAAGAGGACGTGGTCCTCAAGGCTAGGCAAATCTGCCAAACGGACATGCCGTTGGACTGGGAGTGGGGCTTCCTTCCCCTCAGCTCCACCAATCATCCAACTCCTGAAGTAAGAGCTTAAGCAATCCGAATTGTTTTTCCGGTAGCTTCTTATATGTGGCTAACTATCTTTTTATTCTTTTCCAGGCTTGCAAACGCTTCCCTCGCATCGCTGCGGAGGCTCGACGCCCTTTCCGCAAGCGTGACTTGGACGAGGTGGACCCGGATCCCTACGTGCATTGGACACAGCTCAAGATGGGCGGGACCCATGCTTCACGCCTCGGTAACTTTTCATCCAACGAATCCGGTTCTGACGATGAGGTCACAGTTCTTGAGGTATTTTGTTCTTTCGCTTCCTCATACATTGCCTTTCTGTAGATGCTCCCTCAACCAGCGCCAACCCACAGGTTGTGGAGCCCGCTGTTCCTCTTCAAGCTGAGGTTGGCCAGGAGTTCCTGGAGAAATTCACCTCCCAGGGCAAGAAGAACAAGGCACCGGCGCCGGACGCCGGTTCGAGCCAAGTTCCTCCCGCCAAGCGCTCCCGGCAAGAAATTGGCGGGAAGCTGGTCATCGCCAAGCGTTACCGGAAACGAGAGATGTCGGTTGCTTCTGGGTAAGCTTCCGCTTCGTCTTTCCTTTTGTTATGTGAACTTTTCTTCGACTGCTTTTTCCAACTCTTTCTTTCTCTTTGTTCAGGGCTGCGCTCAAGCTCACCAAGAGCGCCACTGGCATGAGGCCGAAAAGCTCCAAGGAGGCCACCAGGGCCTCTCCTTCTCCTCAAGCAAGTCCGGTACCATCTGGTGCCGGCAAAACTCCTACCTCCCCTTTGGGAGGCACCACAAGTGCGGGGCGCGCGGCCCCTGAACCTTCAGATCACCGCGCGGAGGAGGAAAACTGAAGGAGATATGCCCTAGAGGCAATAATAAAGTGGTTATTATTTATATCTTTATGTTTATGATAAATGTTTATATATCATGCTATAATTGTATTAACCGAAACATTAGTACATGTGTGATATATAGACAACAAAGAAGTCCCTAGTATGCCTCTTAAACTAGCTTGTTGATTAATAGATGATTAGTTTCATAATCATGAACATTGGATGTTATTAATAACAAGGTTATATCATTAAATGAATGATGTAATGGACACACCCAATTAAGCGTAGCATAAGATCTCGTCATTAAGTTATTTGCTATAAGCTTTCGATACATAGTTACCTAGTCCTTATGACCATGAGATCATGTAAATCACTTATACCGGAAAGGTACTTTGATTACACCAAACGCCACTGCGTAAATGGGTGGTTATAAAGGTGGGATTAAGTATCCGGAAAGTATGAGTTGAGGCATATGGATCAACGAGTGGGATTTGTCCATCCCGATGACGGATAGATATACTCTGGGCCCTCTCGGTGGAATGTCGTCTAATGTCTTGCAAGCATATGAATAAGTTCATAAGAGACCACATACCACGGTACGAGTAAAGAGTACTTGTCGGGAGACGAGGTTGAACAAGGTATAGAGTGATACCGAAGATCAAACCTCGGACAAGTAAAATATCGCGAGACAAAGGGAATTGGTATTGTATGTGAATGGTTCATTCGATCACTAAAGTCATCGTTGAATATGTGGGAGCCATTATGGATCTCCGGATCCCGCTATTGGTTATTGGTCGGAGTGAGTACTCAACCATGTCCGCATAGTTCACGAACCGTAGGGTGACACACTTAAAGTTGGATGTTGAAATGGTAGTATTTGAATATGGAATGGAGTTCGAATATTTGTTCGGAGTCCCGGATGAGATCCCGGACATCACGAGGAGTTACGGAATGGTCCGGAGAATAAGATTCATATATAGGATGTCATTTTATGTGAATAAAATGTCGCGGAAGGTTCTATGGAAGGTTCTAGAAAAGTCCGGAAGAAACCACCAAGGAAGGTGGAGTCCACATGGGACTCCACCTCCATGGCCGGCCAACCCTAGTGGGGGAGGAGTCCCAAGTGGACTCCCCCTTAGGGGGCCGGCCACCCCCCATATGGGAGGTGGAACTCCCACCTTGGTGGGAGTCCTAGCTAGGCTAGGTTTCCCCCTCTCTATGGAAGGTTTTTGGTTCGGGTCTTATTCGAAGACTTGGAGACCAACTCTTGGGGATCCACCTATATAATGAGGGGCATAGGGGAGGGGGCAAGGCCACACCAAAGCCACAACCTGGCCGCCCCCCTTGAGTGGCCGGCCACCCCCCCCAAACCCTAGCCGCCCCTTCTCCTCCATAGCTCCCGCGTGCTTTAGCGAAGCTCCGCCGGAGTTTTCCACCGCCACCGACACCACGCCGTTGTGCTGTCGGATTCAAGAGGAGCTACTACTTCCGCTGCCCGCTGGAACGGGGAGGTGGACGTCGTCTTCATCAACAACCGAACGTGTGACCGAGTACGGAGGTGCTGCCCGTTCGTGGCGCCGGAACCGATCGTGATCAAGATCTTCTACGCGCTTTTGCAAGCGGCAAGTGAACGTCTACCGCAGCAACAAGAGCCTCATCTTGTAGGCTTTGGAATCTCTTCAAGGGTGAGACTCGATATCCCCTCGTTGCTACCGTCTTCTAGATTGCATCTTGGCTTGGATTGCGTGTTCGCGGTAGGAAATTTTTTGTTTTCTATGCAACATTATCCTACAGTGGTATCAGAGCCGTGTCTATGCATAGATGGTTGCACGAGTAGAACACAATGGTTTTGTGGGCGTTGATGCTCTTGTTATCTTTAGTTGAGTACTTTGCATCTTTATGGCATAGTGGGATGAAGCGGCTCGGACTAACTTTACATGACCGCGTTCATGAGACTTGTTCCTCGTTCGACATGCAACTTGTATTGCATAAGAGGCTTTGCGGGTGTCTCGTCTCTCCTACTATAGTAAAGATTCAATTTACTCTTCTATTGACAACATTAGTATCAACGTTGTGGTTCATGTTCGTAGGTAGATTAGATCTATATCGAAAACCCTAAACCACGTAAAATATGCAAACCAAATTAGAGAGCGTCTAACTTGTTTTTGCGGGGTTTGGTGATGTGATATGGCCATAATGTGATGATGAATATGTATGAGATGATCATTATTGTATTGTGGCAACCGGCGAGGAGCCTTATGGTTGTCTTTAAATTTCATGTTGAGAGGTATTTCAAAGTAGTTGTAATAGTTGCTACATGGAGGACAATCATGAAGACGGCGCCATGAACCTTGACGCTACGCCGACGATGATGGAGATCATGCCCGTTGATGATGGAGATCATGTCCGTGCTTTGGAGATGAAGATCGAAGGCGCAAAGACTAAAGGGCCATATCATATCACATATGAATTGCATGTGATGTTAATCCTTTATGCATCTTATTTTGCTTAGATCGCGACGGTAGCATTATAAGATGATCCCTCACATTAATATCAAGATAATAAAGTGTTCTCCCTCGTATGCACCGTTGTACGAGTTCGTCGTTTCGAAGCATCTCGTGATGATCGGATGTGGTAGATTCAACGTTCACATACAACGGGTGTAAGACATGTTGCACACGCGGAATACTTGGGTTTGCTTGACGAGCCTAGCATGTACGGACATGGCCTCGGGACAATGGAAACCGAAAGGTTGAACACGAGTCATATGGATGATATGATCAACATGTTGATGTTCACCATTGAAACTACATCATCTCACGTGATGATCGGTTTTGGTGTAGTGGATTTGGATCGTGTACCACTTTACAACTATGAGGGATGTTGTATTAAGTGGGAGTTCATTAGTAATTAGATTAAAGGGATTTCTATTTTCGTGCCCTCAGGTCCTTAGTTGTACTCAGTTTTCCCCAGCCCCTTAGTTTTTCCTCAGTTTTCCCCAAGCCCTTGTTTGAAACCCGCAGAAGCAGCTCGGACGGCAGGATTCCCGTTTAGTTGACCGTTCGTCACGTGTGGGGCCGCGTCTTGTGGGGCCGAGTCGTGTGGGCCCGCGTCGCGTGGGGCTGGTAGAAAGGGACCGCGTGGGACAGGACGAGAAGCGTTTGGTTGCACGTGAGCAGGAGCTGGGTTCTGTCTCTCTCGGCCCCAAATTGGCATCCCTATTAAGTGCACCTTTTTCCCCTCTTTCTCTCTCGTCCTTTTCACCAAATTAGTATAAAATCTAGAGAAGCTTGCATTTCTGACTTTCTTCAATTATTTGTGCCTTTTGGCCCTCGTTGTTTGCCCAATATGGCAGCAAATCTAGTACTCCCTCCGGTTCATATGTATGTAGTTAAATCTAGAAGCAAATCTCCAGGATAATGTACGATAAATTCACAGTCATAGTAAATCAAGAAAACTAAGTACGGCCAACAAAATATAGTAGACTAGGGATAGATAATCCCTAGATAATATGGATAGATAATAGGCTGCATACACAGCAGCCAACATAGTAACGAGGTTCTTCACAGCACCATCATACTAACATAACAACAAGGGATCCCTAGCTAACAACAAAGGGATCCCAACAACAAACTAGGAGGCAGCAGCAGCAACAGCACACGTCCAGGACTCCGCCTACCCCATCTGGCTCTCCCTCCACTTGTTGCTCTTGCTCCCCTTGGGAGCCTTGGGCTTGAGCGGAGGCATGCGCCCGGCGGAGATCTCCACCCGCTGCAAGCTGCGGAGGTGCATGCCGAGCGCCCTGTGCTTGGCGCGGAAGGAGTGGACGTTCACCGTCGTGCCGACCTTGGGGAATGTGTTGCTGATGTTCTCAGCATGCGTGACGAGGCAGTTGAAGTCCGTGGCGCCGAGTCTCCTGGTGCAGAAGGGGCACCTGTACACCTCCTTGGCGAAGTAGGAGATGTATCGGCCGACCTGCAGCCTCCGCAGCACACTGGCGAGTCTTGACGTCCTCCTGCTCTTCGTCGCTGCCGACGTCGCTGCCGTACATCTGATCCATATCAAACGAAAACTAGTGAATGAGTTGCAACGATGACTAACGTACATGATAACAAAGTTAAGAAAAACGAGTCAGCCTCGGTTAGAGTGGACATGATTATATATCTACGGGGAAGGTGTAAGCGAACTAAAGCTCATGCACAACAGATTTGTACACGACAATGGTTCGCTGAACCCTCCTAGTAAAAATTTGTGCCCAACCATTCATCATAGGCAAAGAAACAGATTCTAGATCTGAACTAGATCTGAACTTGAACACATTCGAGATTATTTGCAAAATTAAACGGTTGATATCTTTTGATTAGTGCATAAAATAACTGATTGAGATCCCATGATTACTTGCATAAATTAACTGATTGAGATCCAATATTACTTGCATAAATTAACCGAACAGCCGAACCCCAAATCAAGAAGTGATCAAAACAAAATGGAATAAAATCGGCGCAAATATTAGCCCAATACTCATCCATCTACAGATCCATCTACACCAGCAAAAATAGGGTTCAAAAAGGAATGGGGAACAAAAAAGGAAGCAAACCGTAGTTACCTCGTTCCATGGGTCCTCCAGGGAGGTGTCGTAGGGGTTCGGGGGCGGGACGTACGGCACGGGGTCGTAGGGGTCCCATCCCGCCGGGATCTGACTGCCACCGGCGGCAGCAGCCTCCGATGCACCGGCGGCGGCGTCGTCCGTCGAGGGGACGGGGCCGAAGATGGAGGCGTCGCGCTTCGAGCCAACCTCGACGATGGGATTGGCATTCTCCTTGTCCATCTCTCCGGCGGAGGAAGAGGAAGAGGAAGAGGGAGAGGGAGAGGGTTTTTGCTTTGGAGAAGATGATGGGACGTGGGAGAGAGTTGGCGATGCGTGAGCGAGTGAGAGTGACAGAGACGAGTGCGAGGAGGCGTCTATAAAGGCGAGGGGTGGTTAATGCGACCCGCGTCCTACGCGTGCACAGGTGCACGTCCGCACGTCTTGGACTTACGCAACGCGACACGCGTCCACGATTGCACGTCTCGACTTCTCCACCGCGACCCGCGTCTACGCATCAACAATTGCACGTGTCCTCGAGTCTAACCCCGGAAATTTAGATATACTCGGGTATACCCTCGAGTCTTATACTAGCATTTTTTGTGTGCTCAATTTTCCCCTCGAGTGCTAATACTGGCTAGTGCAATATACTCAGTTTTACCCTCAAGTGGCTGGTCAACGGAGAGTCAACAAATGGGATTAACTAGTTAAATGAGTCATTTAATGTGCAAAAAAATCCTAAAAAGAGTGGCACTTACTCATGGAGTCTTTACCACAAATTGACACTTCTCAAATCATAGATAAATCATAGATAAATCAAGTTTTACCACAAATTGCCACTTCTCAAATCACCTAGTAGCTATGAAGGTGCATGGTTTTCCACAATAAGCCCTTCCCAAAACAGCTTCCCCCAAATCATACTTTGTCTAAATGAGGCCACAATTCTCACACCGATGTATATTGGTATTGCAAATAGTTTGAGGTAGGCCAAGATGGGTTTCATTGTACAAAACACGCATTTTCCATTTTTTAAATCTCATATTTGAATCCCTTAGTCTATTTACTACTCGGGTGCCCTTGGTTTCTTGATAGTACTCGGTTTTGCCCTCTCTCTTCACAAATTCTCGCAGACGTGCATCATCGCTCGATTGGTCTAGCCCATGTCACGCGGATCGTGCCCACCGACCGTTGATCGTATGATATAGGGAACGGGCAGGATAACCCCTCTCTCTCTCGGTGGCGGTTAATTAGCTTCCACCCTCTAAGTATGCTTTGAAGGGCGGTTTTACGTATTATTTTTCACGCGCTAAAAATTATAAACTGTTTTAGGCGTTATTTTTCACGCAAAAAATGATAAACCATCACCGATTTGTTGTTACCATTACTTTTCATGCAAAAAAATGATAAACCATCACCGATTTGTTGTTGCCATTACTTTTCACGCAAAAAAATGATAAACCATCAACAATTTGTTGTAGCCATTACTTTTCACGCAAAAAAAATGATAAACCATCACCGATTTGTTGTTGCCATTACTTTTCACGCAAAAAATGATAAACCATCAACAATTTGTTGTAGCCATTACTTTTACGCAAAAAATGATAAACCATCAACAATTTGTTGTTGCCATTACTTTTCACGCAAAAAATATGATAAACCATCACCGATTTGTTGTTGCCATTACTTTTCACGCAAAAAATGATAAACCATCAACAATTTGTTGTAGCCATTACTTTTCACGCAAAAAATGATAAACCATCAACAATTTGTTGTAGCCATTACTTTTCACGCAAAAAAATGATAAACCATCAACAATTTGTTGTAGCCATTACTTTTCACGCAGAAAAAACCTAATTTGTTACAAAAGCTGGTTTCGGTGAGACCTAACCAAGTTTGGCATACATGATGGCATACCTATAACAACAAGGAATATCTAAAAGGGAAAGTTTCAGAAAATTTAGGGTGAAAATGATGCCATACATGATGCTGTTTTTCGAGGTTTTGACCCGAAAATCAATTGGGTATTGTAAAGGGAAATAAAAAGTTCGAAAAATGTAAAAACGAAACAATCTATCTATCTATGTATAGAAGATCAGCTGTATGAAATTTGAGGTTATTTAGAGAAGGTAGAAAAAATCACCTTGTTAGAAAAGCTGGTTTCAACGAGACGAAACGGCATGCGCTTAAGCAAAGTGATTTTTCGAACATCTCCAAATGACCCCAAATTTTCCATACATGATGCCATACGTGTAACAACAAGGAACCCTATCTAAAAAGTGTCAAAAAAGTTTGCCCAACCGTATAGCTCTATCAAAAAGAACCTCACCATGGCGCTAGTATAATTTTGGGATAGTTACAAACTTTCGTTACCTAACCTTCAACATGAAACTTGTTTCAAATTCATTTTGGCCTACAAGAAACAAATCCCAACTTGATTCGAGCACCACAGCCTCCAAACGATGCCGATGCCGATATCGGCATGGTCGAAGCGGCTATGCTCGCCGCCATCTGCTAGGTCAACGTCGGGATGCACCCTCAATCCCGTCCCCTCATTCGATCACCGACACACCAGAGATACCGCCGAGGCCAATGCCGAACGTACATGCCGATGCCAATGCCGATCATGCATGCACGCCGCCGTGGGCACGGCCACGCCGACCCGCTATGCTCGGACGCCACGGACCGCCGCGAGGTCTTTCCCTTCGCCACCACACTCTCCTAGCACCCACCTATACACGCCGGAAAGGAGAGACACTAGTTTTCTCTACATTGCTCGCATTCGTGTCCGACACGGTCGACCAAAGTTTTGAGGTGGTCGTCGATGTCGTCGACCATTTCTTCTCTTCTTTGCATGGTTAAACGCGTCTAGTTCATATCTATCTAATGCGTCCGGTCTCGCCTCATGCAGTTCTTTGTGGACGTCGATCTCATCTCGGCACCCCGCATGCCACCTCCTCCGTGCCATCGCCGTAGAGCTCCGTTTAAAAATCTAATCCTACCCGTGTATTGCCCCTTGTATCGGCGTCATGGCCGTACTTGTCATTTGATATACCGAAGCCCCACTCGTTCGCGTTTTGGTCGTGGATACAGCCGATGCTTACTGGTCAAACAAAGATGGATGGTCTGACGTGTCTTTGCAGGCTCTACGTGGCCCCACTAGTCAGAAGATAACGGTCAACTGTCGGGCAACCGGCCGTTACATCACGTGTGATGGTTTCAGACAAACGCTTGGGTAAAACTGAGGAAAAACTAAGGAGCTGGGGAAAACTGAGCACAACTAAGGACCCGAGGGCACGAAAATAGAAATCCCTAGATTAAAACATGAACTAATTATCATAAACATAGTCTGAGTAGTATTTTGAATTAATTTTGTAGTATTGGCATCCGTTTACTACTATGCGCTAGTCTTATAATTGAGATAGAAATACTGTTAAAATCTGACTAGAAACTTTACGGATTAGTACCATATTGTTAATGAATCAAGAAATGATTAAGTCCTATTGCAAACATTTAGTGAAACTCACTTTGTTGATTCGGAGAGCTATGGTTTCAATTAGTACCTAAAGTTATCTTGTCTCCGTGAAACTTGAAGTTCAAATCTGTTTGAAAAGTAAGGAGCTGAAAATTTAGTTTTCAGAAATAATCAAGGTACGAGATATATGTGATATCTAAGACCTTATTGCAAGATGATAGAATATAAATTTGGTGAGACTACATAAACTCATAAGTTTTATGGGAATGTACGAAGGTTGAAGACGCAAGGCGTCCCAATCCTCCAACTATTGGGGCACTAACAATATTCGCATATCCATGAAGTGATTGTCCTTAGTATGCACCGTTGCTAAGACTCGTCGTTTCGAAGCATCACGTGATGATCGGGTGTTATAGATTCTACGTGTGCTTCCAACGGGTGCAAGCCAGTTTTGCATATGCGAATACTAAGGTTTAAACTTTATGAGCCTAGCATGTACAGACATGGTCTCGTAAAGTTATCATGAATTGATGGATAAAATTATGAGTGAAATTGTTCATCATATTACAAATTTACTAATAGTGAAATCTGAAACACTTGTCATATGATGATCAACTTCAAAGTAAGAACCTCAAGGTTATTGGTATTTGATCAACAAACCTAGAAGTTATTGATGTTGAAATGTTTTTCCGAATAATGAGGAAAGCTAAAAGAGAAACTGCAAAAGATATTTTGGCAAAAGAAAAGAAAAGACTAGAAAGTCTAGCTCAGGTGTATATAAATGATATACATGTTATGGTTGTATTCCTAGTTAAGTCACACAATGAAATTCTTGGGTATTAATACCATATTGGTTGGTATGAAGTGTCATACAAAACAGCGCAATACAAGAATACAATGGCCTAAGTGATCGACAAGGAATATGATAGGAATGCACGTCCGGAACAAAATAAAGTGTTATTATGTTCGCCGTTGGCATTCTATCTAGCCCTTAGAATTTATAATAAAGAACTTAATAATTGTTATTTTGCTCTGGTCAAATGAAAACAATGAGTTGTTCAAATTATGACATTACTCCATGTATGATGGATAAGTTATTATAAATCTTAATGGTGAAACACACATACATAACACCGACGCTAAAAATGCCATAAGGCAAATGATTTGAATTCCACTTATTTGTGGAACCGCAATTTAGGTCATGTTAGAAAGGATCGCATGAAGGAACTCCATGCAAATGGATTTTTGGAGTCATTCGATTTGTTGAATCGTTTGGCACTTGCAAAATCTTTTCTAAAAGGTAATGACTGAAATACCGTTCATAGGCCGAAGAGTTGAACGGGCAACTAACTTAGTGAAAACATACATAATGATATATGTGGTTCACTGGGCATAGTTGTGTGCGGAAGATTCTTCTACTTCATGAAAACTTTCAAACAATGAATTGAGTATATATGTGGATATATTCAATAAGGAAAAGTTTGAAACATTTGAATAGGATTCAAATAAATTTCAGCATGAAGTGGAAATCATCGTAATAGAAATCAAATATCTATGATTGGATCATGGTGGAAATATTTGAATTACGAGTTTTAGCGAACATCTAAGAGAGTTATGAAATTGTTCTACAACTTACGTTTCTTGGAGTATCATAGTGATGATGAAGTATCCAAGAGATATATCCAAACTTTGTTGGATCAATGATGAGATAAAATATTGATGCCATTATATTTTTGTGGATTATGCTTTAGTGACTACCGCTTTTACACTGAATAGAGCATCATCATGATCCGTTGAAATGACACCATACAAGTTATGGCATGGGTATAAACCCTAATAGTCAACCAAAATCGGATGAATGTCTTTGATGAGATTTAATTGGGAATTCTTCCCACGAGACAAAGACAAAAGTGTTTGTCAATGTTTCTTATTTCCGAGAAATTGTTTCGAGTGAAGTATTTGAGTGGGAGGACAATATAATTTGATAAGGTTTATGAACTCCGAGCATAATGATCAGAGTAGCGCAGCATCGGAATTGGTTTCGGAAGCGGCCACGACGATCATGGCTCTCATGACTACAAAGTGTTTTAGCCATGGAGATCGAAGTACATATTGAACCTTGTAGGTATGGTTTACTTTGTGATCAAATAAATGATTTGTGGACAAAGGATTGATTTTGAACAATGATAAACCAACTACAAAACAAAGAAGTTATGATGGGCCCCGACTCCATTAAAATGGCCATGCGCCATGAAATCCAAGATAGATGAATACTTTATGAAAGTAAATGGATCTATGAAATTGATAGACTTGGATGAAATATCCTTGAAGAAAGCTTGACTTATCGAAAAATTGTTTACGACAAAGTTCAAAGAGTTGAATACGATAAGATTAGATCTTCCGTAGCAATGCTTATAGTCTATATGGATTATTCTAGTAATCACTACATATTTCTTTTATAAGATATGCTAGTAGGATGGCAAAATACACTACTTAACAGAAGTATGTATACAAGATACAACCAAGAGTTTTGCTGGTCCGTGGAATACTAGATAGGTATACAAGCTTCAATTGGATGAAGTAAGTATCACGGAGTTGGAATCTTCACCAGATGAAATAGTCAAAGAGTTTTTGATTTCATCAGAGATGATGAAGAAGCTTGCATTTGCAAGAAATTAAGTGGGAGCGCTAAGACACATTTATAATACTTTATGTAGGTGACATATAGTTGGTTATAAATGATGTAATTATATACTTGATTAAAAAGGTTTCATTGAGAATTAACTTCAATGAAAGGATATGGATCTGAAACAAATTTAGTGTCAAGATCTATGAAGATAGATTGAAACACATAAATAAGTTTAAGTCAAAGTACATATGATGGATATTGAAGTAGTTCAATATAGAAATATTAAGAAAATGTTCTTGTCATGTGAAGGTTTAACAAGATTTGAGTGTATCTGACACTCAATGAGTAAAAACACATGAGTGATTATAGATTACGAATAATATGTACACAATCAGATATCATGTGCTATAAAGTGTTATGAGCATATACCAGAATGATTCATATGATGATCATTGGACGACAGTAAGAATATCCTTGAGTAATTTAGAAGAACTAAGGATATATATATATATTTTTGTATGAAGAAATGACAAACAAATCACTCTAAGGTGTTACACCGATATTGGTTTTGTCACATATAAAATATAATTTCAATCTCAAATTAGACTAAGTGTTGTTTAAAAGGTAGCACAATGAGCTAGAAGTTGTCTATGCTAGATTTAGAAGAGTTCTAAATATTGTGACGGAATCTACAAAAGAAGGCAGAGTATGTAATTGTTTTGACAATGACAAAGGATGTTAAGTCAAGAGGTTCTTTGAGAACTTGGTGTATTTCCGACGAGTCGAACTTTGAAGCTATATTGTGTGTGACGATATTAGTGACATATTTCAGACCGCGGAATTAAGGTTCCACCAGAAGACCAAACATATTTAAGGCCGACTCATTTGGAAATGAGTGATGCGTTGAGACGCAAATGAATTACAAAATACATACGGTTCTGAGCATGTCAGATCCGTTGACTAAAACCTCTCTCGTGAGCGAAACATGATAAAGCACCAGAAGGCCAAGGTGTTATATCTTTACAAATGTAAACTAGATTATTGACTCTAGTGCAAGTGGGAGACTGAAGGAGATATGCCCTAGAGGCAATAATAAAGTGGTTATTATTTATATCTTTATGTTTATGATAAATGTTTATATATCATGCTATAATTGTATTAACCGAAACATTAGTACATGTGTGATATATAGACAACAAAGAAGTCCCTAGTATGCCTCTTAAACTAGCTTGTTGATTAATAGATGATTAGTTTCATAATCATGAACATTGGATGTTATTAATAACAAGGTTATATCATTAAATGAATGATGTAATGGACACACCCAATTAAGCGTAGCATAAGATCTCGTCATTAAGTTATTTGCTATAAGCTTTCGATACATAGTTACCTAGTCCTTATGACCATGAGATCATGTAAATCACTTATACCGGAAAGGTACTTTGATTACACCAAACGCCACTCGCGTAAATGGGTGGTTATAAAGGTGGGATTAAGTATCCGGAAAGTATGAGTTGAGGCATATGGATCAACGGTGGGATTTGTCCATCCCGATGACGGATAGATATACTCGGGCCCTCTCGGTGGAATGTCGTCTAATGTCTTGCAAGCATATGAATAAGTTCATAAGAGACCACATACCACGGTACGAGTAAAGAGTACTTGTCGGGAGACGAGGTTGAACAAGGTATAGAGTGATACCGAAGATCAAACCTCGGACAAGTAAAATATCGCGAGACAAAGGGAATTGGTATTGTATGTGAATGGTTCATTCGATCACTAAAGTCATCGTTGAATATGTGGGAGCCATTATGGATCTCCGAGATCCCGCTATTGGTTATTGGTCGGAGTGAGTACTCAACCATGTCCGCATAGTTCACGAACCGTAGGGTGACACACTTAAAGTTGGATGTTGAAATGGTAGTATTTGAATATGGAATGGAGTTCGAATATTTGTTCGGAGTCCCGGATGAGATCCCGGACATCACGAGGAGTTCCGGAATGGTCCGGAGAATAAGATTCATATATAGGATGTCATTTTATGTGAATAAAATGTCGCGGAAGGTTCTATGGAAGGTTCTAGAAAAGTCCGGAAGAAACCACCAAGGAAGGTGGAGTCCACATGGGACTCCACCTCCATGGCCGGCCAACCCTAGTGGGGGAGGAGTCCCAAGTGGACTCCCCTTAGGGGGCCGGCCACCCCCATATGGGAGGTGGAACTCCCACCTTGGTGGGAGTCCTAGCTAGGCTAGGTTTCCCCTCTCTATGGAAGGTTTTTGGTTCGGGTCTTATTCGAAGACTTGGAGACCAACTCTTGGGGATACACCTATATAATGAGGGGCATAGGGGAGGGGGCAAGGCCACACCAAAGCCACAACCTGGCCGCCCCCCTTGAGTGGCCGGCCACCCCCTCCCAAACCCTAGCCGCCCCCTTCTCCTCCATAGCTCCCGCGTGCTTTAGCGAAGCTCCGCCGGAGTTCTCCACCGCCACCGACACCACGCCGTTGTGCTGTCGGATTCAAGAGGAGCTACTACTTCCGCTGCCCGCTGGAACGGGAGGTGGACGTCGTCTTCATCAACAACCGAACGTGTGACCGAGTACGGAGGTGTTGCCCGTTCGTGGCGCCGGAACCGATCGTGATCAAGATCTTCTACGCGCTTTGCAAGCGGCAAGTGAACGTCTACCGCAGCAACAAGAGCCTCATCTTGTAGGCTTTGGAATCTCTTCAAGGGTGAGACTCGATATCCCCTCGTTGCTACCGTCTTCTAGATTGCATCTTGGCTTGGATTGCGTGTTCGCGGTAGGAAAATTTTTGTTTTCTATGCAACGTTATCCTACAAAAACATCTCCCCTCCAGAAGCCCAAGACATCGGCGCCAGCAACACCGGCACCGGCAACGAAGATTCCGGGACGGCGGAACCTCTGGTTCCCGCTGCTCCCAAGAAGAAGAAGAAGCAGACTCCTGCTTCCTCCCCCTCTAAGACCGTGCCGAATTCTTCCGCGCCGGCAAGCTCTGCTCCGGCAAAGGACGCACCTGAAGCTCCTACGCCACCCAAGACTACGCCAACGCCTCCTCCGGCAAGCTCAACCGGAGAGCCCGCCACCATCAAGCTAACTCCAACAGAAGGCACCAAGTTCACCGCCCGACAACTAGCTGCGGTGGTCACGGCGGCAAGCTCCCCTTCCTCCGGCTCTCAGTCACTCGTGCTGCACGCCGGCCGCGCCGCCATTGTGGCCGGTGAAACGGCCTCAGCTCAGCTGGGCCGGATCACCGAGCTCACCCGCAGAGGAGCCGACCTGGGCCATCTCCTTGATTATGCTGAAAAGTGGAATCAAGTGGATCTGTCCCCAATGACGCGCGGCCTGGGGAAGGACAAGCTGCCGACGATTGATCCCGCGGGCCCTCGGAGCATCGAGCAACATTTTAGCCGACTGTGGCGCGCGGTCAAGGAGTTTGACAACGCGTGGCATGACTTAACATCCTCAGTCATTGTCAAAACAATGACATACTCTGCCTTCGTTTGTAGAATCCGTCACAATATTTAGAACTCATCTAAATCTAGCATAGATTTCTTCTAGCTCATTGTGCTACCTCTTAATCAACACTTATCCTAATTGAGATTAAAATTTATTTTTATATGTGACCAAACTAATATCGGTGCAACACCTTACAACGATTTGTTTGTCATTACCCCATACAAAATTTTATATATATCCTTGGTTCTTCTAAAGTACCCAAGGATATTCTTACTGTCGTCCAATGATCATCACATGAATCATTCTGGTACATGCTCATAACACTTTAGAGCACAGGATATCTGATTGTGTACATATTAATCGTGATCTAAAATCACTCATGTGTTTTTACTCATTGACTGTCAGATACACTCAATTCTTGTTAAACCTTCACATGAAAAGAACACCTTCTTAATATTTCTAATTGAACTACTTCAATATCCATTCTATGTACTTTGACTTAAACTTATTATGTGTTTCAATCTATCTTCATAGATCTTGACACTAAATATGTTTCAGTCCATATCCTTCATTGAAGTTAATTCTCAATGAAACCTTTTATAATCAAGTATATAATTACATCATTTATAACCAACTATATGTCATCTACATAAAGTATTATAAATATATCTCAGCGCTCCCACTTAATATTGCAAATGCAAGCATCTTCAT
This sequence comes from Lolium rigidum, assembly GCF_022539505.1. NCBI lineage: Eukaryota > Viridiplantae > Streptophyta > Magnoliopsida > Poales > Poaceae > Lolium > Lolium rigidum. The sequence goes on from NC_061510.1 coordinate 208,188,111, forward strand.
CGTTTCTGATGAAATCAAAAACTCTTTGACTATTTCATCCGGTGAAGATTCCAACTCCGCGATACTCACTTCATCCAATTGAAGTTTGTATACCTATCTAGTATTCCACGGACCAGCAAAACTCTTTGTTTGTATCTTGTATACACCTTTAATACACACTTCTGTTAAGTAATGTACTTTGCCATCCTACTAGCATATCTCATAAAAGAAATATGTAGCGATTACTAGAATAATCCACATAGACTATAAGCATCGCTACGGAAGATCTAATCTTATCGTAGTCAACTCTTTGAACTTTGTCGTAAACAATCTTTCGACAAGTCGAGCTTATTCAAGGATATTCCATCCAAGTCCATCAATTTTATAGATCCATTTACTTTCAAAAAGTATTCATCTATCTTGGATTTCATGGCGTATAGCCATTTTAACGGAGTCAGGGCCCATCATAACTTCTTTGTTTGTAGTTGGTTTATCATTGTTCAAAATCAATCATTTGTCCACAAATCATTTATCTGATCACAAAGTAAACCATACCTACAAGGTTCAATAGGTACTTCGATCTCCATGACTAAAACACTTTGTAGTCATGGGAGCCATGATCGTCGTGGCCGCTTCCGGAACCAATTCCGATGCTGCGCTACTCTGATCATTATGCTCAGGTTCATAAACCTTATCAAGTTCTATTGTCCTCCCACTCAAATACTTCGCTAGAAACAATTTCTTGGAAATAAGAAACATCGACAAACAATTTTGTCTTTGTCTCCATAGTGGAAAGAATTCCCAATCAATTCTCTGGGATAACCAACAAAGACATTCATCCGATTTTGGTTGTATACTTATTTACTTATGCTATGCATACCAAAAATTTAAGAAAGGACTATTAAGGTTTATACCCATGCCATAACTCGTATGGTGTCATTTCAACGGATCATGATGATGCTCTATTCAGTGTAAAAGCGGTAGTCTCTAAAGCATAATCCACAAAAATATAATGGCATCATTTTATCTCATCATTAACCCAAGAAGGTTTGGATACATCTCTCGGATACTCCATCATCACTATGATACTCCGAAAAACGTGAGATGTAAAACAATTTCATAACTCTCTTAGATGTTTGCTAAAACTCGTAATTCAAATATTTCCACCATGATCCAATCATAGATATTTGACTTTTCTATTACGATGATTTCCACTTCATGCTGAAATTTATTTGAATCCATTCAAATGTTTCAAACTTCTTCCTTGTCGAATATATCCACATATATATACTCAATTCATTGTTGGAAGTTTTCATGAAGTAGAAGAATCTCCCGCACACAACTATGCCCAGTGAACCACATACATCATCATGTATGTTTCCACTAAGTTAGTTGCCCGTTCAAATCTTGGCCTATGAACGGTATTTCAGTCATTCTCTTTAGAAGAGATTTGCAAGCGCCAAACGATTCAAAAATCAAATGACTCCAAAAATCCATTTGCATGGATTTTCTTCATGCGTTCCTTTCTAACATGACGTAAATGGCGGTTCCACAAATAAGTGGAATTCAAATCATTTGCCTTATGGCATTTTAGCGTCAGTGTTATGCATGTGTGTTTCACCATTAAGATTTATAATAACTTATCCATCGTACATGGAGTAAGGTCATAATTTGAACAACTCATTATTTTCATTTGACCGAAGCAAACTAACAATTATTAAGTTCTTTATTATAAATCCTAAGGGCTGGGTAAAATGCCAACGATAAACATAATAACACTTTATTATGTTCCATACGTGCATTATTACCATATTCCTTATCAGTCACTTAGGCCATTGTATTCTTGTATTGTGTTGTATTGTATGACATCTCATACCAACCAATCTGGTACAAATACCCAAGAATTTCATTATGTGACCAAACACGAAAATACATACATAACATGTATATCATCTATATACACCTGAGCTAGACTTTCTAGTCTTTTTCTTTCTTTCTGCCAAAATATCTTTTGTAGTTTCTCTTTTAGCTTTCCTCATTCTCAGAAAACACTTCACCTTCAATAACTTCTAGGTCCATTGTTCAAATACCAATAACCTTGAGGTTCTTACTTTGAAGTTGATCATCATATGACAAGTGTTCCAGCTTTCACTATTAGTAACTTTGTAATATGATGAACAATTTCACTCATAATTTTATCCATCATATCATGACGACTTTCCGAGACCATGTCTGTACATGCTAGGCTCGTAAAGTTTAACCTCAGTATTCGCATGTGCAAATCTGGCTTGCACCCGTTGTATGCACACGTAGAATCTATAACACCTGATCATCACATGATGCTTCGAAACGACGAGTCTTAGCAACGGTGCATACTAAGGACGATCACTTCATGGATATGCGAATATCGTTAGTGCCCAACTAGTTGGAGGATTGGGACGCCTGGCGTCTTCAACCTTCGTACATTCCCATAAAACTTATGAGTTTATGTAGTCTCACCAAATTATATCTATCACCTTGCAATAAGGTCTTAGATATCACATATATCTCATACCTTGCTTATTTTTGAAAACAAAATTTCCAGCTCCTTACTTTTCAAATGGATTTGAACTTCAAGTTTCACGGAGACAAGATGATTTTAGGTACTAATTGAAACCATTGCTCTTTGAATCAATAATGTGAGGTTTACCAAAAGTTTGCAATAGGACTTAATCATTTCTTGATTCTTCAACAATACGGTACCAGTCCGTAAAGTTTCTTGTCAGACTTAACAGTATTTCTATCTCAATTACAAGACTAGCGCATGGTAGAAAACGGATGCCAATTCTACAAATTTAATTCAAAATACTATTCAGACTATGTTCATGATAATTATTTCATGTTTTAATCTAATTACTAATGAACTCCCACTTAATACAACATCCCTCATAGTTGTTTAGTGGTACACGATCCATATCCACTACACCAAAACCGATCATCACGTGAGATGATGTAGCTTCAATGGTGAACATCAACATGTTGATCATATCATCCATATGACTCGTGTTCAACCTTTCGGTTTCCTGTGTTCCGAGGCCATGTCTGTACATGCTAGGCTCATCAAGCAAACCCAAGTATTTCCGCGTGTGCAACATGGCTTACACCCGTTGTATGTGAACGTAGAATCTATCACATCCGATCATCACGAGATGCTTCAAAATGACGAACTGTAGCAACGGTGCATACGAGGGGAGAACACTTTATTATCTTGATATTAATGTGAGGGATCATCTTATAATGCTACCGTCGCGATCTAAGCAAGATAAGATGCATAAAGGATTAACATCACATGCAATTCATATGTGATATGATATGGCCCTTTAGTCTTTGCGCCTTTGATCTTCATCTCCAAAGCACGGACATGATCTCCATCATCAACGGGCATGATCTCCATCATCGTCGGCGTAGCGTCAAGGTCCATGGCACCGTCTTCATGGTTGTTCACCACATGTAGCAACTATTACATCTACTTTGAAATAATACATCAACATGAAATTTAAAGACAGCCATAAGGCTCCTGCCGGTTGCCACAATACAATAATGATCATCTCATACATATTCATCATCACATCATGGCCATATCACATCACCAAACCCTGCAAAAACAAGTTAGACGCCTCTAATTTGGTTTGCATATTTAACGTGGTTTAGGGTTTTCGAGTAAGATCCAATCTACCTACGAACATGAACCACAACGGTGATACTAGTGTTGTCAATAGGAAGAGTAGATTGAATCTTCACTATGGTGAGAGAGACAGACACCCGCAAAGCCACTTATGCAATACAAGTTGCATGTCCAGCGTGGAGCAAGTCTCATGAATGCGGTCATGTAAAGTTAGCCCGGGCCGCTTCATCCCACCATCCCGCAAGATGCAAAGTACTCTAACTAAAAGCAACAAAAGCATCAACGCCCACAAAACCATTGTGTTCTACTCGTGCAACCAATCTATGCATAGACACGGCTCTGATACCACTGATGGGATTCGTAGCATAGAAAAAAAAAATTTCCTACCGCAAGAACGAATAACAAGCCAAGGTCCAATCTAGAAGATGGTAGCAACGAGAAGATCATGAGACTAACCCTCGAAGATTTCCAAAGCCTACGAGATTAGATCTCGTTGTTGCTGTAGTCGATCACTTGCCGCTTTTGAAAGAACGTAGAAGATCTTGACGGTGCCACAGTCGGGCAGCACCTCCGTACTAGGTCACACGTTCGGTGTTGATGACGGCGTCCTTTGATGTCTACGCCCCCCTCCTTTTCCTGTAGACAGTGTTGGGCCTCCAAGAGCAGAGGTTTGTAGAACAGCAGCAAGTTTTCCCTTAAGTGGATCACCCAAGGTTTATCGAACTCAGTGGAGGAAGAGGTCAAAGATATCCCTCTCATGCAACCCTGCAACCACAAAGCAAGAAGTCTCTTGTGTCCCCAACACACCTAATAGGTGCACTAGTTCGGTGAAGAGATAGTGAAATACAGGTGGTATGAATATATATGAGCAGTGGCAATGACACCAGAAAAGTGATTTGCCCAGGACAGTAAACAAGCAGTAGTAACGCAGCAGTAGTAACGCAGTAAAACAAGAAACAAGCAGCGATAGCAGTATTTAGGAACAAGGCCTAGGGATCAGACTTTCACTAGTGGACACTCTCAACATTGATCACATAACAGAATAGATAAATGCATACTCTACACTCTTGTTGGATGATGAACACATTGCGTAGGATTACACGAACCCTCAATGCCGGAGTTAACAAGCTCCACAATTCAATGTTCATATTTAAATAACCTTAGAGTGCATGAAAGATCAATTCGACTAAACCAAGTACTAACATAGTATGCACACTGTCACCTTCATGCTAAGAAAGGAGGAATAGATCATATCAATACTATCATAGCAATAGTTAACTTTGTAATCTACAGGAGATCACAATCATAGCATAAACCAAGTACTAACACGGATGCACACACTGTCACCATTACACCGTGCAGGAGGAATAAAACTACTTTAATAACATCACTAGAGTAGCACATAGATAAATTGTGATACAAAACACATTGCAATCATAAAGAGATATAAATAAGCACTTCACTATGCCGTTCATAACAGTGAATAAGTATTCTCGTGAAATATAGCCTAAGAGACCCACACGGTGCACACACTCGTCACCTTTACACACGTGGGACAAGGAGTATCCGGAGATCACATAAGTAAAATTCACTTGACTAGCATAACGACATCTAGATTACAAGCATCATCATATGAATCTCAATCATGTAAGGCAGCTCATGAGATTATTGTATTGAAGTACATAGGAGAGAGATGAACCACATAGCTACCGGTACAGCCCCGAGCCTCGATGGAGAACTACTCCCTCCTCATGGGAGACAGCAGCGTTGATGGAGATGGCGGTGGTGTCGATGGAGGAGCCTTCCGGGGCACTTCCCCGTCCCGGCGGCGTGCCGGAACGAGACTCCTGTCCCCGGATCTTGGCTTCGCGATGGCGGCGGCTCCGGAAGGTTTTCTCTGGTTTCGTCGAACGTATCGTGGTTTTCGCGACGGAGGCTTTAAATAGGCGGAAGGGCAAGGTCGGTGGACTTCGGGGGCCCACACTATAGGGGGCGCGGCCCCCTTGGCCGCGCCGGCCTAGGGTTTGGTGGCCCCGTGCCCCCTCTCCGGCGGTTCTCGTGTGTTCTGGATGCTTCCGGGCAAAATAGGAACCCGGGCGTTGATTTCGTCCGATTCCGAGAATATTTCTTTACTAGGATTTCTGAAACCAAAAACAGCAGTAAAACAACAACCGGCACTTCGGCATCTTGTTAATAGGTTAGTTCCGTAAAATGCACGAATATGACATAAAGTGTGCATAAAACATGTAGATATCATCAATAATGTGGCATGGAACATAAGAAATTATCGATACGTCGGAGACGTATCAGCATCCCCAAGCTTAGTTCTGCTCGTCCCGAGCGGTAAAACGATAACAAAGATAATTTCTGGAGTGACATGCCATCATAACCTTGATCATACTATTTGTAAACACATGTAATGAATGCAGCGATCAAAACAATGTATATGACATGAGTAAACAAGTGAATCATAAAGCAAAGACTTTTCATGAATAGCACTTCAAGACAAGCATCAATAAGTCTTGCATAAGAGTTAAATCATAAAGCAATAATTCATAGTAGAAGCATTGAAGCAACACAAAGGAAGATTAAGTTTCAGCGGTTGCTTTCAACTTAATTGTAAACATAGAGAAATATAATAAGTGCAATATGCAAGTATGTAAGAACCAATGCACAGTTAACACAAGTGTTTGCTTCTTGAGGTGGAGAGAAATAGGTGAACTGACTCAACAATAAAAGTAAAAGAAAGGTCCTTCAAAGAGGAAAGCATCGATTGCTATATTTGTGCTAGAGCTTTGATTTTCAAAACATGAAACAATTTTGTCAACGGTAGTAATAAAGCATATGTATCATGTAAATTATATCTTACAAGTTGCAAGCCTCATGCATAGTATACTAATAGTGCCCGCACCTTGTCCTAATTAGCTTGGACTACCGGATCATCGCAATACACATGTTTTAACCAAGTGTCACAATGGGGTACCTCCATGCCGCTCGTACAAAGGTCTAAGGAGAAAGCTCGCATTGGATTTCTCGCTATTGATTATTCTCAACTTAGACATCCATACCGGGACAACATAGACAACAGATAATGGACTCCTCTTTTATGCATAAGCATGTAGGAACAATTAATTTTCTCATTTGAGATTGAGGATATTGTCCAAAACTCGAAACTTCCACCATGGATCATGGCTTTAGTTAGCGGCCCAATGTTCTTCTCTAACAATATGCATGCTTAACCATAAGGTGGTAGATCTCCCTTACTTCAGACAAGACGAACATGCATAGCAACTCACATGATATTCAACAAAGAATAGTTGATGGCGTCCCCAGGAACATGGTTATCGCACAACAAGCAACTTAATAAGAGATAAAGTGCATAAGTACATATTCAATACCACAATAGTTTTTAAGCTATTTGTCCCATGAGCTATATATTGTAAAGGTGAATGATGGAATTTAAAGGTAGCACTCAAGCAATATACTTTGGAATGGCGGAGAAATACCATGTAGTAGGTAGGTATGGTGGACACAAATGGCATAGTAGTTGGCTCAAGTATTTTGGATGCATGAGAAGTATTCCCTCTCGATACAAGGTTTAGGCTAGCAAGGCTTATTTGAAACAAACACAAGGATGAACCGGTGCAGAAAGACTCACATAAAAGACACATTGTAAACATTATAAGATTCTACACCGTCTTCCTTGTTGTTCAAACTCAATACTAGAAATTATCTAGACCTTAGAGAGACCAAATATGCAAACCAAATTTTAGCATGCTCTATGTATTTCTTCATTAATGGGTGCAAAGCATATGATGCAAGAGCTTAAACATGAGCACAACAATTGCCAAGTATCACATTATCCAAGACATTATAGCAATTTACTACATGTATCATTTTCCAATTCCAACCATATAACAATTTAACGAAGAAGAAACTTCGCCGTGAATATTATGAGTAGAGCCTAAGGACATACTTGTCCATATGCTACAGCGGAGCGTGTCTCTCTCCCACACAATGAATGCTAGGATCCATTTTATTCAAACAAAAACAAAAACAAAAACAAACCGACGCTCCAAGCAAAGCACATAAGATGTGACGGAATAAAAATATAGTTTCGAGGGAGGAACCCGATAATGTTGTCGATGAAGAAGGGGATGCCTTGGGCATCCCCAAGCTTAGACGCTTGAGTCTTCTTGAAATATGCAGGGGTGAACCACCGGGGCATCCCCAAGCTTAGAGCTTTCACTCTCCTTGATCATATTGCATCATACTCCTCTCTTGATCCTTGAAAACTTCCTCCACACCAAACTCGAAACAACTCATAAGAGGGTTAGTGCATAATCAAAAATTCACATGTTCAGAGGTGACACAATCATTCTTAACACTTCTGGACGTTGCCCAAAGCTACTGGAAGTTAATGGAACAAAGAAATCCATCCCACATAGCAAAAGAGGCAATGCGAAATAAAAGGCAGAATCTGTCAAAACAGAACAGTCCGTAAAGACAAATTTTAAAATGGCACCAGACTTGCTCAGATGAAAATGCCAAAATTGAATGAAAGTTGCGTACATATCTGAGGATCACTCACGTAAATTGGCATAATTTTCTGAGTTACCTACAGAGAATTAGGCCCAGATTCGTGACAAGAAAGAAATCTGTTTCTGCGCAGTAATCCAAATCTAGTATGAACCTTACTATCAACGACTTTACTTGGCACAACAAAACACTAAACTAAGATAAGGAGAGGTTGCTACAGTAGTAAACAACTTTCAAGACACAAATATAAAACAAAGTACTTTAGCAAAATAACACATGGGTTATCTCCCAAGAAGTTCTTTCTTTATAGCCATTAAGATGGGCTCAGCAGTTTTAATGATGCACTCGCAAGAAATAGTATTCGAAGCAAAAAGAGAGCATCAAGAGGCAAATTCAAAACACATTTAAGTCTAACATGCTTCCTATGCATAGTAATCTTGTAAATAAACAAGTTCATGAAGAGCAAAGTAACAAGCATAGGAAGATAAAACAAGTGTAGCTTCAAAAATTTCAGCACATAGAGAGGTGTTTTAGTAACATGAAAATTTCTACAACCATATTTTCCTCTCTCATAATAACTTTCAGTAGCAACATGAGCAAACTCAACAATATAACTATCACATAAAGCATTCTTATCATGAGTCTCATGCATAAAATTATTACTACCCACATAAGCATAATCAATTTTATTAGTAATAGCGGGAGCAAATTCAACAAAGTAGCTATCATTATTATTCTCATCATCAAATATAGGAGGCATATTGTAATCATAATCAAATTCATCCTCCATAACAGGTGGTAACAAAAGACTACTATCATTATAATCATCATAAATAGGAGGCAAAGTATCATCAAAGTAAATTTTCTCCTCAATTCTTGGGGGACTAAAAAGATCAAGCTCATCAAAACCAGCTTCCCCAAGCTTAGAATTTTCCATAGCATTAGCAACAATAGTGTTCAAAGCATTCATATTAATAACATTCCCAATAGTATGCATATAAAGTTCCATGGGTTTTTTAATTCTCTCTTCAAACACATCATGTCCTAATTCAAGATAAAGTTCATAAAGATCTCTCATATTTTTGTTGTTTTCCATTATGCCTAACTAGTGTAAACAAGAAACAAAAAGTTGCAATTGCAGGATCTAAAGGAAATAGCTTCGAGCACAAACACAATGGCGCCGTAAAAGTACTACCCGGAACCGAAGTATGAGTGCCTTTTACCTTTCCTCCCGGCAACGGCGCCGTAAAATAGCTTGATGTCCACAACCGGCGCGTAGTTGACGTGGGAGGTTTAATGGCGGTTGACGGGCTTGGTGGAGTGTCTTGATTCGTCCCGGCAACGGCGCCGTAAAATAGCTTGATGTCTACGCCCCTCCTTTTCCTCGTAGACGGTGTTGGGCCTCCAAGAGCAGAGGTTTGTAGAACAGCAGCAAGTTTTCCCTTAAGTGGATCACCCAAGGTTATCGAACTCAGTGGAGGAAGAGGTCAAAGATATCCCTCTCATGCAACCCCGCAACCACAAAGCAAGAAGTCTCTTGTGTCCCCAACACACCTAATAGGTGCACTAGTTCGGCGAAGAGATAGTGAAATACAGGTGGTATGAATATATATGAGCAAGTGGCAACGGCACCGTAAAAGTGCTTTGCCCAGGACAAGAAACAAGCGAGAGTAACGCAGCAAGTAGTAACGCAAGAAAAACAAGAAACAAGCAGCGATAGCAGTATTTAGGAACAAGGCCTAGGGATCGACTTTCACTAGTGGACACTCTCAACATTGATCACATAACGGAATAGATAAATGCATACTCTACACTCTTGTTGGATGATGAACACATTGCGTAGGATTACACGAACCCTCAATGCCGGAGTTAACAAGCTCCACAATTCAATGTTCATATTTAAATAACCTTAGAGTGCATGAAAGATCAATTCGACTAAACCAAGTACTAACATAGTATGCACACTGTCACCTTCATGCTAAGAAAGGAGGAATAGATCATATTAATACTATAATAGCAATAGTTAACTTTGTAATCTACAGGAGATCACAATCATAGCATAAACCAAGTACTAACACGGATGCACACACTGTCACCATTACACCGTGCAGGAGGAATAAAACTACTTTAATAACATCACTAGAGTAGCACATAGATAAATTGTGATACAAAACACATTGCAATCATAAAGAGATATAAATAAGCACTTCACTATGCCGTTCATAACAGTGAATAAGTATTCTGTGAAATATAGCCTAAGAGACCCACACGGTGCACACACTGTCGCCTTTACACACGTGGGACAAGGAGTCTCCGGAGATCACATAAGTAAAATTCACTTGACTAGCATAACGACATCTAGATTACAAGCATCATCATATGAATCTCAATCATGTAAGGCAGCTCATGAGATTATTGTATTGAAGTACATAGGAGAGAGATGAACCACATAGCTACCGGTACATGCCCCGAGCCTCGATGGAGAACTACTCCCTCCTCATGGGAGACAAGCAGCGTTGATGGAGATGGCGGTGGTGTCGATGGAGGAGCCTTCCGGGCACTTCCCCGTCCCGGCGGCGTGCCGGAACAGAGACTCCTGTCCCCCAGATCTTGGCTTCGCGATGGCGGCGGCTCTGGAAGGTTTTCTCTGGTTTCGTCGAACGTATCAGGGTTTTCGCGACGGAGGCTTTAAATAGGCGGAAGGGCAAGGTCGGTGGACTTCTGGGGGGCCCACACTATAGGGGGGCGCGGGCCCCCCCTTGGCCGCGCCGGCCTAGGGTTTGGTGGCCCTGTGCCCCCTCTCTGGCGGTTCTCGTGTGTTCTGGATGCTTCCGGGCAAAATAGGAACCTGGGCGTTGATTTCGTCCGATTTCGAGAATATTTATTTACTAGGATTTCTGAAACCAAAAACAGCAGAAAACAGCAACTGGCACTTCGGCATCTTGTTAATAGGTTAGTTCCAGAAAATGCATGAATATGACATAAAGTGTGCATAAAACATGTAGATATCATCAATAATGTGGCATGAAACATAAGAAATTATCGATACGTCGGAGACGTATCATCCTTCTCCCCGTTCCAGCAGGCAGCGGAAGTAGTATATCCTCCTCGGAATCCCGCCAGCATGACGGCGGGGTGGCGGTGGTGGTGGAAAAATCCTGCAGGGCTTCGCCGTAGCCGTGCAAGAGGGAGGAGGAGGAAGGGGCGGCTAGGGTTTGGGGAGAGGGAGTTAGGGCTGCGACTTGTGCACCTCTTGGGGCTCCCCTTCCCCTCCTTTTATAGGTGGAAAAGGTCCTTGGGTCATCCAAGACCTGCCCCCAAAGTTTGGGAGAGTTCCGGTAGGTTTATGTCAGCCGAAATCTACTAGAACTAGGATTCTTTTGCCAAATCCGAATCTGCTTCAGGGGAGACTTCTTAACCCTTAAGGAAAACATGGATACACCTATTATGGAACCCTCCGGACTTCCTTAGACAGCCCGGGTCGTCCCGGACACTTCCGGAACCTTTCTCAATATTCTGGACTATTCCGGTCCTTCCAAAATCTTCTAGAAGCTCCGGTCAAAACACCGGACTTTTTCCGAACCCCGGAAAATGACTTCCCGTATATGAATATTATTCTCCGGACCATTCCGAACCTCCTCGTGATGTCCTGGATCCCATCCGAGACTCCGAACAAAATTCGAACTCCATTCCATATTCCATATATACTTAAATTGACATCAAACCTTAAGTGTGTCACCCTACGGTTTGTGAACTATGCAGACATGGTTGAGACTTCTCTCTGACCAATAACCAATAGCGGGATCTGGAGATCCATAATGGCTCCCACATATTCAACGATAACTTAGTGATCGATTGAACTATTTACATACGATACTGATTCCCTTTGTCACACGATATTTTACTTGTCCGAGGTTTGATCATCGGTATCTCCATACCTTGTTCAACCTCGTCTCCGACAAGTACTCTTTACTCGTACCGTGGCATATCATATCTTGTGAACCATTCACATGCTTGCAAGCTAATCAGATGACGTTCCACCGAGAGGGCCCAGAGTATATCTATCCATCATCGGGATGGACAAATCCCACTCTTGATCCATATCTCAACTCATACTTTCCGAATACTTAATCCCACCTTTATAACCACCCATTTACGCAGTGGCATTTGATGTAATCAAAGTACCCTTCCGGTATAAGTGATTTACATGATCTCATGGTCGAAGGACTAGGTAACTATGTATCGAAAGCGAATAGCAAACTGAACTTAATGACGTGATCTTATGCTACGCTTATTTGGGTGTGTGTCCATTATATCATTCACCTAATGACATGACCTTGTTATTAATAACATCCAATGTTCATGACCACGAAACCATGATCATCTATTAATCAACAAGCTAGTTATACAAGAGGCTTACTAGAGACTCCTTATTGTTTACATAACACACATGTATCAATGTTTCGGTTAATACAATTATAGCATGATATGCAAACATTTATCATAAACACAAATATATATTATAATAACCATTTTATTATTGCCTCTTGGGCATATCTCCAACAACAACATCACAATCAACAAAATCAGAATATGTACCAATAGTAAAATGCACACGTGTAGTTCTTGTTACCTTGAGCTTCCGAGAGCTCTCAAACCATTGAATGTAATTTGGATGTGTGCGCTGTCTCATAGGGAGTGAAAGCTTCTCCACCATGTCAACGCTAGCCAGATTATTGCAGCTCCCTCCATCAATGATGATCCGTATATCTCGCTCTTTTACAACGCATCGTGTTTGAAACAGATTGTGGCGTTGATCATGCTCAACTTTGCTCAGTTGCACGCTCAACACACGATGTGCAACTAAGCTCGTGTACTGATCAGCAGTGTCAGCTTCCATTACCTCCATCTCTCTCTCAGAATCCGAATTGGCGCCATCACGTGCAGTAATAAGGGCCAATGTATCTTCATCAAAGTCACTTGCAGAATCATATTCTCCGTCTTCACGCACCAACATCACACGCTTGGTTCTGCATTCTCTCTCTATGTGACCAAATCTCAAGCATTTGCGATATTGAATGTCGTGCGTCTTCCCCGTGGAGGCCATCGAAGATGAACTCCGAGGAGGACCAGCAGATGGTGGTGGAGTAGCAGCAGGTGGTGCTCGTGATGCAGGCGCGCTGTACTTGGAGGTACTAGGTGCTGGTGCAGTCCCACGGGATGGTGGCGCTGATTGTCGCGGAGACCACGACGATGTACGACCTGCAGAAAGATTAGCTCTTCTCCAAGGTGGTTGACGATCCTGCACTTCACGTTCAACTTTGCAAGCAAGATGAAACAAGCGAGTAATAGTGTTGTACTCCTTATAATCTAAAATATGTTGAATCTCTTTATTGAAACCACCAAAGAAACGTGCAAGCATAGCCTCATTATCCTCTACAATACCACAGCGAATCATGCCAGTTTGCAATTCTTGATAATAGTCTTCTACAGAATTTTTTCCTTGTTCTAAGCGAGACAATTTCTTAAGCAAATCACGCTGATAATGTGGAGGAACAAAACGAGTACGCATAGCAAGTTTTAAACCAACCCAAGTAGTAGGAATATTAGCATGATGTGCTGTACAATGTTCAGACCACCAAATAGAAGCAAAATCTTTGAACTCACAAGTAGCAGCACTAACACGCAAGTGATCAGGGTATTTTAAACATGCAAAGCGTTGTTCTACTTCCAATTCCCATGTAAGATATGCATCAGGATTATATCTACCCTCAAATGGCGGAATATTCAGTTTCAGTTTAGCAACATGATCATCATCACGTACCGGGCGAGGAGGTGGACGAGCGTTGCAGTTCAGTTGTCATGGACGACCCGGTGCAGGTTGTTCGACTTCCTCGTCGTCCAGTATGTTCTCATCTACCCACTCGTCCGCGTCCCCTTCATAGTCTTCGTATCCTTCATCAGAAGGCGCGTCATGTGTGGCTGCTGCTGCAGGAGCGGTACCCGTAGGCACATCCACACGAGGAACGCGGCGCACGCGTCGTCGCATGTTGTCGCGAGATGGCGGCAACCGAGTCAAGAGCTCCTGGAACTTGGCGTCGAGCTTGGAGTTGAAAGCTGTCTCGATGCCATCCAGCTTGTCCAGCGCGTCGGTGAGTTTGGCGTCCATGTCACCAATGTGCGCATCGATGTCGCGTGCATGCCCGCTCAAAAGGTGGGTGAAGTGAGCATGAAACTCCTCAGTCATCATCTTTGTCGGATCAACTCCCGGTGTAGGTCCTGTCATGATTAGTACACAAAAAGCACAAATGTATATGCCTACAAACTACGGAATATGGTGGTTCACGCGCAATTCCTCAAGCAAAATACAAAGCTCTTACAAGTTCTTACCAAACAGGAGGAAGGCGATGTAATAACCAGCAAGAATCAGCGTCTCCAAAGATTGCCAAAGCGATTACCAGGTGTCGATACAAAGCACGTGGAGACAATACGTGGAGCTGTAGGATGGCTTATATATGGTAGCAAAAACAGCAATTGTCAGAACAGCGATGCAGTATTGAAAGTATGCTCAACAACGGTGTTGTGCTGGTCCTAGGCTAGACCGTACTAGAGACGCGAGCCTAGAACACTAACGAGGTCACGGCGCGGCACACAAGCAACTAGCAGCGATGAGGTGGCGATGATATGGCGAACCGAGATGCAAAAAATCACTATGATGGCAAGTGTCTCAAACTGATCCCCAAGGTCTAAAAACAATATAGCTTCCGAATTTTTTTTGTCGGAATTTCTGGAAAGTGCTCCGGAAAGCGCGCAGGCGCCAAAAAAATATCGCTATAACGGCCAGTGGCGAAAAGTGATCTCCACGGTCGAAAACTAGTGTAGCCAGAAAAAATTTCGGAGGCGGTTCCAGACTTTTTTTTGCTCTCCTTCCAATTGTTTACTGGCGGCCAAAATTGATCTCACGGAAATTTTTCTACAGCACAGGATGAAATTAGAAGGCAACAGCTATTAAGGAAAACAGGAAAACATTAGTCTACACGGACTCTGTCGCGGCAGAGAAACATCACAAATCCGTGTCGTGGTAGGAAACAGGGTATATGGCAAATGTATATGACGGTGGCGGAAACAATCTGGTAGGCGTATATGGCAGTGGCGGAAGTGTATATGGCAGTGTCAGAAGTATATGGTGGGTGTATATGGTAGTGGTGGTGGTGATCTGCGTATGGTGCGAGCGGCGGCGGCGTGAATAATGTGACCAGAACTCGAAACTCTAAAGGAACTAGACGCTAAGACCAGCAACTCGACACGAAGATGCTGACACAAATTCAGCTATACCAAACTGAAAAGACAATGCAAGGCGTGGCAGGGGGTTTATGGGACGATATGATCTAAACCCTAACTTTTTTTTTGGCTTTTTCGTGGTTTATGGGTATGATGGCAGATGCGATCTACACTACGAAAACAGTAAAATCTTACCGAGCAACCTGAAATCTGATACCACTTGATAGGGCAAAGGTGTCCGATCTTTCGATGAGAGTATGATAGCGTCGATTTGTTGGTGGAGTTCGTGCTTGACGATCCGACTACACGTGCAAAGCTCGTGCGCCAATGCAATCGCTAGGACAATCTCCGGGAGTTACTGATCTTGCGGATGCACGATCAGCCTGACCAGCGAGGGTCTTAATTCCTACCTGAAATCGAGAACAAGTAAGAACTAATATTGCAATCAGAATATTGCGGATATAGATGAAAGTTTTATTGAAAAAAGGTGGGATTCCGAATATTCAGTTTTGTTCTGGGCATTGGCCTCAAAAGAAGTACACAAGAGTTGCAGCAATGACTAACTTTTAGTCTAATCAAAATCCGAGTCTAAACGTGACGGCTATGGGGGTATTTAAAAGAGGAAAAGGTGGGGTTTCGGCCAGCCATACATATGGTGGCCGAACCAAACCCTAGAAGGCCTTTTCCCCTTGAATACGGACTCTAAAAAAGTGGCTGACTTAATTTCTGCGAAAATGACATGGGCCTGGCCCAAAACTAAAGGTGACGCAACACCATATTATGCTATGGACGAAATTATGAAGTGGAGAACTCTATATTTCGTCAATGTTTTCATCTCTTCTTATGGTGGCTTCATAGTTCTGAAATCTTCACTTGTGGCGTCCTCTTCAATCCTCAAATGCTTGTTGCCATCTCCTCCATGTGTGATCATGCTCCAATGCTTGTCCTCCTCATCCATGATAGGTCCATCATTCCTAAGAGTAACAAACATATCTGATTTAGGCAGCATCATATTCTCATGTATATGAGGAATAGTTCCAAGAAACGAAAGTACCTGATAGTTAAGTTGTTTGGCACGAGCTTGAGTGATTGGTCCTTCTATTTGTGTGGCTTGTAGGTACATCGGTTGTATCAATAGATGGGATGTCCTCATCACTCAATTCGGAGCTACCAATCTTAAGATATTGATTTTACAAGATTGACAGGCCGGATAATCTGGGGCTAAGGACTAAGCGGCAGAGTCCCCTGTATCCCCCCCGGATAAATATTTTGCTTGGCACCGGATAGTCCGAGGGCGGAATATCCGGCCCTTACTTAGACCGGATTATCTAGCCCTGGTATTCCCCAATGTCTCAATTGTTTTTTTTTTGGGGGGAGGGTATAAATACCCCCTTCTTCCTCCTTGGGCTTTTACTTCTCTCACTCTCTCTCTCCTCCATTGTTGACCTTGAGAAGTTTCCTCTATCTCTCAATCCCTTCATGATTCTTACCCCTATTTGAGGGAAAAGAGGGAGGAGATCTTGATCTACATTTCTACCAATCAAATCCATCTCTTTGTGAGTGGAATCCTATAGATCTTGATCTTGGAGTTCTTTGTGAATTTTCATTGTTCTTCCTCTCTTCTTCCCTCACAAGGTTTTGTAGCTTTGGTGGAATTTGAGAGTGAAGAATTTGCCATTGCATTTGGTGCATCGGTTTGAGCTATCCACGGTGATTCATGAAAGTGAAAGCAAGAAAGTTGTTACTCTTGGGTTCTTGGAACCCTAGACGAATTTGAGGTCTTTGTGGCAAGTTCTTGGGAGCCTCCAATTAAGTTCTGGATGTGTGCCCCAAGCTTTGTGTAAGGCCCGGTTTCCTCCTCGAAGGAAATCCCTTGGTGGAACCGTGACCTAGACCTTTGTGGCGACGGTCACCGGAGAATAAGGTGAGGCGCCTTCATGGCGCTCTGCGTGTGGTGTGACTACCGCATCTTGGGGTGAGGCCTTTGTGGTGTTGGTGTGCATCGAGCAACCACACCTCAATGTGAGGCTTCTTCCGGCGTTCGGGAGCACTAAGCCACCGTACCTCTCCAATGGATATTAGCACTCGCAAGAGTGTGAACTTCGGGATAAATCATCGTCTCCCGCGTGCCTCGATTATCTCTATACCCGAGCTCTTTATTTATGCAATTTACTTTGTAATAGCTATCGTGCTTGAAGTTATATATCTTGCTATCACATAGTTGCTTATATTGCTTAGCATAAGTTGTGGGTACACATTGGTGAACCATACTATATAGGATTTGGGCTTGACAAAGTAAACACTAGTTTTATTCCGTATTTATTAAGCTAATCTCGTAAAAGTTTTAAACCGCCTATTCACTCCTTATCTAGGGGACATCTGTGTCCTTTCACTTGGCGTAGCGCCTTGTGACCAGAAGATCACATGTTAGAGTTGTGAATATAGCCTCTTGCAAATTGCAAGGAAAGACAACGTACAAAGATCCTAAGGTGAATCTGATCCTTCTCCGGATCTCGCACCCAAAGCGAGAGCTTCATGCACTAAGCTGCCCGCTAGCTTAGGCTAAAATTGCATGGTTAAACAGTCATGGTGGTATGGAATTCAGAGATTTAAAATTATTTAATCTGTCCTTGCTAGCTAGAAAGCAGGGATGGAGGCTCCTAGCACAACCACGGTCTCATTTGAGCTCAAGCTCTAGAGACCGTTTTAGTTAAGCGCATTAGTAATGGAACACTCGGTGCTGCTAAGATAGGTGGATACCTTGTTTGTGTGCTATTCGTCGTAGGACGTAGATTAGTTCATACGGACATGACATCAATGGACTACAAAGTTGGTACGAGTACTACAAATTCCTCTCAAAAGAAGGGTCGAAGTGTGAAATCGCATGTTCTAGTCAGTTCAATAAAAAGACCCATCTCATGGAGGAGGACTAGGCAATACATCTCCCCTCACATCTAGGTCGGTGGATCTTTTTTCCTTAGATCTCACATGGACCTTAGACGTGTATCCTTGGATTTTTTAGGAGACCAAATATTTATTTTAAATTCTGCGTTGGCTAGAATTTGAACCCATAATCTTGTATGTTCGGTACCATGTGGAATTGCAAGATCTAACCAGTTCAACCAAAAGACCGATCTGATAGAGAAAGACTAGGCAATTATATTTAACACAGAGAAGATTGGTTAGCACCGCATCATGTAATTGGCCCATATTCTAGCCTGACCCACAATCATGTTTTCTTGCCCCAACTCATTTGCTCCTCCAAGGTTTTGGCACAAGTTCTCCCCGCTCCACATCAACATATAAGTGAAATGGAAATGTTCACACCTAAAAATGTTATGTAAAAAATGGGCATGTGACAAAGGGTTAACCTTGTCAATGTCTATAATGATGAATTTGGGTTTTTAGGAAGGAGAACACTGGCGAATCAACAAACCGGTCAGCTAAACTAGGCAGCCGACGAAAAATATGATCAAGGGCTAAATTGCCGAGATTGTATTACTCAAGATCTAGGGTTACAGGGTGTATCGTGTGGTTGAATCTGTCCCCCTCGGTGGCTCCTCCTAGCCCTTATATAGTGGGCTAGGTCTTAGAGTTCACCTCAAGGTCATTTACTTGATGTATGTTGGTTTACCCGATCTGGACCTAACTTTCCTATTTTACATAGTATCTGGGCTTCAGCTTCATGTAGATTACTTCGTGGGCCTTCGCCTACTCCTTTCCGAACTTTGCATCAGGGATGTTAATACTGAGTATCCGATATGGTATACCCATGTCAGCAAGCATGGCAACCCTGATTTGGTGGATATGTGTGTAGGTGTACCTATTTGTCAAAAAATCAAAAAAGTGTAATTTCAAAGTTTCTGAAAATTTCAAATAATGCAGGGATGTATATATTACGTTGATACTTGTATGTGTAAATTTTCAAGGAAAAATACGGCCATATGTGGCCTACACAAAAAAGACAAAATGAAAATCTGTATTTCTTTGAATATCACAAATCTAATCATTATAGTATCATTTGGAATTTTTGTCATTTTTGTGTAGGCCACATACAATCGTTTTTTTCCATGAAAACGTACAAGAGTAATTATCAAGATAATACATATATGCAAAACAAATTCAAATTTTTCCAAATCTTTTACATAGCATTTTCCCAAATTTTAAATAAGCGGATGCGCCTACATCCATGTTCCATTAGGTATTTCCGCTGGTGTCGGCGCATCAGAACACGCGGGTTCCTATATACGATCATTTTGTACCGGCATGCTAATGCATGGCAGTTTTGAGGGAACACCACATTTTGTTTATGTCATATGTTACAACTTCAAAGGAAATATCAGGTACTGAAGATTATTTTACTTACAATGTTTTTGGAAATATAATCTATTTTTTAACTGGTGTTTCATTCAAACAATAATATCTTCCTAGAGGCGGTTGTCTGCTTACTAGGGTTGAGGAGCTGATTAGTCCGATCACCGGTGGGTGGGATGAAGAGTTAATCATAGAGAATTTTTGGGCAGTGGATGTGCAGCGTATCTTACGAATTCCGCTGCCAAATTTTGGACAGTCTGACTTCATTGCATGGCATATTAGTAAGACTGGTTCTTTTACAGTGAAATCAGCTTATCATATGGAGTGGAGGGTTCAGTATCGGAGAAGAGCTCAGCGAACTGATTTGGCTGACCGATCTAAACCTCATGAAGTATGGAAGAAAATATGGAAAGCTAAGGTGGCAAGGAAAATTCAGATATTCTGTTGGAGAGCTCTCCAGGGTATAGTACCATGTCTCTGCGGTTTAGCGAACAAACATATTAGTTTTGAAGTAAATTGTCCTGTTTGCATGCGGGATGCGGAGGATCTGCGACATATGTTATTTACATGCCCAAGGGCTTTGGAGATTTGGGAGGGTCTAAATGTTGCGGAGGCTATCATAGGTGCCTCACGAGTGGATCGCTCAGGCTCTTTGGTTTTGGAAGAGCTCCTATGTTCTCCTACCCCAGGAGGAGTCACATGCAATACCCAACATTTTATGGAGTTGGTCATGACCACATGTTGGTACTTATGGTGGTCTAGAAGGCAAGTAAAGAATAAAGAGCCGGTACCAACGCCGGAGAGGACTATTATTAATATCCAGGGTATTGTGGCTAATGGTGTCAAGCTGAAGGGCACGGGTAATGTGATCAGACGAGTGGGTTGGCAGAGACCGGCGTCTGGTGTGTATAAACTGAACGTGGATGCTGCGTTTGATAGCGATACTGGGCATGGAGCTACATGAGCTATTATCAGGGACTCTGGAGGTAATTTCATGGCTGCCTGTTGTGACTTCACTGACAGTGCCATAGATGCTGCAGTGATGGAGGCTTCGGCTTTGTTAGCGGGTCTCCAGTTAGCTGAATAATTTGGACCAAGCCTCTTGATGGTTGAATCTGATTCGATGGAGGTGGTTCAAGCTGTCCTGGATCCTTCGGAGTTCAGAGGTACTAGTGCGGTGGTCATTGATGATTGTAGGCACCTGTTGACGGTGCTTGGCAAGGCAACGATACGGCATTGTCCGCGAGAAGCAAATGAGGCCGCACATGAGTTTGCTCGCCATGGTTCTTTGGAGAGGGTTAAATTGTTCTGGTTTTCGGACCCTCCTTCTTTTATTATTCCTGTTATTGTAAAGGACCGTGTGTTGATTGAGTAATAAAGTTGCCGAAAGTTCAAAAAAAACAATAATATCTTCCTCCTATTGGCCTCGCATGGCTACAAATTCCTTTTCTCATATGAACGGTGATTTGTTTAGTTTTCTTTCTAGGCATGGAGTAGAACCACGCCTTCCCTTTTCATTAAAGAGTTTAGTAATTAGTATTAAGCTTATTACATCTTGGGAAACATATAGTGTTGAGACATGTATCAACCATCCACAAAAAATATATCTAACTTGTTTAATATGTCTTACAACATCATGTATTCAATCATTTTAAATCAATGCTAATAGTCATCCAGTGTGCTTTGGATTCATGTAAGATGTAACTACAAGGAGACGAGAGGGGCTTGAATGGCGATATGAGAAATAACTATTTTAAATCAATGAAAAGGATAACCAGAAAGCTAAAGATAGCGATTAAGAAGACTATTTCTAAATCGAGGAAAAAATAACCAGTCTTTTTATTGTTCAAGAGTTTGGATGAGTTTAGTTGGTGTCTCAACAATCAAACTGCTTACAACATTGTCTATGGTTTTAAATTTGCGTTAACTTAAATTTGATTATATCTAGACACTATGTAGTAGATGGAGGAGCAATTTTTTTTTTTTTTTTTGCGAAGGATTTCAGAAATCACTTTGTGTCATAAGAAATAAGTTTTGGCGATTGTGTATCTATTTCCGCTTTATACTATACCTAATACTCCGTACCTGACGTGCATTATGTCAAACACATGATATGCGACAGAACTCATAAATTGAGTTATTTAAGATCAGTTATTGCAAAGCTTCCAAGCAGGCATGTTTGGTCATTTATTTAGATAAACATAACAGATGTCACCTCATTTTCTTTTCTGCGCAAGATTTTGGTTTATGTCACATGATACTTTCTCCATAGTTGGTGCACCGAGCGCCCTAGCACTGTGGCAGTACGTACAGTTGTGGGGCAGGCTCCGGGACACCTAGCTATCGGCGGGCCCGGATAGGCTGATTTGGCGTTGGACGATGGATGACCAGTACTCGGCCAGCTCCTGCTATGACACCCTCTTCCAGGGGCAGTCATCTCAGGCTCCTGGAAGCTTAACTGGAAATCCTGGGCGCCGCCTAGGGTGAAATTCTTTACATGGCTGGCCTGCCTCGACAGATGCTGGACGGGGGAAAGACTGGCACGATGCGGACTCCCGCACGCGCCTACATGCCCGTTATGTGACCAATCTGTCGAGACAATGAGCCATCTGCTCACAGGATGCTCCTTCTCCAGGACGGTTTGGTTTGATGTTCTGTCGTGGATACGATCCACCTCAGGCCCTTCCACGGTTGAGGGTGACTTCGCGGAGTGGTGGTCGCAGGCGGTGCGGACCGCCCCTCGCCAGCTGCGCAAGGGCACTTCGTCGGTTATCATGCTTACGGCATGGTGGATCTGGAAGCATAGGAACGCGGTGGTCTTTGACAACGTGCGACCTTTGGTGACATCCTTGTTTAACGACTTAGTGGCCGAGGCGTGGCATTGGGCGGACGCGGGAGCCCGGGGTGTGCGCCTGCTACTCCCCTAGATTAGTTTTCCTTTTTCTTGGATCGAGTTGTACGGCGTGTTGCGTCCGTGCTCGGACTTGTACATAAACTCTTCTTTATCTATCAATGCATCGAAACGCAAGGCTTTTTGCGTTTTGGCGAAAAAGATACTTTCTCTATAACATAGGGATGTGGCTGCGCATCACACCTAGCTGACATCCTGTCCCTTGCTTACCCATCCCGTGGCTGTAACACGTTGGGTGCAGCAAGGACTACTCAACGAGACGGAGCAGGCGACACGTTATCTTCTCGGCTGCGCGGCTCGCCTCTCTCATCACGGACCCAAAACCAGTACACTGTCACTCCTCACGCCCGATCGAGAAACACCAAAGCCCTAGCTAGCTCGCCAACCAACTCCGGCAGCCGCCAATTCCCCGCCGCCCCCTCTCGCACGAGCGCCGCGGCCTACATCCTCCCGCACGAGCGAGCTTCGGCAATGCCCCGGCGGCAGAAGACTGGCGACCGGCGGATCGACGCCGCGATCGACCACTTCGTCCCGATGGGCTTCAAGAAGGTCGACATCCGCAACATCGTCAATAGCCTCCTCAAGGTTCACCTCCTCTCTTCCTCCCTTTCATTTCTTGCTTCTCCGCCGAGACGCATATGAAGGACGGAATTAAGGCGAGGGTTTTCTTTTGGGCCCAAGAACCCGGCGCGCGGAATTTTATTAGTAAAAAAGATGACTTTTTGCTGGGATATTTGTTTGCAGCTTGCAATTTGCAAGAGCCTTTTTTTTGCCGCGGTTTCACCGACCGATTTAGAAGTTTGTGCTAATTCGCTAGGAGTTGCTTGCATAGGTGCATTCTAGAGAACGTGAAAAACAGTGTCTTCAGTAGCCCCACACTCTACACAATTGCTTTGCAGTTCAGTATGTCTTTTTTTTGGGTAAAATTGCTCGAGCTGGAACAAAGCCTTTAATTACGCGCCACCAGAAATTACGTACCTTTGGAGGGGCCGGAAGATTCCAGAGTCTTCTTAAAATTTTGTTGTCTTCAGCATTGAGCAAACCGCTGCATTTCTTCGTTGGTGTGCATCAGATTGCACATGATTTGCAAGGAGCATGTATGCTGATTTGACCATATATAGTTTCTGCATCCCATGCCCACGGGCCATGATCAATTTTCCCTAAGGGAATTTTGAGTGCTGCCTCATTTGCGTCTATAGGCAGCAGATTGCTATTTACTTTGCCGATATCCTAACCATTCATTTCTGTATTCACAAGTTCAGCAACCCACGTAATATTTGTGCCTTCTCTTCTACAAGTGGGTTTTCTTCCTGGAATGGTTGGTATCCATCTATCTTCCCGGGTTTTCGTTGAACTCCCATCACATATTCTTTTTTTATCAGGCCTAGTTGTAGTGCAGTTCTTCCTTTCGAAATAGCCTGCCATACATGATAACTATTTCTCTTCATCTTTGCATTCTGACAGTCAGTATTGTGGAAATATTTACCAACCAGCACCGTAGCCTGCCATACATGATCTCTTCATGTTTGCATTCAGACATTCAGTTCTGTAGGTAGCCCTGGGTATTTTTCCTCAAGAGCCTCCTTAGCAATTTCTAAGATTTGCTTCATCTCCATTTTCACCTCCTCGCTGCTGTTTGGGCTGAAAAAATCCCTGGTTTTTCCTTGTTAACCATTTGCCACGTTCCCTGATTGTAAACTTCAAGGATTTCTTGAAATCTTTCTGCTCCTTTCGTTGAAATCTGAGTAAAAACAATACAATCACCAGTGCTAATTCTTGTAATTATTTATTGTGGTGTCACTCTCATAATTTGGCCTTGTCTGTGTAGAATGTGTATGGGAACGATGGGTGGCCGTTCCTGGAGGAAAACTGTTACCACGTAGTGCAGGAAGCCCTCTTGGAGAAGCAGGAGGAGGAAGAGAAGCTGCAGCTGCAGGTACTTCAGAAGAAGCAGGAGCAGCAGCAGGAGGAGGAGGAGGAGCAGCAACAGCAGGATGATGATGATGAGGAAGCTCAGGTGAGCTCCCTATACTTGTACTTTCCTGTGCTTATCTTTGTAGATGTAATTGTTCAGTGTGTGACATTGACTATATACGCAAGGTTGTGTTGCTTTAGTTGGCAAT
This sequence comes from Lolium rigidum, assembly GCF_022539505.1. Lineage (NCBI taxonomy): Eukaryota > Viridiplantae > Streptophyta > Magnoliopsida > Poales > Poaceae > Lolium > Lolium rigidum. The sequence goes on from NC_061510.1 coordinate 208,212,922, forward strand.
GAGGCAACAATCCTACTGCCATCCCAAGCCAAAAAAAGTAATTCATGCTCAATATTACTTGCTAGATATAGGAGGAGCAAAACCTCAAGGCAATTAGTTTGAGGAACAGGTTGGTCCTAGGACATCAATCATAATCTTGTTTGGTGCTGAATATAGCAAACTTCTCCATCGTTGTACGGTTTCACATGACTAAATAATCAATAGAAAATGAGGAGTAAGTTGATGCTACTAATTATTTTGATGACATCATGATGGACAAGGCATCCTAGGATTGAGGCTCTCGCTTAGATCAAGCATGCCAATATTATATTATTTTTAACATGCTCTGTTTTGCGTTTCAGAGGTTGATGTGGATATAAACTAACTTGTTTTCTTCTTGTTATTTATGAAGCATGTGCAGGAGCAGCAGCAGGAGGAGTGGGAGGACGAAGATGAGGATCAGGTAAGCTCCCTATCCATTTACTTTCTTTTATCAATATTCCTGGGCCACTGATTGCTATTTGGGAAGCATGTGCAGGAGCAACATGTTTCTCAAACAAAGTACCTTCAAATTATGCCTCCCTACACCTATCATGTGATTGCATATTTGCACAGTTAGTGGGTATGATTTAACAAAGCTTTTGTTCCTGGCCGTTGATCGCTATTTTAGTGCCCTTGTATTGTTTTATGTGATATATGAAGTACCTTTTGTGATACTAGAATAACATGATAATATGGCATATGGAAAGCTTAAGTGGCTATTTGAATTATAGAATGGTTACTTGATCTTATATTTATGTTCACTGTTTCATTCTTTTTTTTTCAACTAGGTTTGTGCAGCCATTATCTCTTAATTTTCTTGATCTTGTGGAGATCACTTGATACTACTTATCTGCTCTGTTGGTCTTGTGTAAAAAAAGTGCTTTACATGTAAAAGCATGTTTAATCATAAAAACAAGAATGACGCCAGCAGAAATAAGTGTATTGGTTGATGTCTTCTCTATTTTCTTTAAGGTGATATAATTGACTGATGAATTAGCATTTTGCCTTTTAGCATTGCACTATATAGTATTTTCTCACTTAGTCTTGTAAAGTTGTAATACAACTGCAACATTGTATCCACCAGTACTCTGTAAAACAATTTAGCTTGCACAAATTGCTGTTACTTGTGACAGTTTTGATTTTCCTCTAAACCAAGACCTTGGGATATTAATGTTTAGTTTATGTTTCTTATTCCCTCCAGCTACAAAGCTCATGCATATTGTCCAATTCTTATATGGGCTTGGTTTGTGATGCAGCAACAAGATGCAGCAATGGTGCCAGTTGTGCAGGTTCATAATGAGGAGCCATCTAACACTGTGTTAGCTGTTGAGCAAACAGAGGAAGTGATCATTGACCCACCTGCTCCTAAAGCATTGCCACATCTGGCAGCTGCAAGAAGTGGTCGCGCAAGGCGTCCCTGCTTTGGATGGATCAGTGAGTCTGACAGTGACTCGGACTATGAAGAATTTCTCGCAAGTCGACAACAGGTGGTGCATGTCCCAGCTGCAGGAGGAGACCTTGGTAAAAGGAAGCGGCTGACTAGATGGGATGTGAAGAAGGAAGCCACCTAACAGGTGATGCTTTTGATATTTGATCTTCCTTTGCTATGTTTAATTTGTATTAGTAGCAAAATTGCTAGAGTAGCCAGTAATTCATACTATACTTATTATTATGCTTTTTACCCAATGAAGATGCATGCTCTAGGGTTTATGTTTCATTGGTTAAGACATAAGAACACTAAAATATCATACGGATTGAACAGTGAAAGGAAAACTTGTATGGTATTAACAGGATGGTCAAATTAGAGATAGTTCAAGTTGTATTTTGGAAAACGTTTATGATGAAGTTGGGCAGGTATGCTTGGGAGTTGAGGGAGATAATTCAATGTACAAGCTCCATTTGTCTGTTGCATATGTTTGGACAATGAATGTGGTGCAGAGTGGAAGAGGGTGTGTAAAACTTGGCAACATAGGAGTATTCTTTTGTAGCTAAAAGGAGCGAGGCATATTATCCCAAATGTGCTGGTATGCATGATGACATTGGCTGAGGACGCAATCCACCCTGTTTTGATCCATTCAATATATTTCGTTCTATAGAAATAGAAGCTTAAGCGTCGCAGATATCCCTGCTTTACTAGTTTTACTTATTGCAACGATGCCACTAGCTTTGTTAATCTGCATGCTACCACTTTTGAAAAAAGTTGTCTCCATGATCGAAATGCTAACCATCATTCTCTTGTTGTGTCCGACAGGAGTCTGATAGAAGGCCACAGCAGGATGCGTGGACAAGTGACGTAATTCTCAGTAGCAGTATGATGCTAGTATTAGTATTATATTTGGAGAACTGAATTTGCAATGGTAGTGTTGCACTAGTAGTATATAAGTATGGAGTAGTGGCACTAGCTGGGTGTTGACCGTGGCGTGGACTTAATTTTCAGTATTAGTATAACACTAATATTATATATGTAATACTATGGAGACCTGAGCTCGCAATGGTAGTGCGAGACTAGTATATAAGTAAAACAAGCTTGGAGCAGACACTTGAACAAGTGCTGCTTCCATGAAGGATGTAAGAACAGCATGGGTACTGCTAATTATAATTAGTAGGTAATTGGACAGTGGTATCGTCATTGATGTTTGTGTAATCATGATCTGCTTGGCTTGTTTGAATATGTTAGTATAAACCGTTGTTTAGGTCTTATATGTTGCTTGGCAGAGCTATTATCCTTTTGCAGGAGATGATGTGGCTTTTTTTTCTAGGAACGGGCAGTTGAACTGCAATCCGATTAGATAGAAGAAGAGTTTTAATTACAGAAGACCTGCAACGACAAAAAGGCAAAAAGCCGCTAAGCTACATTCCCATCTCCGGGATCCTGGATGGCGATCATGTAACTTGGCTGCTGGTCTTCCCAGGAGCATATATGTTGCTGTTTTTGGGTGTTTTTCTTACAAGGAACAAACTAGCCAACCGATTAAATTTCGCTCAAGAAGATGCAGCAAGCCAGCAAGTACTGATCGAGCTTACTGAGTACTGCTACAGACGTTGCTAGTGTCGTAGTCTCCGAACCGGCACGTGAATAAAGAGATCAGCTAGTGGGATTCAGATTTTTGCAAGATGACAGACGTCGGTAGAGGGCAACTTTGGCTGACGGCTAACTTTACCACAATCAAGAGAGAGTAGTACAATTTAACGAAACGACTAAGACCATGCCACTTAGGAGTGTGGCAAGAGAGTTAATAGAAACAGCGTTTGAGCGTTGGCCTCCCACATGAATCATGTAGCACATGAGCCGACTTGTCGTGTTATGCTTACTTCAGCGTCTGCGTGGCTGGATGGCCCACCCCAATTTCATCCTACTGCTCATGAAGGATGGAATTGCTCTCCCCGATATCATTTTGATGTGAAAAGAAAGAGCGTGGCAAGCCATAAGAGCATCTCCACTCGTCTCCCCGACAAGGCCCCCGAGCGACGTTTTTTCCATCCGGACGGTGAAATTCGGTCCAGTCGCGCCCTGGTTCCTCGTTTTCGTCCGGATTTGGCCCTTCATCCATCCGGTGAGCCCACGCCATCCCCGGTCCCCCGGGAATCTATCGGGGACTCCGGACGAGTGAAAAGCGGGGAAGGACCCGATCTGTCGGCGACTCGACACACGAACCCCACCGCCACCTCGCTCAAAATCTTCCCCACCCCTCGTATCTCTCTCGCCGCCGGCACCACCCCGCCGGCTTGTTGCCCAGATTCCGCCGTCCCTCCTTCTCCACCTGCCTATATTCCGCCGTCTTTCGACGAAGGCCTATCTGGCTGCTCCTCCGCCGGCCTGTTTTGCGACTTTGGCCTACTCCTCGTCGCTCGTGGCTCGGGTTGCCTCGACCACGCCCGTCAGGTGTTCGTCCATTTGCCTCGCCGGCCATGGACTCAGACGAAGAGGAGGAGCAGATGTTCGTCGAGCTTATGCGAGAAGAGATGGCAGCCGCCGCCCAACACCAGGAGCACATGATGATCCTCGGTTGCTTGTCAAGCATGTACGCCGGACCGGCAACCGGTCGACGTGGTGGGTCGGCACCGGGTCGCCGGAAGTGCAAGCCGAGACAACGAATGGAGGGCTACCGCATGTTGTACGCCGACTACTTCGCCGACAATCCATTGCACGGTGAGAGTGTTTTCCGGCGTCGTTTCGGGATGAGCGAAAGCTATTTACGCAAATTGTGTATGCCATCCGAGACTTTGACCCCTACTTCAGATGCAAGGCGAATTGCACTCGTTTGGTTGGATTTTCGTCACTGCAGAAGTGCACAGTGGCTATGAGGATGCTGGCGTATGGAGCTCCCGGTGATGGTGCAGATGACTATCTTCGGATGGCGGAGTCCACCGCCCTTGATTGTTTCTACCGGTTCTGCAGGGCCTTCATAGCAGTGTTCAGGGACTTTTACTTGAGATCACCCACTTTCGAAGACACTCAGAGGATCCTTGCAACAAATGAAGCTAGGGGTTTTCCAAGGATGCTTGGAAGCATTGACTGCATGCATTGGAAATGGAAGAACTATCCGTTTGCGTGGCAGGGAATGTACAAGGGTCACAAAAACGGCTGCACTTGTGATACTTGAAGCGGTGGCTACCCATGATCTCTCGGATTTGGCACTCTTTCTTTGGTATGCCTGGATCCAACAATGACATCAACGTCCTAAACTGCTCCCCGATCTTTTCCAAGCTTGTTGAGGGTCATGCTCCCCCGGTGAACTATGCAATGGTCGGCACTACAACAAAGGATACTACCTTGCAGACGGTATCAATCCAAAGTGGGCAACATTTGTGAAGACTATCTCGAAACCTAGCACCCCCAAACTTTGCGAGTTTGTGAAGAAACAAGAAGCTTGCTGAAAAGACGTCGAGCGTGCATTTGGTGTCCTCCAACAGAGATTTGCTGTCGTCCGGTTCCCCGCTATGACTTGGTCCAAAGATCAGATGTGGGAGATGATGAACTGCTGTGTGTGCCTACACAATATGATTATTGAAAATGAGCGAAAACATCTGGTTCCACTGGCTGAGCAACAAGCACCATATGAGAGAGAGGGACCTCTTGCACAGCCTAACCACCAGGTGCCTCCATCATGGGCCGCCTTCATTGCTATGCGCCAGGAGATCCGAAACTCTACAATGCATCAACAGCTGCAAGATGATCTGGTGGAGCACATATGGACGCTCCGAGGCAACGCCAACGCCGACGCCAACTAGTGTGTCTTTATTTATTTGTTTCAAAACTTGTGAAATTGTGTGCTTCATTTGTTTTAGCACTTGTTAAACATTGTACTGATTTTCGTCCAATTTGTTTCAGCAATTTTCTGAATCTTGTTCGCCGAACTTGTTAAATTTTATGTCGAATTTGATTGAAATATGTCAAATGCCCCAAGTTGGGGGTGTCCTGCCGGGGGGACGGCTGGAACTTCGGCGCTCCCCAGGCCTAATTTTCCTCCAATCCGAACGAAACTTTCGCCAAATTTGGGCGTGGGGAGCGCCAACGAGTGGAGATGCTCTAAGTTGGGGTACGTTCCATCACTTGCCTAAGGTAATATGCTGGCCGGACCAAGGCTAGCCGTGATGTAACCTCAGGCTGCATTGGATAGTAGCCTAGGATGATGCCATAAAACGCGATATATTCGGTAAGCCAATGCGTATAAACAAGAGGCATGTGAAGAGAGCAATGACCATAGAGCATCATCGCCCAACGAGTTGAAGATCTTGCCCAACGATTGATCTGCAAACAAGGCCAAAAGGGAATGGCCGAATGGGTGAAAACTCACGGTCTTCTGCAGCCATTGGACATCTCACTTTATCCACGGGGATTTCATATGTGGGTTACCGTGCCCGTCATCTACGGTAAAATTTATTCAATCTTTCTAAGCCGGAGTTGCGGATGAGTTTAGCATACCATCTACAAAACAACGGCCAAACCAACCACGTAAACCAGTTTGTGTGGAGACATATCACATGTGTTCCGTCCACACCTGCGCTTTCAAATGCTTCAAGTGGCTTGCTCTTGCAGAATTCTGGTACAACTCATCGTATCACTTTTGCAATCGGCACCTCTCCATTTGAAGCACTCTGCGACCATGGTTTGAATTGTACTAGGCTACAAGAACGCACCATCATGACTGAGGTCCCCCAACAACATCTTCATGGTGAGCGGTAGAGCATGAAAGACCAGTATGGCCGGTCACAAGCGCTCCAGCCATCAATCTGAACTAGGTGATTGGTTTTCTTCAAATTGTAACTTCATACACAGACGTCGGTGGCTTCTCGTGCCAATCATGATTTCTCTCTCTCTTTTGCTTCTATGACCCCTACCAAGTTGAAAAGTGAGTCATTGAAGTGACTTACAAGCTCAAGTTACGCGAGAAGTGCAGGATCCACCCAGTGATCCATGTTGCTCTCCTACATGCTAGCCTACCACGGTGCCAAACTGAAAGGATCGGGGGCGTGACTAGAGGGGGGTGAATGGTCGCTACTCAATTTTTATGTCTTTTTCCCGCGGTTCCTCCCACAAGAGGGAGTACGTCTGCGTTGAGGAGGTGTGGACCACAAGTGCAAGTGCTAACCCTCACCTTCTTCCTCGAGAAAACCCCACGAAGAAGCTTTCCCTTCTCCACTAACGAAGCCGATCGAGGCGGTGATTCCTTCACAAGGTTGGGGCGAGCTCCACAACACTAGAGGCTCCCAACACCCTATGGGGCTAGCACAACTCCAAGCTAGCCTCCATAGGAGCTCATCTCCAACAGATCCCACAATAGGAACCCTAACAACAAGATCCACAAAGGACTAGGTGGGATTGGTGAAATCTTTCTCGGTGGAACTATAGATCGGGGTCTCCTCCACCACTCCTCAAAGTTTGGGCATGATTGGTTGGATGGGGAGGGAGATCCTCAAGGTTTTGAGCTCAGCAACAATGGAGGAGAGAAGACTTGGGCCGAGCTGGGGAAGAAGACCCCTTTTATAGGGCCCTGATGCGTGCAGTTAACACACGTCCGTTGGGAACCCCAAGAGGAAGGTGTGATGCGTACAGTAGCAAGTTTTCCCTCAGTAAGAAACCAAGGTTTATCGAACCAGTAGGAGCCAAGAAGCACGTTGAAGGTTGATGGCGGCGAAATGTAGTGCGGCGCAACACCAGGGATTCTAGCGCCAACGTGGAACCTGCACAACACAATCAAAGTACTTTGCCCCAACGTAACAGTGAGGTTGTCAATCTCACCGGCTTGCTGAAAACAAAGGATTAGCCGTATGGTGTGGAAGATGATGTTTGTTTGCGAAGAACAGTAAAGAACAAGTATTGCAGTAGATTGTATTTCGGATGTAAAGAATGGACCGGGGTCCACAGTTCACTAGTGGTGTCTCTCCCATAAGATAAATAGCATGTTGGGTGAACGAATTTCAGTTGGGAAATTGACAAATAAAGAAGGCATAACAATGCACATACATATATCATGATGAGTACTATGAGATTTAATCAGGGCATTACGACAAAGTACATAGACCGCTATCCAGCATGCATCTATGCCTAAATAGTCCACTTTCAGGTTATCATCCGAACCCCTTCCTGTATTAAGTTGCAAGCAACAGACAATTGCATTAAGTATGGTGTGTAATGTAATCAACACAAATATCCTTAGACAAAGCATCGATGTTTTATCCCTAGTAGCAACAGCACATCCACAATCTTAGAACTTTCTGTCATTGTCCCAGATTTAATGGAGGCATGAACCCACTATCGAGCATAAATACTCCCTCTTGGAGTTACAAGTATCAACTTGGCCAGAGCCTCTACTAGCAACGGAGAGCATGCAAGAACATAAACAACATATATGATAGATTGATAATCAACTTGACATAGTATTCAATATTCATTGGATCCCAACAAACACAACATGTAGCATTACAAATAGATGATCTTGATCATGATAGGCAGCTCACAAGATCTAATATGATAGCACAATGAGGAGAAGACAACCATCTAGCTACTCGCTATGGACCCATAGTCCAGGGGTGAACTACTCACACATCGATCCGGAGGCGATCATGGCGATGAAGAGACCTCCGGGAGATGATTCCCCTCTCCGGCAGGGTGCCGGAGGTGATCTCCTGAATCCCCCGAGATGGGATTGGCGGCGGCGGCGTCTCTGGAAGGTTTTCCGTATCGTGGCTCTCGGTACAGAGGGTTACGCGACGAAGGCTTTAAGTAGGCGGAAGGGCGGAGTCGGAGGAGTCACGGGGGCCCCACACGCTAGGGCCGCGCGGGCCCCCTCTAGGCCGCGCCGCCCTAGTGTGGCGGCGCCCGTGGCCCCACTTCGTTTCTCCCTCGGTCTTTTGGAAGCTTCGTGGAAAAATAAGCCCTCGGGTGTTGATTTCGTCCAATTCCGAGAATATTTCCTTTGTAGGATTTCGAAACCAAAAACAGCAGAAAACAAGCAATCGGCTCTTCGGCATCTCGTCAATAGGTTAGTGCCGGAAAATGCATAATAATGACATATAATGTGTATAAAACATGTGAGTATCATCATAAAAGTAGCATGGAACATAAGAAATTATAGATACGTTTGAGACGTATCAAGCATCCCCAAGCTTAGTTCCTACTCGCCCTCGAGTAGGTAAACGATAACAAAGATAATTTCTGAAGTGACATGCTATCATAATCTTGATCAATACTATTGTAAAGCATATGAGATGAATGCAGCGATTCGAAGCAATGATGAAGACAATGAGTAAACAACTGAATCATATAGCAAAGACTTTTCATGAATAATACTTTCAAGACAAGCATCAATAAGACTTGCATAACAGTTAACTCATAAGTAATAAGTTCTTAGTAGAAAGTTTTGAAACAACACAAAGGAAGATATAAGTTTCAGTGGTTGCTTTCAACTTCAACATGTATATCTCATGGATAATTGTCAACACAAAGTAATATAATAAGTGCAATAGGTAAACATGTAGGAATCAATGCACACAGTTTACACAAGTGTTTGCTTCTAAGATAGAAAGAAGTAGGTAAACTGACTCAACAATAAAGTAAAAGAATGGCCCTTCACAGAGGGAAGCATGGATTACTATTTTTGTGCTATAGCTTTTCATTTTGAAAACATAGAACAAATTTTGTCAACGGTAGTAATAAATCATATGTGTTATGTATAAGATATCCTATAAGTTGCAAGCCTCATGCATAGTATACCAATAGTGCTCGCACCTTGTCCTAATTAGCTTGGATTAACACGGATTATCATTGCATAACATATGTTTCAACCAAGTGTCACAAAGGGGTACCTCTATGCCGCCTGTACAGAGGTCTAAGGAGAAAGTTCGCATTGGATTTCTCGCTTTTGATTATTCTCAACTTAGACATCCATACCGGGACAACATAGACAACAGGTAATGGACTCCTCTTTAATGCATAAGCATTCAACAACAGATAATATTCTCATAAGAGATTGAGGTTTTGTGTCCAAACTAAAACTTCCACCATGATTCATGGCTTTAGTTAGCGGCCCAATGTTCTTCTCTAACAATATGCATACTCAAACCATTTGATCATGAAAATCGCCCTTACTTCGAGACAAGACGAACATGCATAGCAACTCACATGATATTCAACAAAGGTAAAAGTTGATGGCGTCCCCGAAACATGGTTACCGCTCAACAAGCAACTTATTAAGAAATAAGACACATAAGTACATATTCTTCACCACAATAGTTTTTAAGGCTATTTTCCCATGAGCTATATATTGTAAAGGCAAAGAATAGAAGTTTAAAGGTAGCACTCAAGTAATGTACTTTGGAATGGTAGAGAAATACCATGTGGTAGGTAGGTATGGTGGACACAAATGGCATAGTTTTTGGTTCAAGGATTTGGATGCACGAGAAGAATCCCTCTCAATACAAGGCTAGGCTAGCAAGGTTGTTTGAAGCAAACTCAAGTATAAAATGGTGCAGCAAGACTCACATATGAACATATTGTAAGAATTATAAGACTTTACATCGTCTCCTTGTTGTTCAAACACCTCAACCAGAAAATATCTAGACTTAGAGAGACCAATCATGCAAACCAAATTTTAACAAGCTCTATGTAGTTCTTCATTAATAGGTGCAAAGTACATGATGCAAGAGCTTAAACATGATCTATATGAGCACAACAATTGCCAAGTATCGAATTATTCAAGACATTATACCAATTACCACATGCGGCATTTTTCGTTTCCAACCATATATCAATGAACGGGGTAGTTCAATCTTCGCAATGAACATTAAGAATAAAGCTAAGAACACATGTGTTCATATGCAACAGCGGAGCGTGTCTCTCTCCCACACAAAGAATGCTAGGATCCGATTTTATTCAAACAAAAACAAAAAAAAAGCAAACAGACGCTCCAAGGAAAGCACATAAGATGTGACTGAATAAAAATATAGTTTCACTAGAGGTGACCTGATAAGTTGTCGATGAAGAAGGGGATGCCTGATGACGCGTAAAGCACACGCTCGTTGGGAACCCCAAGTGGAAGGTGTGATGCGTACAGAAGCAAGTTTCCCTCAGTAAGAAACCAAGGTTTATCGAACCAGTAGGAGTCAAGAAGCACGCCGAAGGTTGATGGCGGCGGGATGTAGTGCGGCGCAACACCAGGGATTCGGCGCCAACGTGGAACCTACACAACACAACCAAAGTACTTTGCCCCAACGAAACGAGTGAGGTTGTCAATCTCACCGGCTTGCTTGTAACAAAGGATTAACCGTATTGTGTGGAAGATGATTGTTTGCAGTAAAACAAGTAGAACAAGTATTACAAGTATATTGTATTTCAGTAAAGAGAATTGGACCGGGGTCCACAGTTCACTAGAGGTGTCTCTCCCATAAGACAAACAGCATGTTGGGTGAACAAATTACGGTTGGGCAATTGACAAATAAAGAGAGCATGACCATGCACATACATATCATGATGAGTATAGTGAGATTTAATTGGGCATTACGACAAAGTACATAGACCGCCATCCAAGCTGCATCTATGCCTAAAAAGTCCACCTTCAGGTTATCATCCGAACCCCTTCCAGTATTAAGTTGCAAAGCAACAGACAATTGCATTAAGTATGGTGCGTAATGTGATCAACAACTACATCCTTAGACATAGCATCAATGTTTTATCCCTAGTGGCAACAGCACAACACAACCTTAGAACTTTCTGTCACTGTCCCGGTGTCAATGCGAGCATGAACCCACTATCGAGCATAAATACTCCCTCTTGGAGTTACAAGCATCTACTTGGCCGAGCATCTACTAGTAACGGAGAGCATGCAAGATCATAAACAACACATAGATATAACTTTGATAATCAACATAACAAGTATTCTCTATTCATCGGATCCCAACAAACGCAACATATAGAGTTACAGATAGATGATCTTGATCATGTTAGGCAGCTCACAAGATCCGACAATGATAGCACAATGGGGAGAAGACAACCATCTAGCTACTGCTATGGACCCATAGTCCAGGGGTAGACTACTCACACATCACACCGGAGGCGACCATGGCGGCGTAGAGTCCTCCGGGAGATGATTCCCCTCTCCGGAAGGGTGCCGGGAGGCGATCTCCCGGATCCCCCGAGATGGGATCGGCGTTGGCGGCGTCTCCGGAAGGTTTTCCGTATCGTGGCTCTCGGTATCAGGGGTTTCCACGGAGGCTTTAAGTAGGCGGAAGGGTAGGTCAAGAGGCGGTGCGAGGGGCCCGGACCATAGGGCCGCGCGGCCGGGCGAGGGCCGCGCCGCCCTATGCTCTGGCTGCCTCGTGGCCCCTCTTCGTTTCGTCTTCGGACTTCTGGAAGCTTCATGGAAAAATAGGCCCCTGGGCGTTGATTTCGTCCAATTCCGAGAATATTTCCTTACTAGGATTTCTGGAAACAAAAACAGCAGAAAACAGCAACTGGCACTTCGGCATCGTGTTAATAGGTTAGTTCCAGAAAATGTACGAATATGACATAAAGTGTGCATAAAACATGTAGATAACATCAATAATGTGGCATGGAACATAAGAAATTATCGATACGTCGGAGACGTATCAGCATCCCTAAGCTTAGTTCGCTCGTCCCGAGCAGGTAAAACGATAACACGGATAATTTCCGGAGTGACATGCCATCATAACCTTGATCATACTATTTGTAAAGCATATGTAGTGAATGCAGCGATCAAAACAATGTATATGACATGAGTAAACAAGTGAATCATAAAGCAAAGACTTTTCATGAATAGCACTTCAAGACAAGCATCAATTAAGTCTTGCATAAGAGTTAACTCATAAAGCAATAATACAAAGTAAAGGCATTGAAGCAACACAAAAGAAGATTAAGTTTCAGCGGTTGCTTTCAACTTGTAACATGTATATCTCATGGATATTGTCAACATAGAGTAATATAATAAGTGCAATAAGCAAGTATGTAGGAATCAATGCACAGTTCACACAAGTGTTTGCTTCTTGAGGTGGAGAGAAATAGGTGAACTGACTCAACATTGAAAGTAAAAGAATGGTCCTCCATAGAGGAAAAGCATCGATTGCTATATTTGTGCTAGAGCTTTGATTTTGAAAACATGAAACAATTTTGTCAACGGTAGTAATAAAGCATATGTATCATGTAAATTATATCTTATAAGTTGCAAGCCTCATGCATAGTGTACTAATAGTGCCCGCACCTTGTCCTAATTAGCTTGGACTACCGGATCATCACAATGCACATATTTTGACCAAGTGTCACAAAGGGGTACCTCTATGCCGCTTGTACAAAGGTCTAAGGAGAAAGCTCGCATTGGATTTCTCGCTATTGATTATTCTTCAACTTAGACATCCATACCGGGACAACATAGACAACAGATAATGGACTCCTCTTTTATGCATAAGCATGTAACAACAATTAATAATTTTCTCATTTGAGATTGAGGATATATGTCCAAAACTGAAACTTCCACCATGGATCATGGCTTTAGTTAGCGGCCCAATGTTCTTCTCTAACAATATGCATGCTTAACCATAAGGTGGTAGATCGCTCTTACTTCAAACAAGACGGACATGCATAGCAACTCACATGAAATTCAACAATGAATAGTTGATGGCGTCCCCAGTGAACATGGTTATCGCACAACAAGCAACTTAATAAGAGATAAAGTGCATAATTACATATTCAATACCACAATAGTTTTTAAGCTATTTGTCCCATGAGCTATATATTGCAAAGGTGAATGATGGAATTTTAAAGGTAGCACTCAAGCAATATACTTTGGAATGGCGGAAAATACCATGTAGTAGGTAGGTATGGTGGACACAAATGGCATAGTGGTTGGCTCAAGTATTTTGGATGCATGAGAAGTATTCCTCTCGATACAAGGTTTAGGCTAGCAAGGCTTATTTGAAACAAACACAAGGATGAACCGGTGCAGCAAAACTCACATAAAAGACATATTGAAAACATTATAAGACTCTACACCGTCTTCCTTGTTGTTCAAACTCAATACTAGAAATTATCTAGACCTTAGAGAAACCAAATATGCAAACCAAATTTTAGCATGCTCTATGTATTTCTTCATTAATGGGTGCAAAGCATATGATGCAAGAGCTTAAACATGAGCACAACAATTGCCAAGTATCACATTACCCAAGACATTTATAGCAATTACTACATGTATCATTTTCCAATTCCAACCATATAACAATTTAACGAAGGAGAAACTTCGCCATGAATACTATGAGTAGAAACCAAGGACATACTTGTCCATATGCTACAGCGGAGCGTGTCTCTCTCCCATAAAGTGAATGCTAGGATCCATTTTATTCAAACAAAACAAAAAACAAAAACAAACCGACGCTCCAAGCAAAGCACATAAGATGTGATGGAATAAAAATATAGTTTCAGGGGAGGAACCTGATAATGTTGTCGATGAAGAAGGGGATGCCTTGGGCATCCCCAAGCTTAGACGCTTGAGTCTTCTTAGATTATGCAGGGGTGAACCACCGGGGCATCCCCAAGCTTAGAGCTTTCACTCTCCTTGATCATGTTGCATCATACTCCTCTCTTGATCCTTGAAAACTTCCTCCACACCAAACTCGAAACAACTCATTAGAGGGTTAGTGCACAATAAAAATTAACATATTCAGAGGTGACACAATCATTCTTAACACTTCTGGACATTGCATAAAGCTACTGGACATTAATGGATCAAAGAAATTCATCCAACATAGCAAAAGAGGCAATGCGAAATAAAAGGCAGAATCTGTCAAAACAGAACAGTTCGTATTGACGAATTTTAAAATGGCACCAGACTTGCTCAAATGAAAATGCTCAAATTGAATGAAAGTTGCGTACATATCTGAGGATCACTGCACGTAAATTGGCATAATTTTCTGAGTTACCTACAGGGAGATTTTGCCCAGATTCGTGACAGCAAAGAAATCTGTTTCTGCGCAGTAATCCAAATCTAGTATGAACTTTTCTATCAACGGCTTTACTTGGCACAACAAAACACTAAACTAAGATAAGGAGAGGTTGCTACAGTAGTAAACAACTTCCAAGACACAAAATAAAAACAAAGTACTGTAGGTAAAAACATGGGTTGTCTCCCATAAGCGCTTTTTTAACGCCTTCGCCTAGGCGCGAAAGTGTGTATCAAGTATTATCGAAGGGTGGTGCATTCTCAGCGGGGTGCGGAGTTTTCTCAACCAGGCATAGTATATTAGATACATAAGTTTTAGCATCTCCCTTTTCATTAGTCTTAGGCGTGCTACTCTCATCAAACAAATTTTCAGTGAACAAGCCAAGCATAGTTATTTTCTAGTGCATCATTCATAGCTAGGAGTTTACATGGTATTGGTGCTTTGATCTCCCCACCATCATCAATATTATTAGTGTATCTTATTCTATCCATGTCCATCTTTTCAAGGAGACTAACAAAATTAGTATGAGAACCAAGCATATTAAATTTAGCAAAGACCTTTCTAGCTTCTCTTGCTAGACCACCAAATTCTCTAAGAAGGGTTTCTAAAACAAAATCTTTCTTTTCCCCTTCTTCCATATCACCAAGTGTGAGAAACATGTGTTGGATTATAGGATTAAGATTAACAAATTTAGTTTCCAACAAGCGAACTAAATGCGCAAGCAGCAATTTCATAAGTAGGCGCAAGGTCTACCAAGTGTCTATCTTCAAAATTTTCAATGGTACTAACATGATTGAAGAATTCTTCTATATTATTTCTCCCAACTATAGACCCACGTCCTACCGGTATGTCTTTTGTGGTAAAATTAAAAGGAAACATGATGAATCAAGTAAAGTAAATGCAAGTAACTAATTTTTTTGTGTTTTTGATATAGCAAACAAGATAGCAAATAAAGTAAAACTAGCAACTAATTTTTTTGTATTTTGATTTAGTGCAGCAAACAAAGTAGTAAATAAAACTAAGCAAGACAAAAACAAAGTAAA
Source organism: Lolium rigidum (assembly GCF_022539505.1). Lineage (NCBI taxonomy): Eukaryota > Viridiplantae > Streptophyta > Magnoliopsida > Poales > Poaceae > Lolium > Lolium rigidum. The sequence goes on from NC_061510.1 coordinate 208,228,434, forward strand.
GAGATTGAGAAGTGGAGACTCCCCTTGCAGCGTGTCTTGATCTCCCTGGCAACGGCGCCAGAAAAAGCTGCTTGATACGCGTTCAACACGCGTCCGTTGGGAACCCCAAGAGGAAGGTGTGATGCGCACAGCAAGCAAGTTTCCCTCGCATGAAACCAAGGTTTATCGAACCAGTAGGAGCCAAGAAGCACGTTGAAGGTTGATGGCGGCGGGATGTAGTGCGGCGCAACACCAGGGATTCCGCGCCAACGTGGAACCCGCACAACACAACCAAAGTACTTTGCCCCAACGAAACAAAGTGAGGTTGTCAATCTCACCGGCTTGCCGTAACAAAGGATTAACCGTATTGTGTGGAAGATGATTGTTTGCGTGAAAACAGAGAACAAGTATTGCAGAGATTGTATTTCAAGAAAGAGAATTGGACCGGGGTCCACAGCTCACTAGAGGTGTCTCTCCCATAAGATAAACAAGCATGTTGGGTGAACAAATTACAGCTTGGGCAATTGACAAATAAAGAGGGCATGACCATGCACATACATATCATGATGAGTATAGTGAGATTTAATTGGGCATTACGACAAAGTACATAGACCGCCATCCAACCGCATCTATGCCTAAAAAGTCCACCTTCAAGTTATCATCCGAACCCCTCCAAGCATTAAGTTGCAAAGCAACAGACAATTGCATTAAGTATGGTGCGTAATGTAATCAACAACTACATCCTTAGACATAGCATCAATGTTTTATCCCTAGTGGCAACAAGACAACACAACCTTAGAACTTTCGTCACTCGTCCTGTGTGTCAATGTGCATGAACCCACTATCGAGCATAAATACTCCTCTTGGAGTTACAAGCATCTACTTGGCCGCAGCATCTACTAGTAACTGGAGAGCATGCAAGATCATAAACAACACATAGATATAACTTTGATAATCAACATAACAAGTATTCTCTATTCATCGGATCCCAACAAACGCAACATATAGAATTACGTATAGATGATCTTGATCATGTTAGGCAGCTCACAAGATCCGACAATGATAGCACAATGGGGAGAAGACAACCATCTAGCTACCGCTATGGACCCATAGTCCAGGGGTAGACTACTCACACATCACACCGGAGGCGACCATGGCGGCGTAGAGTCCTCCCGGAGATGATTCCCTCTCCGGCAGTGGTGCCGGAGGCGATCTCCTCGGATCCCCCGAGA
>NC_061510.1:208229744-208318190 GCF_022539505.1 Lolium rigidum
TTTTTAAGCTATTTGTCCCATGAGCTATATATTGCAAAGGTGAATGATGGAATTTTAAAGGTAGCACTCAAGCAATTTACTTTGGAATGGCGGAAAATACCATGTAGTAGGTAGGTATGGTGGACACAAATGGCATAGTGGTTGGCTCAAGTATTTTGGATGCATGAGAAGTATTCCCTCTCGATACAAGGTTTAGGCTAGCAAGGCTTATTTGAAACAAACACAAGGATGAACCGGTGCAGCAAAACTCACATAAAAGACATATTGAAAACATTATAAGACTCTACATCGTCTTCCTTGTTGTTCAAACTCAATACTAGAAATTATCTAGACCTTAGAGAAACCAAATATGCAAACCAAATTTTAGCATGCTCTATGTATTTCTTCATTAATGGGTGCAAAGCATATGATGCAAGAGCTTAATCATGAGCACAACAATTGCCAAGTATCACATTACCCAAGACATTTATAGCAATTACTACATGTATCATTTTCCAATTCCAACCATATAACAATTTAACGAAGGAGAAATTTCGCCATGAATACTATGAGTAGAAACGAAGGACATACTTGTCCATATGCTAAAGCGGAGCGTGTCTCTCTCCCATAAAGTGAATGCTAGGATCCATTTTATTCAAACAAAACAAAAACAAAAACAAACCGACGCTCCAAGAAAAAGCACATAAGATGTGATGGAATAAAAATATAGTTTCGGGGGAGGAACCCGATAATGTTGTCGATGAAGAAGGGGATGCCTTGGGCATCCCCAAGCTTAGACGCTTGAGTCTTCTTAATATATGCAGGGGTGAACCACCGGGGCATCCCCAAGCTTAGAGCTTTCACTCTCCTTGATCATGTTGCATCATACTCCTCTCTTGATCCTTGAAAACTTCCTCCACACCAAACTCGAAACAACTCATTAGAGGGTTAGTGCACAATAAAAATTAACATATTCAGAGGTGACACAATCATTCTTAACACTTCTGGACATTGCATAATGCTACTGGACATTAGTGGATCAAAGAAATTCATCCAACATAGCAAAAGAGGCAATGCGAAATAAAAGTCAGAATCTGTCAAAACAGAACAGTTCGTATTGACGAATTTTAAAATGGCACCAGACTTGCTCAAATGAAAATGCTCAAATTGAATGAAAGTTGCGTACATATCTGAGGATCATGCTCGTAAATTGGCTTAATTTTCTGAGCTACCTACAGGGAGGTGGACCCAGATTCGTGACAGCAAAGAAATCTGGAACTGCGCAGTAATCCAAATCTAGTACTTACTTTTCTATCAACGGCTTTACTTGGCACAACAAAACACAAAACTAAGATAAGGAGAGGTTGCTACAGTAGTAAACAACTTCCAAGACACAAAATAAAAACAAAGTACTGTAGGTAAAAACATGGGTTGTCTCCCATAAGCGCTTTTCTTTAACGCCTTTCAGCTAGGCGCAGAAAGTGTGTATCAAGTATTATCAAAGGGTGGTGCATTCTCAGCGGGGTGTGGAGTTTTCTCAACCAGGCATAATATATTAGATACATAAGTTTTAGCATCTCCCTTTTCATTAGTCTTAGGCGTGCTACTCTCATCAAACAAATTTTCAGGAACAAGCCAAGCATAGTTATTTTCTAGTGCATCATTCATAGCTAGGAGTTTACATGGTATTGGTGCTTTGATCTCCCCACCATCATCAATATTATTAGTGTATATTATTCTTTCCATGTCCATCTTTTCAAGGAGACTAACAAAATTAGTATGAGAACCAAGCATATTAAATTTAGCAAAGACCTTTCTAGCTTCTCTTGCTAGACCACCAAATTCTCTAAGAAGGGTTTCTAAAACAAAATCTTTCTTTTCCCCTTCTTCCATATCACCAAGTGTGAGAAACATGTGTTGGATTATAGGATTAAGATTAACAAATTTAGTTTCCAACGGGCGAACCAAATGCGCAGCAGCAATTTCATAAGTAGGCGCAAGGTCTACCAAGTGTCTATCTTCAAAATTTTCAATGGTACTAACATGATTGAAAAATTCTTCTATATTAGTTCTCCCAACTATAGACCCACGTCCTACCGGTATGTCTTTTGTGGTAAAATTAAAAGGAAACATGATGAATCAAGTAAGGTAAATGCAAGTAAACTAATTTTTTTGTGTTTTTGATATAGCAAACAAGATAGCAAATAAAGTAAAACTAGCAACTAATTTTTTTGTACTTTGATTTAGTGCAGCAAACAAAGTAGTAAATAAAACTAAGCAAGACAAAAACAAAGTAAAGAGATTGAGAAGTGGAGACTCCCCTTGCAGCGTGTCTTGATCTCCCCGGCACGGCGCCAGAAATTTAGCTTGATGACGCGTAAAGCACACGCTCGTTGGGAACCCCAAGTGGAAGGTGTGATGCGTACGGCGGCAAGTTTCCCTCGAGTAAGAAACCAAGGTTTATCGAACCGAGTAGGAGTCAAGAAGCACGTCGAAGGTTGATGGCGGCGGGATGTAGTGCGGAGCAACACCGGGGATTCCGGCGCCAACGTGGAACCTGCACAACACAACCAAAGTACTTTGCCCCAACGAAACAGTGAGGTTGTCAATCTCACCGGCTTGCTGTAACAAAGGATTAACCGTATTGTGTGGAAGATGATTGTTTGCGGAAAACGAGTAGAACAAGTATTGCGATGAGATTGTATTTCAGTAAAGAGAATTGGACCGGGGTCCACAGTTCACTAGAGGTGTCTCTCCCATAAGACAAACAACATGTTGGGTGAACAAATTACAGTTGGGCAATTGACAAATAAAGAGAGCATGACCATGCACATACATATCATGATGAGTATAGTGAGATTTAATTGGGCATTACGACAAAGTACATAGACCGCCATCCAACTACATCTATGCCTAAAAAGTCCACCTTCAGGTTATCATCCGAACCCCTTCCAGTATTAAGTTGCAAAGCAACAGACAATTGCATTAAGTATGGTGCGTAATGTGATCAACAACTACATCCTTAGACATAGCATCAATGTTTTATCCCTAGTGGCAATAGCACAACACAACCTTAGAACTTTACTATCACTTTGTCCCGGTGTCAACGCGGGCATGAACCCACTATCGAGCATAAATACTCCCTCTTGGAGTTACAAGCATCTACTTGGCCAGAGCATCTACTAGTAAAGGAGAGCATGCAAGATCATAAACAACACATAGATATAACTTTGATAATCAACATAACAAGTATTCTCTATTCATCGGATCCCAACAAACGCAACATATAGAGTTACAGATAGATGATCTTGATCATGTTAGGCAGCTCACAAGATCCGACAATGATAGCACAATGGGGAGAAGACAACCATCTAGCTACTGCTATGGACCCATAGTCCAGGGGTAGACTACTCACACATCACACCGGAGGCGACCATGGCGGCGTAGAGTCCTCCGGGAGATGATTCCCCTCTCCGGCGAGGGTGCCGGAGGCGATCTCCTGGATCCCCGAGATGGGATCGGCGTTGGCGGCGTCTCCGGAAGGTTTTCCGTATCGTGGCTCTCGGTGCTCGGGGGTTTCGTCACGGAGGCTTTAAGTAGGCGGAAGGGTAGGTCAAGAGGCGGCGCGAGGGGCCCGGACCATAGGGCCGCGCGGCCAGGGCGGGGGCCGCGCCGCCCTATGCTCGGCTGCCTCGTGGCCCCTCTTCGTTTCATCTTCGGACTTCGGAAGCTTCGTGGAAAAATAGGCCTCCGGGCGTTGATTTCGTCCAATTCCGAGAATATTTCCTTACTAGGATTTCTGAAACCAAAAATAGCAGAAAACAACAAGCGGCACTTCGGCATCTTGTTAATAGGTTAGTTCCAGAAAATGCACGAATATGACATAAAGTGTGCATAAAACATGTAGATAACATCAATAATGTGGCATGGAACATAAGAAATTATCGATACGTCGGAGACGTATCAATGCCTTGGGCATCCCCAAGCTTAGATGCTTGAGTCTTCTTAAAATATGCAGGGATGAACCACGGGGGCATCCCCAAGCTTAGACTTTTCACTCTTCTTGATCATATTGTATCATCCTCCTCTCTTGACCCTTGAAAACTTCCTCCACACCAAACTCAAAACAAACTCATTAGAGGGTTAGTGCATAATTGAAAATTCATATATTCAGAGGTGACATAATCATTCTTAACACTTCTGGACATTGCACAAAGCTACCGAAAGTTAATGGAACAAAAAAATCCATCAAACATAGCAAAACAGGCAATGCGAAATAAAAGGCAGAATCTGTCAAAACAGAACAGTCCGTAAAGACGAATTTTTCAGGGGCACTTAACTTGCTCAGATGAAAATTTTCAAATTGAATGAAAGTTGCGTACATATCTGAGGATCACACACGTAAATTGGCAGATTTTTCTGAGTTACCTACAGAGAACCCTGCCCAAATTCGTGACGACAAGAAATCTGTTTCACGCGAGTAATCCAAATCTAGTATTGACTTTACTATCAAAGACTTTACTTGGCACAACAATGCAATAAAATAAAGATAAGGAGAGGTTGCTACAGTAGTAAAAACTTCCAAGACTCAAATATAAAACAAAGTGCGAAGTAAAATAATGGGTTGTCTCCCATAAGCGCTTTTCTTTAACGCCTTTCGGCTAGGCGCGAAAGTGTGAATCAAGTAACATCAAGAGATGAAGCATCGACATCATAATTTGTTCTAATAATAGAATCATAAGGTAACTTCATTCTCTTTCTAGGGAAGTGTTCCATACCTTTCTTGAGAGGAAATTGATATTTAATATTACCTTCCTTCATATCAATGGTAGCACCAACGAGTTCGAAGAAAAGGTCTTCCCAATATAATGGGACAAGATGCATTGCATTCAATATCCAAGACAACAAAATCAACGGGGACAAGGTTATTGTTAACCATAATACGAACATTATCAATCCTCCGCAAAGGTTTCTTTATAGCATTATCGACAAGATTAACATCCAAATAACAATTTTTCAATGGTGGCAAGTCAAGCATATCATAGATTTTCTTAGGCATAACAGAAATACTTGCACCAAGATAACATAAAGCATTACAATCAAAATCATTGACCCTCATCTTAATGATGGGCTCCCAACCATCTTCTAACTTCCTAGGAATAGAAGTTTCAAGTTTTAGTTTCTCTTCTCTAGCTTTTATGAGAGCATTTGTAATATGTTTTGTAAAGGCCAAATTTATAGCACTAGCATTGGGACTTTTAGCAAGTTTTTGTAAGAACTTTATAACTTCAGAGATGTGACAATCATCAAAATCTAAACCATTATGATCTACAATGGGATCATTGTCCCCAATGTTGGAAAAAATTTCAGCAGTTTTATCACAAGCGGTTTCAACGAGTTTTAGCGAGCTTCGGGTAATTTTGCACGCTTTGCACTAGGAGTAGAAACATTGCCAACACCAATTATTTTACCATTATTTATAGTAGGAGGTTTAGCAACATGTGAATCATTATCATTACTAGTGGTGGTAATAGTCCAAACTTTAGCTACATTATTCTCTTTAGCAAGTTTTTCGTTTTCTTCTCTTTCCCACCTAGCATGCAATTCAGCCATCAATCTTATATTCTCATTAATTCTAACTTGGATGGCATTTGCTGTAGTAACAATTTTATTATCATTATCCTCAGGTTTAGCAGCCATTTTATTAATTAAAGAAGATTGTGACGCAGACAGGTATGAGACTCGGTTTTCAGCATTTGAAAGCTTAGTTTGCAAACCAGAAATCTCCATATTTAAATTTTCAAGTTGATTTCCTATATTTTTCAACAAAGCGGATTGTTCATTCATAGTTTTAGTAAACAATTGATTTTGCTCATATTGTGATTGCATAAAGCTCTTAGTAGCTCTTTCAATTTCTAACATCTTTTCCTCATCAGGCGAAACAAATCTACCATAAGAACTACCATAACCATTACCATTATTAGAAGGATATGGCCTATAGTTGTTACCAAAATTATTCCTACAAGCATTGTTGTTGAAATTATTACTTTTAATGAAGTTCACATCAACATGTTCTTCTTGAGCAACCAATGAAGCTAAAGGAACATTATTTGGATCAATATTAGATCTACCATTCACAAGCATAGACATAATCACATCAATCTTATCACTCAAGGAGGAGGTTTCTTCAACGAAATTTACCTTCTTACCTTGTGGAGCTCTTTCCGTGTGCCATTCAGAGTAATTTATCATCATATCATCAAGAAGCTTTGTAGCCGCCCCCAAGGTGATGGACATAAAGGTACCTCCAACAGCTGAATCCAATAGGTTCCGCGAAGAAAAATTTAATCCTGCATAGAAGGTTTGGATGATCATCCAAGTAGTTAGTCCATGGGTTGGGCAATTCTTTACCAAAGATTTCATTCTCTCCCATGCTTGAGCAACATGTTCATTATCTAATTGCTTAAAATTCATTATGCTACTTCTCAAAGATATAATTTTAGCGGGAGGATAATATCTACCAATAAAAGCATCCTTACATTTAGTCCATGAATCAATACTATTCTTAGGCAAAGATAGCAACCAATCTTTAGCTCTTCCTCTTAAGGAGAATGGAAACAATTTTAATTTTATAATGTTACCATCTACATCCTTATACTTTTGAATTTCACAAAGTTCAACAAAATTATTAAGATGGGCAGCAGCATCATCAGAACTAACACCAGAAAATTGCTCTCTCATGACAAGATTTAGTAAAGCAGGTTTAATTTCAAAGAATTCTGCTGCAGTAGCGGAGTGGAGCAATAGATGTGCATAAGAAATCATTATTATTTGTGCTAGTGAAGTCACACAACTTAGTGTTTTCAGGAGTATTCATTTTAACAGTAGTAAATAAAGAAAACTAGATAAAGTAAATGCAAGTAACTAATTTTTTTTGTGTTTTTAATATGGAGAATGCAAACAAGATAGTAAATAAAGTAAAGCTAGCAACTAATTTTTTTGTATTTTATTTAGTGCAGCAAACAAAGTAGTAAATAAAGTAAAGTAAAGCAAGACAAAAACAAAGTAAAGAGATTGGAAGTGGAGACTCCCCTTGCAGCGTGTCTTGATCTCCCCGGCAACGGCGCCAGAAAAAGAGCTTGATACGTGCAGTTAACACATGTCCGTTGGGAACCCCAAGAGGAAGGTGTGATGCGTACAGTAGCAAGTTTTCCCTCAGTAAGAAACCAAGGTTTATCGAACCAGTAGGAGCCAAGAAGCACGTTGAAGGTTGATGGCGGCGAAATGTAGTGTGGCGCAACACTAGGGATTCCGGCGCCAACGTGGAACCTGCACAACACAATCAAAGTACTTTGCCCCAACGTAACAGTGAGGTTGTCAATCTCACCGGCTTGCTGAAAACAAAGGATTAACCGTATGGTGTGGAAGATGATGTTTGTTTGCGAAGAACAGTAAAGAACAAGTATTGCAGTAGATTGTATTTCAGATGTAAAGAATGGACCGGGGTCCACAGTTCACTAGTGGTGTCTCTCCCATAAGATAAATAGCATGCTGGGTGAACGAATTACAGTTGGGCAATTGACAAATAAAGAAGGCATAACAATGCACATACATATATCATGATGAGTACTATGAGATTTAATCAGGGCATTACGACAAAGTACATAGACCGCTATCCAAGCATGCATCTATGCCTAAATAGTCCACTTTCAGGTTATCATCCGAACCCCTTCCGGTATTAAGTTGCAAGCATCAGACAATTGCATTAAGTATGGTGCGTAATGTAATCAACACAAATATCCTTAGACAAAGCATCGATGTTTTATCCCTAGTAGCAACAGCACATCCACAACCTTAGAACTTTCGGTCACTGTCCTAGATTTAATGGAGGCATGAACCCACTATCGAGCATAAATACTCCCTCTTGGAGTTACAAGTATCAACTTGGCCAGAGCCTCTACTAGCAACGGAGAGCATGCAAGAACATAAACAACATATATGATAGATTGATAATCAACTTGACATAGTATTCAATATTCATCGGATCCCAACAAACACAACATGTAGCATTACAAATAGATGATCTTGATCATGATAGGCAGCTCACAAGATCTAACATGATAGCACAATGAGGAGAAGACAACCATCTAGCTACTGCTATGGACCCATAGTCCAGGGGTGAACTACTCACACATTGATCCGGAGGCGATCATGGCGATGAAGAGACCTCCGGGAGATGATTCCCCTCTCCGACAGGGTGCCGGAGGTGATCTCCTGAATCCCCCGAGATGGGATTGGCGGCGGCGGCGTCTCTGGAAGGTTTTCCGTATCGTGGCTCTCGGTACAGAGGGTTTCGCGACGAAGGCTTTAAGTAGGCGGAAGGGCGGAGTCGGAGGAGTCACGGGGGCCCCACACGCTAGGGCCGCGCGGGCCCTGATAACCCACAAGTATAGGGGTTCGCGATAGTCTTCGAGGGAAGTAAAACCCAAATTTATTGATTCGACACAAGGGGAGGTAAAGAATACTTATAAGCCTTAACAACTGAGTTGTCAATTCAGCTGCACCTGGAAAAGCACTAGCAACTGGGGTGATGTGAAAGTAGCGAGTAATATGAGAGCAGTACTAATAGTAACACAAAGAGCGAGTAATAGCAATATGAGAGCAATGGCACCAGAAAATAGTTGATACTACTTCCAATGACATGTAGAACGAGTATATAATGATGAGAGATGGACCGGGGTTCCCAGCGATCTACACTAGTGGCAACTCTCCAATAAGTGACAAGTGTTGGGTGAACAAATTACAGTTGGGCAATTGATAGGAATCAAAGCATTAAGCTAGAACATCAAGATTATTAATTATGTAGGCATGTTTTCCAATTATAGTCGTACGTGCTCGCAATGAGAAACTTGCACAACATCTTTTGTCCTACCAGCCGGTGGCAGCCGGGCCTCAAGGGAAACTACTTGGATATTAAGGTACTCCTTTTAATAGGGTACCGGAGCAAAGCATTAACACACCGTGAAAACATGTGATCCTCACATCACTACCATCCCTCCGGTTGTCCCGATTTCGTCACTTCGGGGCCATTGGTTCCGGACAGGTGACATGTGCATACAACTTGTAGATACAATCTAAGCAACAATATAGAGCTTAAATCTAAGATCATGCCACTCGGGCCCTAGTGACAAGCATTAAGCATAACAAGATTGCAACAACAATAACTTCACAAACTTTATAGATAGACTAATCATAATGTATCATCCATCAGATCCCAACAAACACAACACCGATTACATCAGATGAATCTCAATCATGTAAGGCAGCTCATGAGACCATTGTATTGAAGTACATGGGGGAGAGTATACCGACATAGCTACTGCTAGAACCCGTAGTCCATGGGGGAACTACTCACGGAGCATGGCGGAGGCGGTGGCGTTGATGGAGATGGCTTCCGGGGCACTTCCCCGTCCCGGCGAGGTGCTTTGGAACGAGACTTCGTCCCCCGAATTGGAGTTTCGCGATGGCGGCGACGCCCCTGGAGTCTTTCTGGAGTTTCGTTAATTGGTACTGCGTTTTTAGGTCGAAAGGGATTTTATAGGCGAAGAGGCGGCGCAGGGGGGTCGACAGGGTGGCCTCACCCTAGGCCGGCGCGGCCAGGGTCTGGCCCGCGCGGCCCTATGGTGTGGGGCCCCCTGGCTCTCCTCCGACTCTTCTTCGGTGTTCTGGAGCCTTCCGGGAAAAATAAGATCTTTGGCGTTGATTTCGTCCAATTCCGGGAATATTGCCCGAACAACCTTTCTGGAACCAAAAACAAGCGAAAACGAGAACCGACAATCGTGGCATCTTGTTAATAGGTTAGTTCCGGAAAACGCATAAAAATATTATAAAGTGCAAGCAAAACATGTAAGTATTGTCATAAAACAAGCATGGAATGACAGAAATTATGGATACGTCGGGGACGTATCAGCATCCCCAAGCTTAGTTCCTGCTCGTCCCGAGCAGGTAAACGATAAAAAGAATAATTTATGTAGTGACATGCTACTTACATAACCTTGATCATACTATTACAAAGCATATGAAATGAATGAAGTGACTCAAGGCAATGATCTATAGTTGCTAACAAATAGATAACATATAGCAAAACTTTTCATGAAGAGTACTTTCAAGACAAGTATCAAAAGTCTTACACAAGAGTTAACTCATAAAGCAATAAATTCAAAGTAAAGGCATCGAAGCAACACAAAGGAAGATATAAGTTTCAGCGGTTGCTTTCAACTTTCAACATGCATATCTCATGGATAATTGTCAACACAAAGTAATATGATGAATGCAAATATGCAAGTATGTAAGAATCAATGCACAGTTAACACAAGTGTTTGCTTCTAAGATGGAAGGAAGTAGGTATACTGACTCAACATAAAGTAAAAGAATGGCCCTTCGCAGAGGGAAGCATCGATTGCTATATTTGTGCTAGAGCTTTTATTTTGAAAACATATAGAGAGCATAAAAGTAAATTTTTGAGAGGTGTTTGTTGTTGTCAACGAATGGTAGTGGGCACTCTAACCCCCTTGCCAGACAAACCTTCAAAGAGCGGCTCCCATGAATTATTTTTATTTTTGGGTGGCACTCCTTCCAACCTTTCTTTCACAAACCATGGCTAACCGAATCCTCGGGTGCCCGCCAACAATCTCATACCATGAAGGAGTGCCTTTTTATTTTAGTTTTATTATGATGACACTCCTCCCAACCTTTGCTTACACAAGCCATGGCTAGCCAGAATCCTTCGGGTGCCAGTCCAACAATCACATACCATGGAGGAGTGTCTATTTTGGTTAATTAATTTGGGACTGGGAATCCCATTGCCAGCTCTTTTTGCAAAATTATTGGATAAGCGGATGAAGCCACTAGTTCATTGGTGAAAATTGCCCAACAAGATTAAAAGATAAACACCACATACTTCCTCATGAGCTATAAAACATTGAGAATAAGTAACTGTGAGTACCCTAGCGAGACTCTGGGGCTATCCACGATAGGAACGTGGCGCCGAAGGGCTGGACGCTCCCTTGCTTCACGCGGTCCACGTGTCACCATGTGATCGGAGGTAGCAGAGATAGCAACCAAGCGAAAAACCTATCCCCAATTACTCGTGTGCTACTCCCCTCCCCTCGACGCCCCTTCTACCTCCACGCCGCCGCCTCCTCCTCACACGCAACCTCGCCGCCGGTGCTGCTCCACCAGCCTCCCTCGTCTCCTCCTGGCGCAGCGGTCGACACCAAGAAGTCTAGGGGCGGCGGCGCTCTGCTTGGCCCTTCTCGATCCGATGGCGGGAGTACGTGGTGGTCGCCCACTTGGTCTGGAGCAGGAGGCAGCTCGAGAATGCGGAAGCGGACCGGGGCGGCGATTGCCTTGCCGGCGGCCTTCAATGGGTAGCTGCAGGTCGCCCTCCACCCCCTCTTTCCAGTGTAATTTTTCCTATCTTCCCTGATTTGCTTTTCGTTTTTTGGCAACAGATGACGTCTTATAGAGAGGCACACATAGATCGGCGGTGGCAACATGGGTCAACGGCATCAGCAACTGCGGACTGATCTCCGGATTACCTTTGCCTCCGGATGTGCGTCTCTCACGAGGAGGAGGAAGAAGATCATGGGAAACAAATGCAGCGGTAGGAGCTTCTTGCCTTGATTGGATTGGGATCTAGCCATCACAGCGTTACAAATTTTCCTAACTATTGTTTCAGGTGGATTTAATGACATGAATGGACAGAAGCAAGGAAATCATGTTTTGACTCATATGCGTGTTGGTTGGCCCGAACTGAGCAACTCCCCTCATGCTAACAGATGTATTCTAAGAATCAAGTAAGTACTTTCCTTTTAGATCAAAGGGTGTGATTCGGAAGTTGGCACCTTTCTGTGTACTTATAATTATGTCTTTCTTGTGTACTTTTTTTGCAGATCATATATCGAATTGTGGATGTGCTTGCTTCAGACTGCACATATCGCTTTAGGACAATTGGTTTTTTTCCTGGTTTTACATTGGCTCATAGACGAATGTGGTGTAAAGGCTCGGCAAAGCCCGCCAGCGACGAGCGGCTGCTGGGGTTGGCAAAGCAGGTGGTTCTCCGGTCAGCGTACCTCGTCATGAAGAGCCTCATTAGTGGTGTGCCCGTCCTGTTGGTGTTTTATTGGGAGTGTTCCATTTCAGGGCTGGGTTCCTATCATTTTGATTTATTCTGCGTGTATGGGCATGACACAAATGAGAAGGTTGACATGCCAAAGGAGGATTTCATCAGGTTTGCCTCCATCATCAGGCGGATGGATATCTTGCACAAGCTCGGTATGGTCACAAATATTCATCTCTCGCTCTTGCAACCCACGATTATTTTTCTCTACCAGATTTAGTACATGATTTAGCGATAAAAAAAAGCCTTTCTGCTTTTTGCTCTACCTAAAACAGTAGCGAAATAAATGGAGCTTTTTGTTTTTAATGGATTTAGATTAGATGTACTTAAATAGTGATGTATGAATCCACCATTTATTACTGTATGAAAGTGGCACTCTTCAAGAACCAAATATGTCTAGGGGTGCTCAGACATGAGATATGGTATCAGCATACATTATTCATATTTTATGAAATCATCATAGCTTTATCTTTCAAATGTTTAAGTCATGGTGGCACGTCACCAGCAGCAAGTTATCGAGAAAATTACATAAACATATGTTCGTAGAATTTTGACACATATCGTAGAATGTGTAGCATGAGCGTAGATTTAATTCTCAAATATCTTAAGGTTTTGCCTTGCTTTATTTTAGGGTTTCTGAAGTATCTTCAGTTCTGCATCATATAGTAGAATGTGGTTGACTATAGCAGTATGCATCGTAAATAGACTGTATGTCGTTCTTGCAAGCTAATGTGAAGCAAATGCTGATCTTGTTGCTGAATGCTTGGCTGTTTCTGTGCATGATTTGCTTTAGAAATTGCCAATTTTGCTTTAGAAATTTTGCTACCTTAGGCTTTTGGTTAACACTATGGTAATGAAACCGCTGTTATGAGTAATGAATGCACGCTGCTGTAATGTGCTTCCCCTGCTACATCTGTTCCAGAGATTAAATTTTGCTTCAACCTATAACTAAATATATCATGTTGGGAGTATAAAAATTAGTGCTTGATGTTTCTGAGCGTGAAAGAAAAATATATCTCATTGGATACGTTGCTTAAATCCTAAAACTTGATGGTATGTTGCAGGTCCGCAGAAAAGTATGATTGAACCATGGCTCAGAAAATGTGTTCTGCTGATATATTTTGCTCAATATGACTGAGATGTCCTGATGGTGTGGGGCAGCTTCATTTTTAAGTACGGATCTAAATAAACTGTTAAGGTTCCACATTTAACATGTTTATGAGCTCAGCAACTTTATAAAATGTCTTGTGCTGATAAATTTTTATTACTCCTCCGTCTATAAATATATGTCTTTGATTTGTCAAAATTTAGATATATCTATTCACTAAATAGTGTCTACATACATCCAATTTTCAAGAGGTAGTAGTAATTATGGAGGTAGTGCGAAGAATGATTGTTTGTGCTCACTTGGAATTGTCGCATTGTTCTCAGGATGTATTATGTGGACTGTCTCGCATTACCTTATTTGCATCCAGTTACAACAAAAGAAGAGTATCTGCTAGGGTTTTCTACCAGTTTACCAATGATCTGCATGAGATACACTATTATCCCTGTGTCATTCTTTCCTCTGAATCAAGAGAATACCATCTCCCTGACTATATCTGATTCAGTATCACTACTAGAAATGGATGCAACAAGGGCATGTTTTCTAAGCAAGTAGCAGAGGTCCAACATTTGCTATCAAGGTAACATTTTTGGCAATTGTATCTTCCATTGTTATTAGGTGGATTGTTATATATTTAATTTAATGAACTTGTTAATTGCTATTTAAAGTATTGGATATGTGCATTGGTTTGTGTTCCTCAATTGTTGTAGTTATATGGTTAAACTATTCTCAATGATGTATCCCATTATTGTGATAACTAATTCAGTTTTCAGGATTTTAATCTAAGCACTTATGCGATATTACCATAACAACTGCTGGGTTGTTAGGTCTGTTTGGCTTATTTTCTTTGGTGAGGGCTTCCATTGTTATTACTAGGATGGTTATTGTCAAGCACTTATTTTTATTTATATCAGTTTCTTCAGTTAGTAATTTAGTATATTTGCATACTTACATATAAATATGACGGCAAGTTGCAGAATTTCCAAAAGCAGTTTTAGTCCATGCCTTGATGGTAAATTATCGGTACCGACTTGTGTTGTTTGTGATAGGTTCATAAGTCAGGTGTTACAAACCTCCTCTTGGCCATACAGTTCATGCACTTCTTTTTTGTAGATTTTGCTATCAAAATTAGTCCTTGTGTTCCTGGATTTCCTTTTTGTTTATTGTGTGTAGGTGACAGATGTTGAATTCAATAAATCTAAAGAGAAGTTCATGCTAAAAATGGTGTACGGGCTTTACATGTTGTAATGTTTACCCAAACCTCAATTTACTCTTGATCGCAGCTTAGTCGTATTTTTGTATGGCTAAAATGCAGAGTTTTCTATGTGCAACATTAGACGCGACTTCATTTTGTTACAAATATTGTAACTTTGATTTATGAATAATTTGGGAAGTGTCCTACAATTCTTATACTTGGACTTCAAATTCTATGGAATGGTGCGTTGTCTGCTTGCGTTAAATTTTGTCATTGGTCTGGGATTAGATCGCACAGCTCCAGTGAGGAGGCGCCCCATGGGGTGCCCCAACCACTAGTTAACACAAATTGAGAAGCATTTTGAATTGTTTAAAGGTAGCACTCAAGCAATTTACTTTGGAATGGCAGGAAATACCACATAGTAGGTAGGTATGGTGGACACAATTGGCATAGTGGTTGGCTCAGGGATTTTGGATGCATGAGAAGTATTCCCTCTCGATACAAGGCTTAGGCTAGCAAGGTTGTTTGAAGCAAACACAAGTATGAACCGGTACAACAAAACTTACATAAGAACATATCGCAAACATTATAATACTCTACACTGTCTTCCTTGTTGCTCAAACACTTTACCAGAAAATATCTAGACCTTAAGAGAGATCAATTATGCAAACCAATTTCAACAAGCTTTACGGTAGTTCTCCACTAATAGGTTTAAACCACATGAAAAAACTTAATCTATTTGAGAGCTCAAAACAATTGCCAAGTGTCAAATTATCCACAACATATGAGGCATTTTCTGTTACCAACCAAACAATAAGTATTGTAGCTTCCAACTTTTATCATTGAACATTAAAAGTAAAACGAAGAACAAGTGTTCATATGAAAGAGCGGAGCGTGTCTCTCTCCCAAACATGGATTGCTAGGATCCGAATTTATTCAAACATAAACAAAACGAAAAATAAACACACAGACGCTCCAAGTAAAGCACATATGATGTGATCGAATAAAAATATAGTTTCGGGGGAGGAACTCGATAAATTGATGAAGAAGGGGATGCCTTGGGCATCCCCAAGCTTAGACGCTTGAGTCTTCTTGAAATATGCAGGGATGAACCACGGGGGCATCCCCAAGCTTAGACTTTTTCACTCTTCTTGATCATATATCATCCTCCTCTCTTGACCCTTGAAAACTTCCATCACAACAAACTTCTCATAAACTTCATTAGAGGGGTTAGTACTCAAAAAATTTGAATCCACATTGGTCTTGTAGTGGCACATTGCAAGAACTCAATAAAACATTAGCTACAGCTCTCTATGTCTAGAAAAGCTCGCTTAAAGTCCACAAGAGACAATGCAAAAAAACAGAGACAAAATCTGCCAAAACAGAACAGCCAGTAAAGACGATTTTTAATAAAATACTTCCGTTGCTCAAATCAGAAAACTCAAAACTAATGAAAGTTGCGTACATATCTGAGGAACACGCACGTAAATTGGCATATTTTTCTGATTTTTCTACAGAGAAAACAGCCCAGATTCGTGACGGATAGAAATGCGTTTCTGCGCAGAAATCCAAATCTAGTATCAACCTTCGATTAGAGGCTTCACTTGGCACAACAAAACACAAAACTAAGATAAAGAGAGGTTGCTACAGTAGTAAACAACTTCCAAGACATAAATATAAAACAAAGTACTGTAGCAAAATAACATATGGGTTATCTCCCAAGAAGTTCTTTCTTTATAGCCATTAAGATGTGCTCAGCAGTTTTAATGATGCACTCGCAAGAAAGAGTATTTGAAGCAAAAGAGAGCATCAAGAAGCAAATTCAAAACACATTTAAGTCTCACCCACTTCCTATGCATAGGAATCTTGTGCACAAATAAATTCATGAAGAACAAAGTGACAAGCATAAGAAGATAAAACAAGAGTAACTTCAAAATTTTAAGCACATAGAGAGGTGTTTTAGTACCATGCAAATTTCTACAACCATATTTTCCTCTCTCATAATAATTTTCGAGTAGCTTCATGAATAAACTCAACAATATAACTATCACATGCAGCATACTTTTCATGATTTCCAAACACATAATTTTTATCAAGTTCAAGAATAGTGGAATTAAAACTTTCAAACTTACTTTTATTAATAATATAACAAGGTAGTTGATCAATCTCAAGAGATATGGGACACATAGATAAAGTCAATAACTCTCCAATCCCATTTTCATTAGTAGTACAATTAATATTATCAAGTAACATAGGACCATCATCTAGAGCTTTATCATAAACATTTGCTAAGCAAAATTCTTTAGTACCATGCATTTCGACATCTGGCACAAACAAAACATTATCATAAGATTTATCAAAGTAGCATGGATTATCATATATAACGATAGCATAATTATTCTCACAAGTTTTACTTATAGGTACTATTTCAAGAGAATCCACGAGAACATAACATTCAACCTCTTCCGGTAAGCATGGAGGACAATCAAATAGTGTAAGAGATAAAGAGTTACTCTCATTAGAAGGTTGGCATGGGTAGCTAATCCATTCTTCCCCATTTTGTTCGTCGCTCTCCTCTTCTTTTTCATCCAATGAGCTTTCAGGTTCATCAATTTCCTCCTCTTTTTCATCCAATGAGCTTTCGGGTTCATCAATTTCTTCTTCCACCGGTTCTCGCAAATTGTGAGTGCATTCTTGTGCATTAATGTGTCTCTCTTTATAATCAAGGATATAAGGATTCCTACCGTAGCATTCTATGCAAGGATTAAGGATAGTAGAGACATAATCTTTAAGGTCCTTACAAATAGCACAAGTTTCATAATTCTCAACCATGAAGGATTCTATCTCGGAGGCTCCCATAAATAAGACAAATTGTTCTACCTCTTCGAACCCATAATGAATATAGCAATTCCGATTATAGCTCTTAATTAAAAATTCCTCACTAAAACCACATTGAAATTTAAGATGTTTAGTATCCTGTTGAGAGCAACAGTTTATATCATGGCGTCTAAGCAAGATTCTAGCAATTGTATTTAATTTCTCTATCATAGCACTCATTATTTTACCAGTTCTTGATTCTCTATAATTATTATAACATTCTATAAGCTCCAAGTAGGTTGTAGGTTCTCCCATAATAGCAGTTTTTAATTTTTAGGTTTTTCAATTTTTTATGGATTTTTGGGTATATGAGAAAAATAAAACAATACAAAAAGAAACTAAGCAAAAGTAAACTAAGCAAAATAATACTAGACAGAAATAAACTAAGCACAAATAAACTAGACAAAAGTAAACTAAGCAAAACAAAACAAAATAAAACAGAGAGAGAGGTAGAGTGTACTCCCCGAGGTGAACTTATGAGTAGAGCTATGCCTCCCAGCAACGGCGCTGAAAACGATCTTGATAACCCACAAGTATAGGGGATCGCGATAGTCTTCGAGGGAAGTAAAACCCAAATTTATTGATTCGACACAAGGGGAGGTAAAGAATACTTATAAGCCTTAACAAGCTGAGTTGTCAATTCAAGCTCGCACTGGAAAAGCACTAGCAACGAGGGTGATGTGAAAGTAGCGATAATATGAGAGCAGTAGTAACGAGTAACACAGCAGCGAGTAATAGCAATATGAGAGCAATGGCACCGGAAAATAGTTGATACTACTTCCAATGACATGTAGAACGAGTATATAATGATGAGAGATGGACCGGGGTTCCCGACGATCTACACTAGTGGCAACTCTCCAATAAGTGACAAGTGTTGGGTGAACAAATTACAGTTGGGCAATTGATAGGAATCAAAGCATTAAGCTAGAACATCAAGATTATTAATTATGTAGGCATGTTTTCCAATTATAGTCGTACGTGCTCGCAATGAGAAACTTGCACAACATCTTTTGTCCTACCAGCCGGTGGCAGCCGGGCCTCAAGGGAAACTACTGGATATTAAGGTACTCCTTTTAATAGAGTACCGGAGCAAAGCATTAACACACCGTGAAAACATGTGATCCTCACATCACTACCATCCCTCCGGTTGTCCCGATTTCTGTCACTTCGGGGCCATTGGTTCCGGACGAGTGACATGTGCATACAACTTGTAGATACAATCTAAGCAACAATATAGAGCTTAAATCTAAGATCATGCCACTCGGGCCCTAGTGACAAGCATTAAGCATAACAAGATTGCGAGCAACAATAACTTCACAAACTTTATAGATAGACTAATCATAATGTATCATCCATCGGATCCCAACAAACACAACACCGATTACATCGAGATGAATCTCAATCATGTAAGGCAGCTCATGAGACCATTGTATTGAAGTACATGGGGGAGAGTATACCGACATAGCTACTTGCTAGAACCTCGTAGTCCATGGGGGAACTACTCACGGAGCATGGCGGAGGCGGTGGCGTTGATGGAGATGGCTTCGGGGGCACTTCCCCGTCCCGGCGAGGTGCTTGGAACGAGAGACTTCTGTCCCCCGAAATGGAGTTTCGCGATGGCGGCGACGTCCCTGGAGTCTTTCTGGAGTTTCGTCAATTGGTACTGCGTTTTTAGGTCGAAAGGGATTTTATAGGCGAAGAGGCGGCGCAGGGGGGTCGACAGGGTGGCCTCACCCTAGGCCGGCGCGGCCAGGGTCTGGCCCGCGCGACCCTATGGTGTGGGGCCCCCTGGCTCTCCTCCGACTCTTCTTCGGTGTTCTAGAGCCTTCAGGAAAAATAAGATCTTTGGCGTTGATTTCGTCCAATTCGGGAATATTGCCCGAACGAGCCTTTTCGGAACCAAAAACGACGAAAACGAGAGCCAGCACTGTGGCATCTTGTTAATAGGTTAGTTCCGGAAAACGCATAAAAACATTATAAAGTGCAAACAAAACATGTAAGTATTGTCATAAAACAAGCATGGAACGATAAAAATTATGGATACGTCGGGGACGTATCAGGCCCCCCTAGGCCGCGCCGCCCTATTGTGGCGGCGCCCCGTGGCCCCACTTTGTTTCCCCCTCGGTCTTCTGGAAGCTTCGTGGAAAAATAAGCCCCTGGGCGTTGATTTCGTCCGATTCCGAGAATATTTCCTTTGTAGGATTTCTGAAACCAAAAACAGCAGAAAACAGCAACTGGCTCTTCGGCATCTCGTCAATAGGTTAGTGCCGGAAAATGCATAATAATGACATATAATGTGCATAAAACATGTGAGTATCATCATAAAAGTAGCATGGAACATAAGAAATTATAGATACGTTTGAGACGTATCAGGCCCCCCAAATCCAACTGTTATCCCCAGTTCCCGCACGACCGGTACTACCGCTCATGGGAGCGGTACTACCGCTCTGGGTCCGAAACCGGCCAACAGTGTTGACACGTGGGGCTCAACCGGTACTACCACTGAAGGTACCGTAAAGGTACCGACATGGTCTCTGGGAGCCCCGGACTCCTGCCCGGTGCCGATGAGGTACTTGGGCGGAAGTTCCGTCGCGTTAGCATGACCGGTACCGAGCCGGTACCTGGTCGAAAGTACCGCTTCAAGCAGTACTACCGGTCAAGGTACTAACATGCTTACTGCAACGCATTTTCCCTTGTGCGATGACAACAGTGGTACCTTGACCGGTACCAAAGACGGTAGTACCGCTTTCGGTACCGGTAGTACCGGTCATGTTGGAACTGTTTTCTTCTCTTTTCCTCTCCAACCACGTCGCCTCGCGACACACACACAAAACCCAAAAACCTATCAACTACTTTTGAGTCTTCCGATCCTGAGGTGTTCAGCGAGGACACCGTGCACCTGCAAATCTTTCAAGCAACTATGCACACGGTGAAATACATTCGAGTGTTGCTATCAAACACAGAAAACACTATGGAGAGATCTTGCTCTTTCACAAACTTTCCACCTGCAATGACGCAACTGGTTAAGTACCTCCAAGGTTGATGTCACCTCTACAACAAAAAAGGAGGTGCAACAAGTGCAAGTGCTATGGCCAGACATGTGGCGTCGCACGCTATCTAAGAGAATTGAGATGCTTATGGGAAATATTCAAGGTCGCGACACTTTGGAGGTAAAGTGATTTTGAAGAAGGGAATGGCATGAGCCTAATATCCAGTGCATGTGGTTACCAACACCACTCTAGAGCCAAGAGTCACGGGGCCAATAGAGAATTGATGGTACCTGTCCCTGCGAAGCCCAACACCATCTAACACAAAACAAAAATCCCAACCCACGAGTGGTTGGTGGCATGGGTGGACAAGGTTGGGTGGATGGGCATGGTCCACCCTAAAATTTTAGTATTTTTTTAATTTTTAGTTATTGGGGCAATTTTATCACATATGGGTAGTGCAAAAAATTAAAAAATAGGGGGTGTGCCCACCTGATAGATTTTTTTTTGCGTCCGCCACTGGTGGTTGGGTGTGGCATGTGCGAGCTGGAGGTAGGGGTGTCTCGGTGTTAAATGGCCATCGTCTCTAGCAGCTGTAGTTGTACATAGACCAGATGAAGAACCAAACATACCCAGTGGGTGGCACAGATGAACAGAACATCGCTCTGTGTGGTCGGTCCTCAAGTTTCCCACCTTTGATGGCGGTTGCCGGCTCTCGGTGTATATCTAGATCAGGACTGTTTTTGAATATTTATCTGTGTTAATGCCATTGATAATTGTGAGATGGAGGTGATATTGCATAGAAGGGTGATCCATACATATAGTATTGACTAACAAATCCAAAAACACAAATGCGGTAAGAAAATCTGTGTGTGGCTTGAAAAAGAAACACAAATTCCGTCACTAGATTGTTTTCCCTTTCAAATGTGGATTTCATATACACCGAAATAGCGCGGAATGGCAACACTCCATTCTACACATCACTACGACAAGTCAAGTTGTCGATGGACAGAAGCATGTCTCCTAGGGGCTGGAGCATGTACGCTTGGCTTGGCCGCTTTGGCAGTGCGACTCACTTCACGGATTCAAGCACATCGATCCACCAGTCCATTGTTAGTGTTAATTTAGTTACAACTTGTAGTATTACTAGTATGTTGTGTATCTGTGCAAACGTGAAGTGTGCACCGTGTGTTAGTTGAAGAGTTAGGCATCAAAGGCATGAACTCATGTATGGTCTGGTTAGCATCGGTAAAGATGAAAGAGAGCTGAAACTTATGAAGGGTTGAGTTGAGTCCCTAGGACTGCATCATTATCGAATCCCTTTTTAACCGGCGTATGGTAATCTGAGGCAAATCCAGAGAGGTAAGTTGTGGTTTGTTGAGTTCCTCTTCCACAACCACAAGTGACAAGTGTGTGTCATTGCGTGTGTGGCATCGGGTTAGGTGCACTCCGCAATCATTTCGCCCCGATCAAGCAAGACGAAAACCCTAGCTCACTACCTGCGGAACAACAATATCCTTCCCAACTACGACAGCCGCCATTCCCCCTCCGGCACGAGCGACGCGGCCTCCGTCCCCTCGAGCGAGGTTCAACAATGGTTGGGCGGCGCCCGAAGAATGTGGAGCGGCGGATCAACCCCGCGATCAACCACTTAGTCTCGATGGGCTTCAAGGAGATCGATGCCCGCAACATCGTTCATAGCGATGCATCCAAATGAGATGAATAATATATACTGTAATTTTTTTTTTTGCAGTGGGAGCCTTTCCCACTGATTCTCCTAAAAATGGGATGAATAAAAAGATGAGATTTTACATAAAAATTAGGCGCACGAAAGATGTCTTGAATGACACAAGCTTTGGAGGAGGGAGTGTTTAGATGCGTGATGCTTTTTGTTCAACCTTTTATCCATGCATGTGGATGATGCGGCTTCTGGTTCTTCTAAATTTTGTTTATGCATTTGGATCTTAAATTATGTTGAATTTTAAATCTACAACTTCAAAATTAAGCATTTCAAATATTGTTGGATTATGTGGTATTGATGGCATAATGGAGGTGGGAGCAGAGTTATATGCATAGACAGAAAGATGCAATCATAGGGAATCTGAAAAACCACATGACCATATTATCGAAAACCATTTTTATTCAGAGGATTGATGATTTTTATTTCTTTGTTTGAGCTCCTCTTAAATTACCACATCGCAAAGCGCCTCATCAATCTCCGGTGATCCAGACGTCCAATTGAGTCCGTGCGTGGGCGTGCCTCTCCGCTCCGGCCACCCGGAGATGGTCACCGCCGCCAAGCCCTCTCCCTTGGTCTGCTTCAAGTGGCCCTGGGGCCCCAGCCCTAGCCCTAGCCCTAGCGCCACCCCAAGCCCAAGCCCCTGCGGCGACCTCGAGCTCCCCTGGCTCTTCAAGTCCATCCGCACCGTCGCGCAGGGCCTCCTCATCGCCGGCGACCTCCCCTCCCCCTCCCCCTCCCCTGGAACCGCAAGCGCCGGCCATGGGGCGAGGCTGTGGAAGCGTCACCCGGGACCCGCGGCGGTGGAGGCGGACCGCGGGGACGCGGAGCAGCGGGCGCTGGCGGCGGCGCTGGTGAGCGGGAAGGCGGCCACGGTGCTTGAGTTCTACTCGCCGCGGTGCCGCCTCTGCTCATCGCTGCAGGGCCTCGTGCGCGAGCTCGAGGACGGAGACGATGGCTCTGCGAGCTTCGTGCTAGCCGACGCCGAGGATGACCGGTGGCTCCCCGAGGTGAGACCCCTCTCCGCCTATCCGTGCCAATTGCGTTGCTATGCGTAGTCTGTAGATTTATGGTGTTGATTTTTGTGTATTAAAAAGCACATATTGCCTTTGCAAAGCTAGATTAGCATCGTTCCTCTATTTTTTTTATGGAGTTGATGATGCAGTGTCTTGATTTGGAGTAGAAATTTACTAGGTTTTATGAACACTGGTATTTGAAGGAGGAGCTTTGTCCCTTAGATGTAGTTATTTATATCACCCCTGTTTCACGAACCACAAGTGAGCGGTGTATTTGAGATCAAAGCATGTGGCGTTTACACTTTACACTGATCTGCAGACTGCAATGGTAGTATGAGTGGGTATAGGTTCCGTTCATTAGTTCGTATTGATGAAAAATTATGTTACTGCTAAAATGGAGCCTTCTAGAAGCAACAATTTGTGGAACTTGAACATGCCTCCTGGAGTGTCAGATTGGAGCCAGTCGTTGAGCTTTGTTTCCTCTCATCATCTGAAGGTTCATGATGGATCAAGTTCCGTGCAGTCGAGGGCTAGGACGTGCAGCTTCAGGAGCATTCATGGCATGCTACACTAAGGAGAAATAGACAATAGATGAGAGAGGACTATTTGTTTCTTAAGCTCCTGGGGATACAGTACCAACCCCTATATTGTGAGGTCTGGACCAATTAGGATACATACTCTTGGCTCCAAGTTTCTAACCTAAATCTACCATCTGATAATGTATTATTCATTATTGGATTCAGCTTCTTAATTCCCCTGGATCCCGGGCTGTTGCTGCACGCGCTGCTGCTAGTGCCGGTTTCAGATTCCTGAACAACCTGGCTGTCGTGCTGCTGGTGGGTAAGGTGGTCATTGTTTCGTAATGTATTGCTGCGGCGATGCGCTGTTTCCTAACCCCTTTGTCCTTAACACACTCTTTCTGCATGGACATGCCAGTTCTCATCTACTTAGCATCGATAAAGCAGTGTGATCTATATACTATGGATTACTTAAGTAACTCTGTTACAGATATATGATGTCACCCAAGATGTGCTAAGCTATGCATTTGGAGGTGTTAAGTTGTACTTAGTACTAGTGATTCTTTTAGAACATTACCATGGTGGTATCTTTGTTAACAGATTCACATAAGTGTTCAAACACATCTCAATATCACAGAAACAAGTTCTTAGTTCTTGTAAAGTTGGAAGTAAGCACTTCCGTAATGATACGGTGTTGTTAGTTTGAAGAGCAGACGATAACTGAGGAAAAACCTGCTTGGGAGAGCTATTTGGTGTGCATAAGACTGTTGAAATTTCTGGCTTGCTAATCATTTGAAACATTGACCGGCGTTAACTTTGACTGTAGTGGCAGCACTGCTGTCAGTTTCTGCAGAATAATTGGCAAGAATTGCATTCTCAGTTTTCCCGTTTGGAGTAAGTAGTTAATGGTTTGCTCAGTTTCTAGAGTTAAGTTCCTTGAGATTGAACTTTAAGTGTTCCTAGACACCCTAAATAGACCACCACCGACACAACGTCCCAAACTTCCAATCCATTAAGAATAGACTCAACTCCTTGCGATATTTATATTCCGTACCAGTCCAAATGGATTGGATAAATTCTCACCTTTCCAAAAGAGATCTATTACATGGTAGCGTTCTGTAACAATTACAATCGATGAAATCAAAGTTTTCCCTACCCTTTTGGTTCAACTGACCAAGCAGGTTGAAGTTACAATGGGAGGTCCATATTCACATATACTGTTGTATTTGCGCATGTTCTGATATACTAGTACATGTTGTTTCCACTCTGAAGAAAAATGATATTTCCAGCTTCTAACAGCATCACTTATATATTTGCAGCTTCTGCATTATGATGTCAGATATGTTCCTTGCTTTGTGCTCCTGGACAAGAATGGTAGAGCTCTAGCGAAGACCGGAGTTCCAAGTAGCAGGCAGCACGTTATTGCTGGACTTCATCATCTTCTTAACATGAAGCAACCATCTGGGCTGGAAGGAAAGAAGAGTCGATCATGATGATAGTTTCTTGAGCATGATCTGTAGTCACGAATAATGTCAGATATTGCATTTTGTTTGTTCACCAAGCATATCTGCGGATAATGTTGGAAATTTTATTTTGTGTAGCAATTCATATATTGTTAGTTTTGTAGCTATGTGTTTAACTTTTGTACAAGTTCATTTTTTTTGTGAGAATATACTTCTGGATGACGTGGTGTGAAAATCAGAATGTGAGGGAATGTGCTTATGTGATCGATCATGCTTCTGCTTCTGAAAATTGTATTTCATGTTTCTGAAAATTATAATTAATGCTTCTGCTTCTGAAAATTGTATGGATGATATTGTGATATATTCACTCTGTTGCTTACTTAATTCATGTATTGTATATGTGCTTGGATTAGATATTGAAATTTACTGGTTTATGAATATATCACCTCCTGTCTACTTGTGGTATTCTCAGATTTTTTTTTGACACTTTTACACTTGTTTGTCACGAAGAGGGTATCTGTATCAGGTTTTGCAGGTCTGCATCAGGTATTTAGTTGTGAAGATGCCTCAAAACTTAGAAAAAGAAGAGGAAATAGAGGAGAAAAGATGGATCTGGACAGAAAATTGATGAAATCATTTCTGACCGCTGATCTCAGATCAGACGGCCACCGTGACCTCAAACTGTTATCCGAGTACACGCCGCCGCTTCTCTGTGCTCACCTCTCCACCACTCCCCCGCCACCCAGACCGCGATGGCGGCGCCGCTCGCCCCCCTCACCGCCGCCCGCCTCGGGCGCGGCCTCGGCCAGCGCCACCGGGTGCTCCTCCTAGCCTCCCTCCGCCACTACGGCGCTCTCCCTGCTCCCCTTTCTGTTCTCGCCCCGCGGCGCCGGCTCCCGTCCCCGCCTCCTCGCCACCTCATCCGCTCCCTTGCCGCCGCCACGGTCGTCTCTGAGCCCCAGGAAGAGTAAGTTGGTTCTTCTTGCGCACCTCTCATTCCTTCAGCTTGTAGCACGCGATGCTGCCGTTGTGACTGTTGGAACATCAGTAAAACTTGGAGGAAAACTGCATTGGGTTACTGTTATCTGTTTCATCTAAAAAAAGTGTTTCTGTTTGTGTGCAAAAGCAAAAGATTTCCTTTCTTAGATCGTTCGTGGTTCAGTTCGAGCCAATCGCTAATGTATAGCTGCAATCTCATGATTTAGGTGTAAGTGCCCCTTCAAAAAAAATCTCATAATTTAGGTTGCCTCTTGCATCGTTCAGTGCTGAAATATCTTTCTTTTAGTGTATAACATGCTTATACTTGCTATTGAGTTTCATGTTAGTAATTATTCTTTCTTTAGCTGTAACAGATATTATGCCTACATGCTGTTCCAATAAACTAGGATCAGTTAATACATATCATCATGATTTCTGCCCGGATTGTGAAATATAACCATGCTTTCTGCTTTTGGTTTGTCTAGCTTAGAGTCTGTTCCAGCGACAGTAAGCAAGGGGCGCATCTACCATGAGACATACGGGTGCCAAATGAATGTAAACGATATGGAGATTGTGCTTTCGATCATGAAAAAAGAAGGGTACAATGACATTGTTCCTGACCCCGAGAGTGCAGAGATAATATTTATCAACACCTGTGCAATCCGTGAGAATGCAGAGCAGAAGGTGTGGCAGCGCCTTAACTACTTTTGGTTCCTGAAAAGGCAATGGAAAGCTAATGTTGCTGGAGGGAGATCGAAATCTCTGCGTCCACCCAAGATTGCTGTTCTCGGGTGCATGGCAGAGCGACTGAAGGAGAAAATACTTGATTCAGATAAGATGGTTGATGTTGTCTGCGGACCGGATGCGTATAGGGACCTGCCTAGGTTGCTCCAGGAAGTCGATTATGGGCAGAAGGGTATAAACACACTCCTCTCACTTGAAGAGACTTATGCTGACATCACCCCAGTGAGGATTTCCGACAATTCGGTTACCGCGTTCGTTTCAATTATGAGGGGTTGTAATAATATGTGCTCGTTTTGCATTGTTCCCTTTACTAGAGGCAGGGAGAGGTCGCGCCCAGTATCGTCTGTTGTCCGAGAAGTTGGTGAGCTCTGGGATGCAGGTGTTAAAGAAGTAATGCTTCTTGGTCAGAATGTAAACAGTTATAATGACACTTCTGAAGTTGAGGAGTTGGAGCCTGGTAAAAACTGGCAGCTCAGCGAAGGATTTTCCAGCAGGTGCAAGGTGAAGGATATGGGGTCGCGTTTTGCTGATCTCCTGGATCAGCTGTCTCTGGAATACCCTGAGATGCGGTTCAGGTTTACCTCTCCACATCCAAAGGATTTCCCTGATGAGTTGCTATATTTGATGCGGGATAGGCACAACATCTGCAAACAGATTCACTTGCCAGCACAATCAGGCAGCACAGAGGTACTGGAACGAATGAAGCGGGGTTACACTCGAGAAGCATATTTGGAGCTTGTGCAAAAAATCCGGAATGTCATTCCAGATGTTGGGCTAAGCAGTGATTTCATAAGTGGTAAGACATACTGCATGCTTTATTTTTCATAATCACAATCTTCTAAGCGAAGTGCTCCCAGCGTGGATATCTGTTTCCCGTGCGCTGAGTTCAAAAGGCTGATGTGGTCAGGGGCTAGGAAAGATCAACTTAAATTAGAAATCTATAGTAATTACTAATCACCACCTGAGCTTCTACGTAACAATTAGCATCCTTTATTGACACTATATCTTGGTCTTATGTTTGATAAAGTTTTTTTCCATGTCCACAAAATGTGTCAGCCATGTCTACATGTCTCTAATTACAGCTTTCAATGGAGTACTTTGGTAGCCAAATAGTCTATGCTTATTTCTATCTTGTTACAGTTTATGGTGACTACCTCAGTAGTTTTAGTGATATATCCTCTGTTAAAGATATGGGTTTTATTTATTCTCAGTAACATGCTGCAAAGTATCACACAGTAGTACAGAGCTGTTGGGATACATGACAACGGGATTTTTTCTTGACTTCTTACTGGTATAAAGAGCATTTAAGAAGAAAAAAAAATGATCCATGTGCTGTTAAGTCTGCTACCCATTTGTCACATCTGCACTGCAACATGCCTGGTTACTTGCATTGCATCATTTAAGGTGGTATCCAATCTCTTCTTAGGAGAAGATTCTTTGCTAACCTCTCGAAATTTGCACGAAGTTAAAGCACAAATCACTGGTGGATTTCATCCTACCTTTCTAGCTTCAACTTATATGTGCAGTTGTTTACTTCCTGCATTTTTTATGTTGGGTTTTCTTTTAATGTGACGAGTGTGTTTCTGATGTACACCAGGCTTTTGTGGAGAGACAGAAGATGACCATGCCGACACTCTTAGCCTTGTAAGGGCTGTTGGATATGATATGGCTTACATGTTTTCATATAGCATGAGAGAGAAGACACATGCTCACCGAAATTATGAGGATGATGTCCCGGATGATGTTAAGCAAAGGAGACTTACAGAGCTGATCAACACCTTCCGTGAAACCACAAGAAAGATCTATGACTCTCAGGTTGGCACAACACAACTCGTTCTAGTTGAGGGACCCAATAAGCGAGCTCCTGAAACAGAGCTGTTTGGAAAAACCGATAGGGGGCACAGGGTCTCGTTTACCAGTCTCCCTGTACCGCACACATCTGAACGTGACGGTGCTCGTAAGCCAGTGGTTGGTGACCTTGTTGAGGTAAAAATTCTCAGGTCATCGACAGCATCATTATCTGGAGAGCCAATTGCGCGCACAAGCTTGGGCATGTACTGCAAGAATCATGCATCCGATGCATCTGCAGTTGCTGCCTAGGGAGTAGTCGAGTTCATGGCATTCTGCGTCTGAACTGAAACCAGAGAACCCTGTGCAATGTTTCACTTGAAATGACTGCAATTGGGATCGTATGGTGCAATTTAACTTAGTGTGGACATCTTTTCTTTCCCTGAGGAAATATTGGTTTGTCTAGTTCTGGGTGGAAAGGTAGCATCGTGTTATGCTGCGTGCAACTGAAATGAAAATAATCTTCCACCTATACTCATCATTCTATTGTGGGTCCGTGGATGAACGGTAAGGATTCAGTCATGAAATGGAGGTGGCAAACGAAACAATTATACATCTTTCAATAACAGCAATCTTGATACTACTAGAAGTTGTATGCTATCATTGTTCTTTGTTTTGGATTTGCACCAAGTTTACAGATGATAGTACAATATACTCCACATCAATTTCCTAGCTTTGTGCTGATCCACCTTAATTTGCAATGCATACTCGACATTTAGTTCCATAATAAGGATGTATGTTCTTGCAGTATATGGTTGGATAGTACTCCAATGGACGTATGGATGATCGCAGACATTGGTTTGGCGTGTTCTAGGATTGATTCGGTGAGCTAATTCTCATGAGAATGACATAGTGCTGTGATGCATATTAACAATGCCTTTAGATTTCTCGAATGGAAAGGGTGATTCCAGCTTCTACATCTTGCATTGTGTCAAGATGCAACACACCCAAAATTTGCTCTATTAAACAAGGTGCGAGACGTCAGGGTCATACAGTTCGCCCTTAAAAAAAATCAAGAACATGTCACGTGGTGACTAAAATCAGTGAATTTAGGGATACAAATGGAACTTAGTGCTTACGTATTTGTTTTTATATTTTTGAGTGGAAGCGGAAACAAATATTGAAATCCCGAAAATAAGTACTATCGAAAACAAACACAGAGGAATGCAGTGCAAAAACGAAACCAAGAAACCTCTTAAATCATGGAGAAAACTGAAGCAAACAAACAAACTTTGTTACTGTTACTAAGATGAAATCAAATATGATAATATAGCACGATTGTATAATAACATAGATTAGTTTGGGAATAGGGGAAGGATCAAAGCGTCATAGCCTCTTCAAACTATGGGTGGGCGTTCGATCATGACCGAAAATTCGGTCTTTGTATTTCAGTCTATTTGAATTCAATTCTCTAGAAATGAAGACCGAAAATTACTTGTTAATTTTACTACCCGATAATTCGGGTTTGGTTTCGGTCATGACCGAACTCTGTGATAGTTGTTGTCAATACAAAACTTGGAGAGTATTTCATAAAAGTTTTGGGAACATTTCCGTAATAACTTGAATATTTTGCAATGGATGTATTCGTAAATCAAAAGAAAAGGCTTGATTTTGAAATTAATAAAAAGTCAGAAATAAATAAATATGAATAGGATGGCTATTCTAACAAAACGACGGCTCAACTCCTGGTAGTGTTCTCAGTTCTCATCTGACTTCTAACCCCCTGCCCTCCTGGATCCGATCCGCCCCGTGCCCCCGACGGTCGCCGGAATACCGCCATGGCGCTCAGCCTACGCAAGAAGCAGCTCGGTAAGCTCGAATCCATCCGGGCTTTCTTCTCCCGGTCGATCTCTATGGGTGTCTAACATCTCTAGTTTCTGATCCAGATTTGATCACGCGGATGCTTCACCTGAACCAGCAGCAGTCGTCGCCGGCCGGCGGCGGCGAGGGGGAGGAGGAGGCGTACAAGATCCTGGTGGTGGACAGCCCTTGCATCTCGCTCCTCTCGCCGGTGCTCCGCGTTGGTGACCTCCGCAAGCACGGCGTTACCCTCCACCTCAACATCCACAAGGCGCGGCAGCAGGTCGCCGACGCGCCCGCGGTTTACCTCGTCCGCCCCACGCCCGCCAATGCCGACCGCATCGCCGCCGACGCTGCCGCGGGGCTCTACGCCTCGTTCCACGTCAACTTCTCCACGTCCGTCCCCCGGCCCGTCCTGGAGCGCCTCGCCTCCGCCACCGCCGCGTCGCGCTCGGCGCACCGCGTGGCGCGTGTCGCGGACCAGTACCTTGACTTCGTATGCCTCGAGGACAACCTCTTCTCGCTCGCCCAGCCGCGCGCCTACGTCTCCCTCAACGACCCTGCCGCCGCCGATGCGGACATCACTTCAGTCGTCGACGCCATTGCACTCGGCCTCTTCTGTGTCGCCGCCACACTAGGCGCTGTGCCCATTATCAGGTGCGCCCCGGGCGGGCCTGCGGAGATGGTTGCTGCTGCTCTGGATGCCCGTCTCCGGGATCACCTCCTAGCCAAGCCAAATCTTTTCACCGAGGCCGCGTCCTCATCGTTCCAGCGCCCGGTCCTATGCCTGTTTGACAGGAATTTTGAGTTGTCGGTGGGGATACAACACGATTGGAGATACCGCCCGTTGGTCCATGATGTGCTCAGCTTGAAGCTCAACAAGCTGAAGCTGCCAACAGAGAAGTATGATCTGGATGACTCTGACCCATTTTGGGTGGCAAACAGCTGGTCTGAATACCCCGAAGTGCCCAAAGAAATTGCAGCACAGCTCGCCAAGTACAAGCAGGATGTAGATGAGGTGAACCAGCGCACGGGTGGTGGTAGGGATGGGGTTGAGTTTGATGGAACTGATCTTATTGGCAACACCAAGCACCTGATGAATGCGGTCAACTCGCTCCCAGAGCTGACAGAACGGAAGAAGGTGATCGATAAACACACAAATATTGCAACTGCATTGCTTGCGCAGATCAAGGAGAGGTCTCTGAGTGATTACTGTGATTGTGAGCATGATATGCTTCGGAAGGGTATTGTGGATCGGAAGACGCTGTTCAGCCTCCTCAGTGGGGAGGGCACCAAGGAGGATAAGCTCCGGCTGGCTGTCACCTACCTGCTATCATTTGAGGCGCCACCGCCATCTGAACTCGAGCAGGTTGAGGCCACGCTGCGGGAGTCACAAGTAGATATGTCTGCATTCCTGTATGTGAAGAGGATAAAGTCGCTGAACACACAGTTTTCTGCTGCACCAAGCACAGCAAGCAGGAACTCCATTGTTAATTGGGCAGTTAGTGCTGTGACCGACGGTGTGAAGAATTACTTATCGGATGAGAGGCAGGTGGCTCTGACTAGGACAGTTGAAGCCTTGATGGAAGGGAAACCAAACCCAGAGGTGGACAACTACCTATTGTTCGATCCACGGGCCCCTAGATCAGGAACTGGTGGGCAGTTTAGAGGACCCTTCAGAGAAGTGATTGTTTTCATGATTGGTGGTGGAAACTACGGCGAGTACAGGAGTTTAATCGAGCCAGGGCAGAGCTCACAGCCTTCCAAGCATGTCATATATGGAGCAACAGAGATTCTCAGCGGGGTGGAATTTATTCAGCAACTCGCGGAATTGGGAGAGAAAGCGGGATTGGGTAGTGGCAGCAGCAACATACCATCACAGTAAATATGGTCTTAGCAGACATTTTGATGTTAAGATGTGATGAATCGTGCTTTATAGATTATACAGTACATAGTCTCTTGCTAGACACTGTGATGCCAAGGAGTGATCCAGCTGCATAGGCTAATGGTAGTGAATTTCCTGGACTCAGGTTTACGGCTCTGCTTTGGATGAGTCCTTGCGAGTTTGTTCCAGAAGTCTATATGTTGAAAAAGTATGCTCAGTTCATCTATTTTAATCTTTATCCCCTTTTGAGAAATGTTAGCGGAATCTTGTTATCAATTCAAACTTTCTTGCGAGTTCAGCTGTTACAGAAGTCCAATATGTTGAAGTGTCCATGCATGCTCAGTTCATTTTGTTTCTTTATTTCTTTTACCCCAAAAAGAAACAGTTCAATGAATCTCAAGCTAATTACTTCCATCAATGAATCATATAAAGAAACAGTCAAACTTAAACTCTGGAGACCGTAAGATTAACTGTCCAGGAACGAAACATAACTATATCTTGCAAATTTCCTACATATAAATCCTATGAACTCATATATGATTACATATCCTACAATCAAACAATCTACGCAAAAAAAATCAATACACGACTGAAAAAATGGAGTACATATAAATGCCATGAATCAAAGAGGTCCTGCAATGTCGCCTCAGTATCGATGGATCCTAACTCACCAGACGCTCTACTTCTACTGTAGGTTGAGGTCTTGAGGAGGCGGAGCCTGGCTGCGATCGAGAAATCGGTTCAAACGGGCGAGGAGGTCGGGATGGGCGTTGAGGAGCGCCGCGGCGCGCGCCGCGACGCTGCGGGCGTCGTTGAGCACGCCCGTGCCGAAGCTGGCGAGGAGGCCGATGAACTCGCTTTGGGCGGACGGATCGGGCGCGAGGCGGGCCTGGACATCTACAACCAAGGTGATGGCAGCGTCTACCTCTTCCGCCGGCGTCGGGTCTACTAGACTGATCGCCATGGCGTGCGCGCGTCTTGCTTGGTCGCTTGATCGGCTAAAGCGTTCACCTCAGCTCCAACTTGGGCGTCAATTGGCCGGCCTAGCACCTTGCCTTATAATTAAGCTAGTAGATATCCGAGTCCGCCTCCACTCGGCACTCCGGCTCGGCCATGACACAGCTCGTAGCACGTTTGTTTCTGATCAAGAGTTAATGAAGAGATAGACCCGTCCCTGATTTGCGGACGAATCGGACTGAACATGAGGTAGGAGGTGAGATTAGCAAGCAGGGGGTGAGAGACCAGACGGAAGGAGAGGATTTATACAAGTTTCAAACTCTATTTCATTACGAGGGAGGCTCAGTTTACTAATCTGACATAACCCCCATGTCAGCACCCGGGCGATACCGGGGTTGACCCTCCGCCGACGCCTAGCCCTCTCTCCGGCCTCCATCGCTGCCGCTGCCACTGACCCTTGCCGCGGTGGGGGGTCCGGCTACCGAAGGCTCAGGGGGCTCTCAATCTCTGGAGGTGGCGGTGGTCTGGTCGGAGCGACTGGGGCAGCGATGATTCACTCGTAGGAGCATGGAAATCAGGGCGGTGGCCCCAGATGAGGTGGTGTGATGGTCGTGGTCTACGGCCTGTGCAACTTGGGTCCCTGGTTGTCTGTTCTTGCGGCATTGCAGCCTAAGAACGAACATAGGTATGCCGGGGCGGCGACCCCGAAAGGTAGTGGTCTTGGTTGACGCGTATGGCGTGGCGGAGCAGCGGAATGTCGGAGCGGAGGTTTCGAGTGTTCGCCAACTTCAAGGTTGCTTGACCTTGTATCGTGTGGGCGATGAGGTGACTCGGCGTTTGTTGTCAGTGTGTCGGGCACCACTTCTGTCATATGGTCATGGGGATGCAGGCTTCTTCACTTTTGTGGGAGCATCCCGGATCTGCTCATCTCATAGCTCTTATAGTAGGCACGGCTTCTTCTCTTCAATAGTGGTGGGACATCAACTAGTATGGTGGAACAGGTACCCAACTAGTATGGTGGAACAGGTCATCGTTGGTTCTGTTTGTTTGGTTGGCGTCTTTTTGTGGTTGTGGCATTTTATGTTGTTGTTGGGTGGGCTTGGTTCTATTTGTATCGTTTTCGCCTGGTTTTTCTCTAAAAAGCTGGTCACTCTTTTGTATTCATTTGAAGAAAAAAATCTCTTTCTTTCGATAGCGTTTACGGAGACATCTCTCAGATTTTTTTTTTGAGGTAAACAATCCTTCCTTTATTCATATAGTAACATTTTTGGGTACAAAGAAAGGATCAGGGAAGGAACCGAGCCAAACATGGCGGCCAGTTTGTAAAGCTACTGAAAAAGTTGCAAAATTATGAGCTTGAACATTACAGGTTCTTCGTTCATAAATAACAGTGGACCTATTGAAATGGCGTCGACGCTCCTTGATCTCCATAAAAACAGGGCTATAAGAAGCCATACTTCCCTCATCGATGGATCGCGAGATAACCAGCTGTGGTCACCTGAACATTTTTAAGTAAGAGATCCTGAGCCAAGGCGAGTCCCTCCGAGCAAGCAAAACCTTCCAAAGTTGCAGGATCAGAAATGCCTTCGAAGACACGAGCTGAAGCACCTAAATAAACACCGTTCTCATCTCTACAAATCGCACCAACTGCTCCAGCAATTCTAGTCTTCGACAACGCTGCATCAACACTTACTTTGTACATTCCTGGTGGTGGAGGAACCCAAACTTGCTGAAGGTTTGGCCGGTGAGTAAGAGGGCATTTTTCAGTCTGAACACCATAAGTTAATTTGAGATCAGCCAGAAATGAATTGACAAAGCCAAAAATTGATAGAGGACTTTGAAAAATCTGCTCATGTATCGTTTTCCTTCTTGCAGTCCAGATCACCCATAACGTCATAGATACTTTCACAAAATCCTCATGTGACAAAGTTTCCAGCAAGAAGAACACATTTCCACAATTGTTAGCCAACAAATGCTCGACAAGCTCTTCATCAAGAGCCCAGGTGCTCGCAGCCATGTTGCACTGTAATAAAGAATGGAAGACATCTCTCAGATTATAACCCGCCGGCCAGACACACAGGAGCACGGCCCCACACCCAGCCCACTACACGGCTTTCCGCCCACGAAGCACCTGGTGCTCTCTCTCGTCAGTCGTCACACTGAAGTATCTGACGATCTAGTCGATGATGCAGGTGTGACAGACACATGTTACAGAAAATTAAGCAAAACTATTCCACACAAAAATTATTTACAAAATAATATTGTAATTCATTGATGTTGTACAGTTCTCTAATTCATGTATACTTACAACTCTGTGATCGTGCACTAGAAAGATCAAAGTTGAAAAAAGATAATCTACTGCTAAACTCTGTACATCGCTCGCCAACTACTGTATATGACTTGCTGATGGGCTGGAAAAGAAAAGGATCATAGAGCGCCCGCCACCTGCTGCCGCAGCGGCGTGAGAAGCCTTGCAAGAGGTAGAGGCACGTGTGCTTTTATGAAGGTGCCATTTTCCATGTACTCCTGCACAAACAATGACGCTGTTAGCTCAGAATAAGAGTGTATCATCTTTTTTGCTGAATCGGTCTCCGGAAAATCACAGTTAGGCGAGTGTCTATATTCTAAATCGCTGTGACTAGAAAAACAGTGAGGAAACTCTTGAGTGAGTTGGAGAACAACTCTAAATATAAATATCTGTACTTTACATGTGAGTTGCTGCTTTTAATGATCAAACAGGACACTCACCGTTCTCTCAACCATTCCAACCTTATGTATGTCATTAAGCAGCTCTCCTTTGTCATACGGAACAAAAGCTTCTATGGGCACCAGCGAGTCCTGTGGAGAAAAAAGATAGGAATAGATCATTCCAGATAAATTTTAAAAAGCAACACATAAGGCAAATGTCCAAAGCCAAAACAAATCGTACTTTCAACTTTGATTGGATTGCATTGCAGAACTCCTCCAAACCATCGCCATTCATGGCTGATATGCAGATTATCCCTTGTTTTTCAGCTTCCTCTTTCACTTTCACCGGGTCATCGGTATTGTCAATCTGCATATCATAATAAGTATAATTAATTAATAGATCATTAAAAAACTATACTATTTACGCAGATCTCAGAGATTAATTATTTAATTAGAAAATTTCTTGGTTCTAAAATCCAGCTCCATAGAAAAATCACAAATACGAGCATGCAGCTTACGTTTTGAGATGTACCAACATGTACTAATGAATTTTATGAAATATAGGGAATATTAACACTTTTTTTTGCGGGTAATATTAACACTTGAAATTAGCTGAAAGCAAAGAAATTATTGCCGGTACTAGGTCTCTTTTAGAAACAAACCTTATTCCACACAACCAACTTCGTAATCGAGTCTATATCCAACTCCTTCAACACCTTGTCAACAGCATCTATCTGTTGCTGAGCTAATGGATGGCTGGAACACGCATGACACAGACATTATGGTAATCTGCATAGATGCATTAGATGGAATCATAACGAGGAGAAAATCTTTTGTACTACGTTAGTTGCGCACCTGATATCTACAAGATGAACTATAATTGATGACTCTGATATCTCCTCCAGCGTTGCTCTAAAGGCTGCTACCTGGTCAAGCACCAATAGTTAATTTACTCAGCAGATAATGGAAGGAAGGAGGGTCACAATAAGCATATTAGAGAAGACAACATCTCAGCAAGAGTACTATGCTTTCAAATATCATACCAGCATAGTGGGTAGCTTCTGAATGAACCCGACAGTATCTGTTAGGAGGAACTCAGTGCCGTTCTTCATCTGCAAAGTGGTGCACCAATTAGGCATTGTTTATCCAGCTTGCACAGACACATCCGAGCATCATATATCTAACTTTCCCTACATATTGAGATTATTAAGATGTCAGTGTCTTAGTACATACCAAAACCCTCCGTGTTGTTGGATCTAATGTGGCAAATAATTTATCCTCCGCGAGCACATCAGCTCCAGTTAAGCGGTTCAAGAGTGTACTTTTCCCAGCATTTGTATAGCCTACCTGAATTGGACATTTATCTATTAACAATTTCAATGGAAAAGCAACTTCTTAGTACTCCAAATAAGAATTCAATGGTCATACCAGAGAAACAACAGGAATAGGCACCGATTGTCGACGGTTGCGATAAAGCTTTCGATGTTTTCGGACGGATTCCAATTCTTTCTTCAAAGTGCTGATCTATAGAAGATACTTGGGTTTGAGAATAATCAATTCCAGAAAAAAAAAGGAGTATTTCTCAGACACTAACACAAGTAGTTCACCTTAACTAGTAAATGGCTACTAATCATTATTTTTATGTTCAAGAATTGTGAAAATGACATCTCAATGACCAGTAGGTGGGTATAAAAGGATGATAACACATGTATTATCATTGCTCGAGCTACTTGATAAACAAGAAATGGAACATCACTGACCATACTCTGCTTAAATATATTAAGAATGGAACATCACTGACCATACTCTGCTTAAATATATTAACTGTATACACTGGCAGGTCATATAGGAACTCTTCTTGATTTACTTGACTGAGAAGATCCGAAGTACCAAATATTCACATAGCACAACAACATATGAACATTTAATCCTTCTATTTAACAATCAAGTGTCCTTAAAGTATGGGAGTATTTTGAAGCATAGTGTTTTTTCGTATTTGACAGGTCACGTATAAATAATTTTAACTGTAAGAGCAAGAATATTACTTGTGTTCTCAAGATGCGCTTGTCAACTTCAATTTGTTTCTCACCCATACCCTTGACTTGTCCTCCTGACTGCCGTTCAAGGTGAGTCCACATCTTTGTCAACCTAGGAAGTTGATATTCCATCTGTGCCAAAGTGACCTAAAAAGGGAACATAAGGCACATCAATTCCAAAGAAAATGCAGTTTTTTTCCAACTTATGTTGGTCTTTTGATTGTACATAATTTACGCACAGAACTTCAGATGTTCATGAAAAGCAATACAGTTCCAAATACTTTTTCATGAAAACTGTGATGAGCTTGTACTCCAAGACATTATATGAGCCAGAAGTTTTATCTTATGGCAGCCTGACTGCCCCCAACATATCCACTTAGCCACTCATAAATGGTACAGGGTGCTCCACTAGTACTACTATAATGGAAGGGTGTGACTAGTTCTCAGTCAGTTGACGTCATCGAATTTCAGTTGCAGCCCATGTTGCAACTCACGATTAGCATGAACTACAACGAAAATCTAACGGTTCGGAGGCGTTTTTTTAGTTGCAACCTCACTTGCAACTGAAAATTTTCAGTTGCAACTCAACTTGCAACTGAAAAAATCTCAGTTATAACCCAACTTGCAACTCAAAAGCATGAATCTCGATGCAAATCTGATGGTGTAGGACCCGACTGAGAACTAACTTAGTTCGAGAACTAGCTAAACCGAATTGAAAAGATCACGCTCTATGCCATCCAAATATTGATGAGTGAGAAGTCACAAGCCTCAGAAAAATCTTTGAGGATCACTTCATTCAACTGAGTCTGTATTCCACAAATCCATGCTGATGTGTTGCGTTTACCTGCAGAGAAGCTTCATGTGTTGCTGCCCTTTGATTAAAGATGTCCAGAATAAGAGCAGTCCGATCACAGACTCGAACTCCTCCACCAAAAGACTTCTCCAAATTACGCAGTTGTCTGTTCAAAATTGAGCAAAAATTCAATGATTAAAACTCTAAGGACTTTTCCGGACTTAAGTTTTTTACTGTTTAACCTCGGAAAAGAATTGGAGACAAACGGAGGCACTATCAGTGATATCAGTTTTGTGCAACAGACCCAAATATTATTGAATTATAACAGTTAGTCAAAGCTTGACCTTGAACAGTCAGACTACACATCACATATCCAAACTAGGGGAGGTATATTTTCTCATTTCAGGACACATCAGCTCTCTGATTGCAGTAATGTCAGTAGACAAGATAAACATGTTGAGTTGGACGGAAGTAATAAATGAGCTTACCCAGCAGACAACTCATCATCGAAAATTACAGTCTCAATATCAAGTGCTTGAATTGCACTCCTGATTTCAGCAACCTTCCCCGAACCAATATAAGTCCTTGGATTTGGGTTTGAAAGCCTGATGAAAAGCAGAAAAACATAAGACCGAACTGAAATGACATTAAAATATGTATACTACAACAACAACAACAAAGCCTTTATTCCCAAACAAGTTGGGGTAGGCTAGAGGTGAAACCCATAAGATCTTGTAACCAACTCATGGTTCTGGCACATGGATAGCAAGCTTCCATGCGGCTCTTTCCATGGCTAGTTCTTTTTTTTTTTGAGGGAAAAGCGCGCTCTTTATTCAAACTTTAACATCAGTACATAAATATTGCCGGATAAACTCCGGAACAACACCATGAAAACTGAAAAAACTAGATAGTTCACTGGAACGAGCTAACTGATGAGCCGCACTATTCAAACCACGGGGAATATGCTTGAAACTGCAAGACTGAAAGGATGTCGCCATCAATTTGATATCTGCCACCACTGCACCCAGGCCGGATCGATCCATCGCTGGATCATTAAGCCTATGGATCACGGATAGACAATCAGATGCCACAATTAGAAACCGATGACCCTGAGTGTGCGCAAAAGAGGTTGCTCGCCTGATGGCTAGCGCCTCCGCCAATTCTGGTGTCGTGACCTCTGGGAGATGATCACTGAAGCCTTCAGATCTCTCTTTACGGACTCCTCCCATATCAAGTGTGGTCTACCCCGTCCTCTCTTGACATTATCAGCACGTTTTAGCCATCCACTATGCACTGGAGCTTCTGGAGACCTGCGCTGAATATGCCCAAACCATCTTAGACGATGTTGGACAAACTTCTCTGCAATCGGTGCTATCCAACTCTATCTCGTATATCATCATTCCGGACTCGGTCCTTCCTCGTGTGGCCACACATCCATCTCAACATGCGCATCTCCGCCACACCTAACTGTTGAACATGCCGCCTTTTAGTCGGTCAACACTCAGCGCCATACAACATTGCAGGTCGAACCACCGTCCTATAGAACTTGCCTTTGAGCTTTTGTGGCACTCTCTTATCGCAAAGAATGCCAGAAGCTTGGCGCCACTTCATCCATCCGGCTTTGATCCGGTGGTTCACATCTTCATCAATATCCCCATCCTTGTGCAGGATTGACCCCAAGTATCGAAAGGTGTCCTTCTGAGGCACCACCTGCCCATCCAGGCTAACCTCCTCCTCCTCGTGCCTAGTAGTATTAAAATCTCACATCATGTACTCAGTTTAAGTTCTACTAAGTCTAAAACCTTTCGTTTCCAAGGTTTGTCTCCATAGTTCTAACTTCCTATTGACCCCCGTTCGACTATCATCGATTAGGACCACATCATCCGCAAAGAGCATACACTATGGGATATCTCCTTGTATATCCCTTGTGACCTCATCCATCACCAAATCAAATAGATAAGGGCTCAAAGCTGACCCCTGGTGTAATCCTATTTTAATCGGGAAGTCATCGATATCGCCATCTCTTGTCCGAACACTTGTCACAACATTATCGTACATGTCCTTGATGAGGGTAATGTACTTTGTTGGGACTTTGTGTTTCTCCAAGGCCCACCACATGACGTATCGCGGTATCTTATCGTAGGCCTTCTCCAAGTCAATGAACGCCATATGCAAGTCCTTCTTTTGCTCCTTGTATCTCTCCATGAGTTGCCGTACCAAGAAGATGGCTTCCATGGTCGACCTCCCATGCATGAAACCAAACTGATTTTTGGTCACGCTTGTCATTTGTCTTAAACGGTGCTCAATGACTCTCTCCCATAGCTTCATTGTATGGCTCATAAGCTTAATTCCACGGTTGTTAGTACAACTATGAACATCCCCTTTGTTCTTGAAGATTGGTACTAATATACTGCGTCTCCATTCTTCTGGCATCTTGTTTGCCCGAAAAATGGAGTTGAAGAGCTTAGTTAGCCATACTATCGCTATGTCTCCGAGGCCTCTCCACACCTCAATGGGGATACCATCAGGGCCCATTGCCTTGCCTCCCTTCATCCTTCTCAACGCCTCCTTGACCTCAGACTCCTGGATTCATCGCACAAAACGCCTACTGGTATCATCAAAGGAGTTGTCCAGTTCAATGGTAAAGCTCTCAGTCTCCCCATTGAACAGCCCGTCGAAGTACTCCCGCCATCTATGCTTAATCTCCTTGTCCTTCACCAGGAGCTGGTCTACTCCGTCCTTGATGCATTTGACTTGGTCAACATCCCTCGTCTTCCTCTCTCGGATCTTGGCCATCCTATAGATGTCCTTTTTGCCTTCCTTCGTGCCTAACCGCTGGTAGAGGTCCTCATACGCCTGACCCCTTGCTTCACTCACAGCTCGCTTTGCGGCCTTCTTTGCCATCTTGTATTTCTCCACGTTGTCTGCACTCCTATCCAGGTACATGCGTCTGAAACAATCTTTCTTCTCCTTAATAGCCTTACATCAGTGTTCCATCACCAGGTATCCCTAACTTCGCTTCTACTTCCCCTGGATACTCCAAACTCCTCTGAGGCCACCTTACGAATACAGGTCGCCATCTTCATCCACATATTGTCCGCATCACCTCCTTCCTCCCAAGGGCCCTCCTTAATGACCCTCTCCTTGAACGTCTGAGCTACCTCCCCCTTGAGCTTCCACCACTTCGTTTAGCGACTTTCGCCCGCTTATCCCGCTGGACACGAAGTCGAAAGCGGAAGTCAGCCACCACAAGCTTATGCTGATGGACAACACTCTCTCCAGGTATCACCTTACAATCTAGGCACACACTCCTGTATTCTCTCCTTGATAGGATGAAGTCAATCAAAAAAGAAGATGTAGGTTTTTTTGCGGGTAACAAGATATAGGTTTACTGCCAGGCAAGGCAGAAGGGCCATTCGGATTTGGTAGCAGATAAAAGATCCTTATCTGAGGTATCTTTTCATTTCATAGGCTCATCCACAAATATAAAAATATTTAGTACTGTGGTGCTGGATATACAATTAAAAGTTAAAACTGTAGTCGTACCACAAATAAATATTCCATAATTGCATTTTCTTTTTCTGGGGGCTGAATTGGTTTTATAAGGTTTTGTAAATCAGATATCTAAGCATGCTGCATGAAATCGAGCTTCTCAATTTCGCTGGACGAATCCATCTTTACGCTTCTGTCAGCCAGTATGAATATATGATTGTGCAACCAGCTTACCAAATATGGAACTCCTTTTTGTATCACTATGTTAACCATTTCATCAATTTTAGGTATGCACATCGAGCGTCGCCAACGGACTTGTCGCGCAAATATTCATTCTCCACATGTCGTCAAACACGATGTAGATAAGACAAAGCATGGCTCCTACATTTGGATGGAACACATGGAAGGATTTTTAGGAGAAAACAGGCTTCTTTGGGAGAGTAAACATAACTACATTCTGAATCAATTACATGGCATGATCCACCCCAATATATAACACAATGACTTGGGCAACCGAGGATCTGGAGCTTACTTTTGATATGTCGATCCAGCAACGGTGAGTCCGGCAGTATCAGCTAACTGCTCGAGCTCCTTAAGCGATTCATCTATGCTGAAGTTATCGCCTCCTGCCCTCTTGCACTCAACTCCAACTAGGTAGGTCT
Organism: Lolium rigidum; assembly: GCF_022539505.1. NCBI lineage: Eukaryota > Viridiplantae > Streptophyta > Magnoliopsida > Poales > Poaceae > Lolium > Lolium rigidum. The sequence continues at coordinate 208,272,687 of NC_061510.1, forward strand.
TCTCTTGAAATATCTGCACCAAACTTGCAGTTTCAGCCCCGGTGAAAGCCACACCACAGATTTCAACAACGAATATAATGACTTTCTGGAGTGGAGGAGACTTTGAAGTTAACTCAAAAACAGGCCAGTGAACTCAATATCTGCATCCTATCATCCTATCCTCAGTTACTCAGAGTAGGTAGCCTCCGGTGAATCAAAAGGCCCATTAGTGACTGTGTTTGCAGGGGAATTAGTGATTCTAGAGCAGCTGAATTGTACGAATCCGTGGTACCTCTTTGCCGTTAATGAGCTTGAACCGGTCGCGCTCGGCCGTGGCGGCATCTTCCTCCTGCTGCTGACGCCGCCTGCTCTTCCGCTGGTCTTGGGCCTCCGACGGGCCCACACCATCACCCTCCTCCTTCCCTTCCCATTCGCCGCCGTCATCTAGCTCCACGAAACCAGTATCATTCTCGACCTCGGCCTCCGCCGGTTCCGGCGCTGCGGCCTCTAGCAGCCGCTCGTCGAGGGCCCGGACCACGGCGCCACCGCGGTGGCGTTGTGGCGACGAGCAGCGGAAGGAGGCGTGATGACTCCTGCAGCGTTGGCCCGAGGCAGCGGCGGAGGTGGAGGGGCGGGGGAGGGAGACGGCGGTGAAGGAGAGGCAGGCTGCTCTCATGGCGCGGCGAGGGGTGACGTGACGACGCTTCTCTTGCTCGTTCCAACGGCCGAGTGGAAGGGGAAGCTCGCGTGGATTGGGTGATGACGCGGGGCTGCCTGGTCCGTTGGATGCGGCGCCGAGCTATTGGACTGTTGGGGCACGAATCTTGACGTGTCCAGAGGATTATATACTGCAAAAGTTTGCCAGAATTCGTCCAAAAACTGTCCGCCAACATTGACCAAGCTAACCAAAGCGTTGGACCCGTAGCTAGCTGTGGTAAAGGATCATTCACCAAAGCTAAGTTGTGTTTCTCTAGTTTTCTTGGCCACAAGTATCCAAGATAAACAAAAAAAAATGTTTCAAATGCTTTGTATGATTTTCAGGTTCGACCAATGGAAGAAAAATTAAAGAATTGTCTCATTATGTTGTTTGGATGCTACATGAGAACAAATACAAGGTTTTGGAAAGAAATAAACATAGGAAAATGTTCATGATGTTTAAAATCATAGATTTAACTAGATCGAGCCACTTCCATAGGATTATGTTTTTCTTCTGAAACAAAAGTTTTATTATCCCTCATCTGCATCTTTAGTTCTTATATTCTCAGATATTATTTGGTTAACTTCAAGAAAACAACCCAATGAAAAAAAAAGTGACATGACACACATAGCAAATCAAAGCCTAATCCACCTAAAATGTCGTATAGAAATACTAAAAGCTAAATCGTCTCCACTAGAACCCCTTTATGTAAATCAAACAAAGGATATTTTTAGGGAGACGAGAGAGGATTTGTTTTTAGTCAAAGGGCTCGTCTCTAGCAACTTCCCTAAAAATGTGCTCCCAATATATTATATGTGGTCGACAACCATAAAGACAAAGCTAATTCATGTCTATAAATAACCCTAACATTGAGATTACAAGTGCTACTAGGTTAAGAATATCACCAAATGAATATTGTAGGCATATTTTCTTCTCCAGAGCATATCTTTTGATCTTCTTCATTTTCAACCTAGATGCATCGGCCTTGATCTTGTGTTGTGGAGGATATATGACAAATGTAGCTTCATTTACATCTTTTCTTCATTAATTCTTTTTTTTTTCATCCTCGATCTTCCACACTACTTCATCCATCTTTCAGTTGCCTCGTTTGCTAGCTCTAGCTTCTTTTCACTCTTCTTCCTCTCTTCACTAAATTTCTTTTTCGTGTCGATTATGAAGTTCAATTCTTTCAAAATAAGCATTTTTTTCCTTTGAGTCAATGCTTAAAATCCGTTTTCAAGTCCCGAATACCGCATCTACATGTTGATTCCAATAAATTTATCAAAGCAAGTTGAATCGGCTAAAATTTCGTAAGACATCACAGTCAAGAAAACCCTAGAAATTGCACCTCACTAAATGAGGAGGTATGTTCCCAACGGTGCTGAGACGCTCATCTTCCTTGTCCGTATCCAAAGAAATCATGTTGGTGTCGGCGAGCTCACGCGAATGGCGGCTACGAGCTACCGAGGATAGAGGCAATCGAGGCTGCGGGTCCGTAAGGGGAGAGCAACGAAAGGGTTGAAAGATCTCAATTAGAAGCTCGGTGGCGCACCAAGGTAGCGTGGTCACCGGAGGAACCATGCCAAGTTCCGGGTGGCTTGAATAGCAGGGGAAAATCCATCCTAGGTCCTCCTCTCTTGCCTAATTAAGGCTGTATGAGGGGCGACCAGGTGCGGAACGACTCTGGGATCATGAGGAGAGAGGCGCATCCGTGGGATGGTGGCAGGGCGATGGTTTGGGTGGGCGGGATCAAATTTTTAGTAGAGCGGTTGGCTTTCATGGCTAATAAATGGTAAGGAGTGAGTTTCGAGAGTGTCAATTCGGAGGAAGTAGGGTATGTGGTTTTAGGAGTTCCCAACAAACTAGAATTGGGGGGTCCCTTTTTTTGAGAAACCACACTATATTAAGCAAAGCAATCCCGCCTCATTAAAAACCTTCCAGTCCCTTAATGGTACCCTGGAAGGAAAAGAATGCGTCTAAAAACTTGTCCGCGAATAAAAAATAGAGTATGGTTACAAGGTAAACTCGGATGCAACAATAGCCGATGTGCAGATCCGTGTTGCACCCCATAACACACCAGAAACACCAGATTTTCCAAGCTGAGCTAGATTATGGGCAACCCTATTACTATCACGGCCAACTCTAGAGATAGTAATGTGGTTGAAGATCCATAAGAGATCCCTAGCTTCTTCATATAGGCACCAAGACATCGATCTGTCCACATCAGATTTGGTTAGAACTCGGGTTGCAGGGAGGTAGTCCGGCTCCAAGGAAGCAGTCCATCTCCGTAGGTCGATGAGATGCTTTAGACCAGCTATTATCGCATGGACTTCAGCCTTAAGAGATAGTATTTGAAGCAAAAGAGAGCATCAAGAGGTAAATTCAAAACACATTTAAGCCTAACATGCTTCCTATGAAAAGGAATCTTGTAAATAAACAAATTCATGAAGCATGATGCAACAAGCATAGAAAGATAAAACAAGTGTAACTTCAAAAATTTCAGCATATAGAGAGGTGTTTTAGTAACATGAAAATTTCTACAACCATATTTTCCTCTCTCATAATAACTTTCGGTAGCATCATGAGCAAACTCAACAATATAACTATCAAATGAAACATTCTTATCATGAGTCTCATGCATAAAATTATTACTACTCCCAACATAAGCATAATCAATTTCATTAGTTGTAGTGGGAGCAAATTCAACAAAGTGGCTATCATCAAATATAGGAGGCATATTGTAATCATAATCAAATTTACTCTCCATAGTAGGCGGCACCAAAAGACCACTATCATTATAATCATCATAAATGGGAGGCATATCATAATCAACATAAACTTTCTCCTCAATACCCGGAGGGCTGAAGAGATCATTTTCATCAAAACCAGCTTCCCCAAGCTTAGAACTTTCTATATCATTAGCAACAATGGTATTCAAAGTGTTCATACTAATATGTTCCATGGGTTTTTTAATTTTCGCATCAAACCATCCATGTCTTAAATCAGGAAATAGAATAAGAAGCTCATTGTTTTCCATTATGCCAAACTAGTGTAAACAAGAAACAAAAAGATGCAATTGCGGGATCTAAAGGAAATAGCTTCGAGCACACACACAACGGCAACGAGAAAAGTACTTTACACGGGACCGGAGTATGAGTGCCTTTTACCTTTCCTCCCGGCAACGGCGCCGAGAAAAGTGCTTCGTTGCCGGGGTCCGGTGTGTGAGTGCCGTTTACCTTTCCTCCCCGGCAACGGCGCCGAGAAAAGTGCTTGACGTCTACGGGTGCTTCTATTCTTGTAGACGGTGTTGGGCCTCCAAGAGCGAGAGGTTTGTAGAACAGCGGCAAGTTTCCCTTAAGTGGATCACCCAAGGTTTATCGAACTCGGGGAGGAAGAGGTCAAAGATATCCCTCTCATGCAACCCTGCAACCACAAAGCAAGAAGTCTCTTGTGTCCCCAACACACCTAATAGGTGCACTAGTTCGGCGAAGAGATAGTGAAATACGAGGTGGTATGAATAAGTATAAGCGAGTAGTAACGGCGCCGGAAAAGTGCTTGCTGGCGTGTGGTTGATGGTGGTAATATTGCAGGAAGTACGGATGCGATAAAACGAGTAAACAAGCAGCGGTAGCGATATTTAGGAACAAGGCCTAGGGATCATACTTTCACTAGTGGACACTCTCAACATTGATCACATAACAGAATAAATAGATAAATGCTAGACTCTACACCCTCTTGTTGGATGATGAACACCACTAGCTGTGTAGGATTACACGAACCCTCAATGCCGGAGTTAACAAGCTCCACAATATTCAATGTTCATATTTAAATAACCTTAGAGTGCATAACAGATCAACATAACCAAACCAAGTACTAACATAGCATGCACTACTGTCACCTTCACACTACGAAAGGAGGAATAGATCACATCAATACTATCATAGCAATAGTTAACTTCATAATCTACAAGAGATCACAATCATAGCCTACGCCAAGTACTACACGATGCACACACTTGTCACCATTACACCGTGCGGGAGGAATAAACTACTTTAATAACATCACTAGAGTAGCACACGGATATATTGTGATACAAAACACATTGCAATCATAAAGAGATATAAATAAGCACTTCACTATGCCATTCATAACGGTGAATGAGTATTCGTGAAATATAGCCTAAGAGACCCACACGGTGCACACACTTTGTCACCTTTACACACGTGGGACAAGGAGTCTCCGGAGATCACATAAGTAAAACCCACTTGACTAGCATAATGACATCTAGATTACAAGCATCATCATATGAATCTCAATCATGTAAGGCAGCTCATGAGATTATTGTATTGAAGTACATAGGAGAGAGATGAACCACATAGCTACCGGTACAGACCCTCGATGGAGAACTACTCCCTCCTCATGGGAGACGGCGAGCGTTGATGAAGATGGCGGTGGTGTCGATGGAGGAGCCTTCCAGGGGCACTTCCCCGTCCCGGCGGCGTGCCGGAACAGAGACTCCTGTCCCCGGATCTTGGCTTCGCGATGGCGGCGGCTCGCGGAAGGTTTTCTCTGGTTTCGTCGAACGTGGTCGAGGATTTAGGTCAGGGACGACTAAATAGGCGAAGAGGCGGAGTCGGAGGGGCCACGGGGTGCCCACACACTAGGGGGGCGCGCCCCCCTGGTCGCGCCGCCCTGTGGGGTGGGGCCCCCTGGCTCCCCTCTGGCCTTTCTCCGGTGCTCTGGAAGCTTCCGGGAATTATAAGATCTTCGGTGTTGATTTCGTCCGATTCCGAAAATATTTCCTTACTAGGATTTCTGAAACCAAAAACAGCAGAATACAGTAACTAGCCTTTCGGCATCTCGTCAATAGGTTAGTTCCAGAAAACGCATAAAAACGATATAAAGTGTGAACAAAACATGTAGGTATTGTCATAAAACAAGCATGGAACATCAGAAATTATAGATACGTTGGAGACGTATCACTATCCTCGCTCCATTTCCTCATTCACAGGTGATTCAAGTGGTGATGGCTATGGCACTGTTTCCAAGCGAGCAAGGCATGAGAGGCCTCTAGGGTGCCATACTAGCTCTCGCGTGCCTTCTAGAGCACCTCAAGATACTGGTCCAGGTAGTTCAGCTAGAGGAAGAGGCAATAAAGTAAGCCACAGAAATAAAGACAAGCCTGCAGCTGAATAGGATGATCTTATTGAGAGGGTGCCACAATTCAATGTGGGCACAGCACATCTTGCTGATTAGAGAAGTGTCAGGGAGGAAAATCCGTATCGGTTTGAGGAACGGACTTACACTGGTGGGGACAAGTTTTTCTGGACCAACACTCAAGTAAGCATCTGGGATGATTTCTACAACTCTAGAGAGTGTATGAAGAATGGTACCATTGTGATGCCCAAGGCCATCAACAAGGAAGAGCTTGCCTTGCATGAAGCCACCAAGTACCGCGTTGTGGTTGATACCTTGAAGAGTATGGGGATGTATGATCTTGTGTGCTTGAAGCCCGATGATGAAAAGGGAGAAGGGCGCTATTGTCCAATTCTTGTCCGTCAATTCCATTGCATTGTGTTCTTTCATGATGATTATGATCGCACTATGACCTGGATGACTGGCAAAGAGAAGTACTCATGCAAATATCTTGATTTCTGTGAAGCCATGGGTTTTGGTGGTGGCCGTGCTCGTGGGTTTAAGATTCATTCTCAGGATAAGTTCACTAAAGGAGACATTGCCTTCTGCTATCCCTCGCAACCTACAGCTGGTCCTCCCACTATCTCTGGGATGTATTACTCCTATCTTGTGCTTGCCAAGATGTTCCGTGATAATCTCATCAGTAAGTCAGGTGACTCCAGTGAATGCCGTAACTACCACCTGAATCTGATTTACTATTGCCGTCCTGAGAACATTAGGACAATTGATGGTTGTGATCTCATTTACTGTGAACTGAGGCGTTCTGTTCGGGGCCGCATGACTCCAAACTATGCTCACTACATTCAGCGGCCCATCAATAAGGTGGTCCCTCCTCCCCACAATAAGCAAGATCAACTGGTCAAGATGGAACCATTCAAGTTCCCCACTCAGGACGATCGACCGGAAATCCCAGCCATGATGCTCTCTGAGCGCCGTTCCAAGGAAAGACATGATCCTACAGCTAGCTCCAGCTACTCTAGGCGCCCAAGCGCGGTGCCTCTCGTTTCTTCACCAGCCTGTGGCAGATGTCAGGGGCGGAGCCAGGATTTAGGCATAGGGGGGGCGAAGCCGATGATGATCATCATTTAAGTATAGTACTATGAAATTTTCAAGTGTTAAAAAATAGCATAGTATCGTATATTTGGTTTATAATAGTGTGAATATGTCATCCTTTGTTTAGATATAACCAAACCAACATATTATTATCAACAAAAGCTAATTTGTGTATGTTCAATATAGTTTTTTTAATGAATTGTTTAAACAAGGTTCTGTTACCAAGGATTTTACCTATATTTGGCTGACTAATATAATTACACAGATTCAAGCTCGATGCAATTGGAAGAAAGCCACGAAAAAGTATCATCATGTAGCATTTCTCCTTTTCTCTGTTATCAATTAGCAAATTGTAGCTAAACTGAAGCAAAAGGGACTTGTGTTAGATGAGGGTTAAGTATACAATCTATCGTGTACCTTGGACAAATAATCTTGGCAGTAAGTCCAATCACCAGATGTGTGGCAAGCTGGCGACCCCGATCAGCGGCGGCCGGCATTCTTGGGGTTACTCGGCTGCCTTGACAAGCCGGTGGCAGCTTGCTAGCGGGAATAGCCGATGGCGGCGGGCGCTCCTAGCGATCTGGTAGCCAGATCGGCCCAGGCGAGAGTAGAGACGGCCGGGGTTGAAGGACTTCCACGATCAAATGCCTAATTGTACTAAAATATCGATCCATTATTCACGGCGTGAATATAGCTAGCACTCTAGGCCGTAGGCGATCAACCGATCACTTTGCTAATCAATATCATGGGCTAACGGGTTGTTCCTTTGTGCATTACGGATTTGAGGCTTGAAGCTTAGCCACTTAGGCCTAATTGGTGACTAATACTGATAGGATTAACAGGCCTGTACGCTGGCAGATTGTTGGGGGGGCCGGTGGTTGGGGGGGTCTAGCCCCTGCTCGCCCCCTGTCTCCGCCCCTGGCAGATGTGCATGAATACCAATGATGTTGCACATCAATGTCTTGCCTTGAACCAGGAGACCAGGAGGCGCCAAAATGAGTTCATTGCTGCAAGGAATGCCCCTGTTCCTCCTTCTGGACCTGAGATGGAGCTTGTGATTGCACCATATTGGGAGATGCCTCCCATTGATGATGAGATGTTCCAGAACTTTGACTTCTATATGTATGCTCACGGTGGTCTTCCCCCTAGAACTGCTCGTGCCCCTGCTGCTGCTGATGATGAAGACGATGAAGAGTATGATGATGAGGATGGTGAGGGTGATGATGACGCGGGTGATGATGATGGCTCTCCACCCACTGGGACAGAGTTCTACTGATGGGAGCGCTAGCATCCCTACTCTTTTCTTCGCCTTTTTGGTGTTCCGATGCCAAAGGGGGAGAGGAGAGTAGAGTCTAGGATCACGGGTTCCTTGGTTGGCACAAGCCATGGTTGATTCTTTATTTGCTTCTTATTTGGCTTGTGCTTATTTGATTTGTTTTTTCAAGAACCATTTGCTACTTTGAATAATTCGTGTATGGACAAGTACTTGTATGCTTAATCACTCTATTAGGATGATCATGCTTTATGCTTATATATCTTAATATATATGTCCATATCATGCTTGTTTCCTAAAGATATTGGGGGAGCTTCTCATATTCCAAAAATGGTGCACTTTGCATTCAAACGCAATTTCTCCAAGTGCACACATTATGGGGGAGCTGTCGTAATATCTTATATGGAATCAAGGTTTAAAGCTTATCATAATATCTATATGTGACCCTAGCTCGGTTTGTCATCGTATACCAAAAAGGGGGAGATTGTAAGGGTATTTTACCCTTATCCATTATTTTGGTAACAATGACACCGTGCTAGAGTGTTTGGCCTACTACATGTTTATGAGGTTAATCCCAGGTATTAGCCAAAGAGGCATAAATGGTGTATCAATGGAACAAGAAGGCTAAAGTAGACCCCCTGTCAACACCCGGATTTTTAAGTCCAGATGCCTATTATGTCATTCATCGCAATCCCAGGAATATTGTTGCTGCGAGGCATAATAGTTGAATATCATAGTCATCATTCATTACACACCATATTGTCTTACAACTTGAATCACATGATCCATATTACACAAATAGTTGATCTATTGATCAACGAACAAACAAAAGTTCATAGCGGAAGTGTAAGATACAAGGACTCTCGAGTCCACAGGCCAACGCTTGATGTCGGAAGACTCCTAGTTGTTGTAGGCGTCCTGCTGGTCATCTCCTTGGTAGTTCTGTTCATCTTCATACTCTGGCCATTTGAATAGCCAGGGACAAAGCTGTGAGTACTTCAAGTACTCGCAAACTAATACTAGTGTAAGTGTTGGAGATATGCCCAAGAGGCAATAATAAAAGTGGTTATTATATATCTTTATGTTTATGATAAATGTTTATATACCATGCTATAATTGTATTAACTGAAACATTGATACATATGTGATATGTAAACAACAAAGAGTCCCTAGTAAGCCTCTTAACTAGCTTGTTGATTAGTAGATGATTAGTTTCATAATCATGAACATTGGATGTTATTAATAACAAGGTTATATCATTATATGAATGATGTAATGGACACACCCAATTAAGTGTAGCATAAGATCACGTCATTAAGTTATTTGCTATAAGCTTTCGATACATAGTTACCTAGTCCTTTCGACCATGAGATCATGTAAATCACTTATACCGGAAAGGTACTTTGATTACATCAAACGCCACTGCGTAAATGGGTAGTTATAAAGGTGGGATTAAGTATCCGGAAAGTATGAGTTGAGGCATATGGATCAACAGTGGGATTTGTCCATCCCGATGACGGATAGATATACTCTGGGCCCTCTCGGTGGAATGTCGTCTAATGTCTTGCAAGCATATGAATAAGTTCATAAGAGACCACATACCACGGTACGAGTAACGAGTACTTGTCAGGAGACGAGGTTGAACAAGGTATAGAGTGATACCGATGATCAAACCTCGGACAAGTAAAATATCGCGTGACAAAGGGAATTGGTATCGTATGTGAATGGTTCATTCGATCACTAAGTCATCGTTGAATATGTGGGAGCCATTATGGATCTCCAGATCCCGCTATTGGTTATTGGTCGGAGAGATTTCTCACCCATGTCCACATAGTTCACGAACCGTAGGGTGACACACTTAAGGTTTGATGTTGTAATAGTAGAACTTGAATATGGAATGGAGTTCGAAATATTGTTCGGAGTCTCGGATGGGATCCCGGACATCACGAGGAGTTCCAGAATGGTCCGGAGAATAAGATTCATATATAGGAAGTCATATTTCCAAGTTTGGAAATGATCCGGTGCATTTATGGAAGGTTCTAGAAGGTTCTAGAAAAGTCCGGAAGAAATCACTTTGGAAGGCGGGGACTCCACCACCCATGGCCGGCAAACCCTAGGGGGTGGAGTCCCAGGTGGACTCCACCTAAGGTGGCCGGCCACCCCTCCCAAGGAAAGGTGGGAGTCCCACCTCAAGTGGGAATCCCACCTTGGGTAGGTTTCATGTCATATGGAAGGTTTTGGTTTGGGGTCTTATTCGAAGACTTGTAGACCAACTCTTGGGTGTTCCACCTATATAATGAGGGACAAGGGGAGGGGGCCGGCCACCCCAACACCACAAGGTGGCCGCACCCCATAGTGGCCGGCGCCCCCTCTCCCAAACCCTAGCCGCCCCGCCTCCTCCACCTCTCCCGCAACGCTTAGCGAAGCTCCGCCGGAGTTCTCCATCGCCACCGCCACCACGCCGTCGTCTGCTGCCGGATTCAAGGAGGAGCTACTACTTCCGCTGCCCGCTGGAACGGGGAGAAGGACGTCGTCTTCATCAACACCGAACGTGTGACCGAGTACGGAGGTGCTTGCCCGATCGTGGCACCGTGATCAAGATCTTCTACGCGCTTTTGCAAGCGGCAAGTGATCGTCTACCGCAGCAACAAGAGCCTCATCTTGTAGGCTTTGGAAATCTTCAAGGGTGAGTCTCGATCATCTCCTCGTTGCTCCCATCTTCTAGATTGCATCTTGGCTTGGTTTGCGTTCTCGCGGTAGGAAATTTTTGTTTTCTATGCAACGTATCCCTACAGTGGTATCAGAGCCGTGTCTATGCATAGATGGTTGCACGAGTAGAACACAATGGTTTTGTGGGCGTTGATGCTTATGTTGTCTTTAGTTTGAGTACTTTGCATCTTTGTGGCATAGTGGGATGAAGCGGCTCGGGCTAACTTTACATGACCGCGTTCATGAGATTTGCTCCACGCTCGACATGCAACTTGTATTGCATAAGTGGCTTTGCGGGTGTCTCGTCTCTCCTACTATAGTGAAGATTCAATTTACTCTTCTATTGACAACACTAGTATCACCGTTGTGGTTCATGTTCGTAGGTAGATTAGATCTTACTCGAAAACCCTAAACCACGTAAAATATGCAAACCAAATTAGAGACGTCTAACTTGTTTTTGCGGGGTTTGGTGATGTGATATGGCCATAATGTGATGATGAATATGTATGAGATGATCATTATTGTATTGTGGCAACCGGCAGGAGCCTTATGGTTGTCTTTAAATTTCATGTTGAGTAGTATTTCAAAGAAGTTGTAATAGTTGCTACATGGGAGAACAATCATGAAGACGGCGCCATTGACCTTGACGCTACGCCGATGATGATGGAGATCATGCCCGTTGATGATGGAGATCATGTCCGTGCTTTGGAGATGAAGATCAAAGGCGCAAAGACAAAGGGGCCATATCATATCACATATGAACTGCATGTGATGTTAATCCTTTTATGCATCTTATTTTGCTTAGATCGCGACGGTAGCATTATAAGATGATCCCTCTCACTAAAATATCAAGATAATAAAGTGTTCATCCTTAGTAGCACCGTTGCGAAGACTTGTCGTTTCGAAGCATCTCGTGATGATCGGGTGTGATAGAATCAACAAGTGCATACAACGGGTGCAAGCCGGCTTTGCACATGCGGATACTAAGGTGGCCTTGACGAGCCTAGCATGTACAGACATGGTCTCGGAACACGTGATACCGAAAGGTAGAGCATGAATCATATGATTGATATGATGAACACTTTGAGTGTTCGCCATTGAAATTACATCTTGTCTCGTGATGATCGGACTTGATGTAGTGGATTTGGTTCGTGTGATCACTAAGACAATGCGAGGGATATTGTTTTGAGTGGGAGTTCACCTAGATTTTTAATTTTTTTGAATTAAAATTTGAACTCAATTTGTCATAAACATTAGTCTAAACTATTGCAAATATATGTTGTAGATATGGCGTGCTCAATCAATTTTAACCAGTTCCTAGAGAAAGAAAAGCTTAAGAGCAACGGTAGCAACTTCACCGACTGGTTCCGTCATGTGAGGATCTTCCTCGCTGGTGGAAATCTGCAATATGTGCTTGATGCACCGCTAGGTGACCCTCCTGCAGAAACTGAAACCGATGAAGTAAAGAATGTTTACGAGACTCGGAAAACTCGGTACTCTCAAGTTGTCGTGGTATCGTCACGGCATATGCCATAGGGTGGCTAATCGAAGGTGGTTCCTAGATGGTCTCACGGTGGTATCCGGATGCGGGTATGGGTACGAGTGACACGGCGACGTACCCAGGTTCGAGGCCCTCCGATGGAGCTAACACCTCTACTCCTGCTATGAGTGTATATGGTAATCACACAGTACAATGGTGCTCCTAGAGCTGTATCTGGCTGCTCGGGGAGGCTAAGGTAGACGAAGGTCTCTCTCCTCGAGTAGCGCCAAGTCTAGAATGAAGTGAGAATGATCGATTGTCCCCCGCACGAGGGGGGTAGTGCAGCTTATATAGGCGCTGGCACTTTACAATGAAGTCCCTATAGTCTAGTGGCCGGCTTGGCCGGCTCCGGCTTCCGCTCCTTCCCGAGGCGTTGACGTCATGGAGCCGTTGAGGCGTAGTGGCCTCGTCTTGTCCGCCGGCCGGGAGTCGGCGGCATGGCGAGGAGATGTCCTGTCGCCATCATGCCCTGTAGCCGGTACGGACCGTCGTACGCCATGATGGCCTGTCCGCCGCGTGGCACTATTGCTCTACAGTGCCCCGCGCTTTACGGGAGATGAGGTCAGCGTGGACCTGCGAACCCGGACCACCTACCCAGTTCCTTCTCATGCAAGACTCGCCAGCCTCGAGTCGGTCTGAGGTACATATCCCAGTCGGATATGGCTTGTAGAAGCCGACCCAGCCACAGCACAGACGGCCGTAGCCAGGCCGACTAGGACTTAGAGCCAGCCGGCTTCCGAAGCAGCCGGCCACGGCTCCAGCCGGCTGCTCCTCAGCCGGCCTTTGCCGCGAGCCGGCCAACCTCTAGCCGGCTGCTCCACGTCCATTGCCCTACCCGGGGTCTTCCCCCCGACATTAGCCCCCGAAGCTGGCAAGGTCCTGCGTTAAGAGGGACCTAGGCAGGTTTCCCTGGCTTTGAGATATCTCCCGAATGTGTTGGGCGGCCCTTGGAGGGGCCGACTGAGAATTTCCGTTCAGCCGGCTGCGCCCTCATCCGGCTTGCCCCATCCGGCTGCTTCTAGCCGGACGCCATTTTCGCTTCTGCAGCTTTTTCTTTTTTACAAGTGTTGACGATGTCTCCGCCTTGCTAGGAGAGTTTGGGACCGGATTGAATTTAATGTCCGGCTCCGGCTTGGCTGCGCCGGAGTTTCCGCCGCCTCGGGCCCTGTGCCCGACTTGACTGGTCTGACGGCTGGCTCCTGCTGCCGCTTCGTCTGGTCACATCAATGTTTTCTCCGGATTCGGTGCGGTCGTGGAGGAAGTGGCGCGTCCGTTTCCGTGCATCGCCGCCGTCGTGGGGGGAAGTTATGGCGCAGTAGATCCCAATCGTGGCCCACGATCGCCACGTGGCAGCGCAACGGGTGCGACGGGCGGCTATAAATGCCCCTGGGAGCGGTATCGAGGCGCCGTTCCTGCGCACTTCGTCTTCACGCCCGAGTTCCTTTCTTCCTCGCTCGCTCGCGCTTCACCGCGCTTCCTCTCCGGCGTCCTCCTGGCGAACTCCGGTGACCGAGCGCGGCCGCACCCCTTGGTCTCTCCGCAGCCGTCCGCACGCCAAGCCGACGCCACGGGGCCCCGCGTTTCCATGGTACGCTCTCTGCCGCCGCCGTCGCCGTCGTCTCGTGGTTCTTCCTCGCCATTTCGCCTCTCTTGGTCCTCTTCTTCTTCTTCCTCGTCGATGGCCCAACCAAGCGGTTCTTGGAGGGGCTCTTACATGCGGGAGGATGACATTGAGCGGCTTGTGCGCCTCCGCCGGATTCCGGCGGAGGTGATCACGAGGGCGCCTGGCGTCGAGTCGGAGCCCAGGCCTAACCCCGGCGAGCGTGTGGTCTTCGGAGCGCACCTCGACCGAGGGTTGGGCCTGCGGGCTTCACCCTTCTTCCGCCGGTTTCTGGATTTCTTCGGCTTGCAGCCTCATCACCTGCCGGCCAACGCCTGCGTCCTCCTCAGCTGCTACGTGGCCTTCATGGAGGGCTACGCCGGCTTGTGGCCGGATGTCGAGTTTTGGAGCCGGCTGTTTTACATCAAGGCGTAGACGACTGACGGCCACCTGCGGGCCTGCGGCGCCGCCTCGATCTACTCCCGCCCAGGCACGCCCTTCCCGAGAATCCCGACGGTGGACTCGGTGAAGAACTGGCAGATGTCGTTCTTCTACGTTCGGAACATGTTCCCGGCCATCGACCGGCTCAACCTGCCGGAGTACAACCCGGCCCCGCCAGTCGGCCGGATCAACTGGGGCCACAACGCCAGGACGACGGACCCGGACGCGGAGGTAAATCTTCCGTGGGACTTCTTGGGAGCGTGTGTCACGGGGGCCGGGCTGAGCGCCGAGGATCTCCTCTCGCACCTACGTTGATCGCCGGGTGCTCGCCGCTCCCGCAGGCGTGTCCACAAGATCGGGCACATGTCTGGCCGGCTTGATCTGACCTGGACCTCGAAGGTGGAGCTCACCAAGGCCCAGGTTGCCCGCCGGGTGAACAACATCACTAAGGCCAACATGCCGGAGAACTGGGATTGGGGGTTGCCGCCTTACAACCGGGCGTCGCTGCCTGAGTTGGTAAGTTTTGTGTTTTGGCCGACTTCCGGCTTGGAGCTGCGTGGCTGACTTGTTACTTACTTCCTTTGTTTTGTTTTCAGCTTTTCGACCACCAGGGCCTCGAGGACGGCAACCTGGCGCAGAAGATCTGGACGCCGGATCATGTTGATCCGGCCGACCAAGCCGGCGACGACGAGCTGCCGGAGGTGCCCGACCAAGGTGGCCAGGGGGAGCACAACCGGCCGCCCTCGCCAGAGCACCAGGAGGAGGAGGAGCCGGCGACGTCCACCACGGGGCCGATCCCCGCGGTGCCCCGGCGCGCCAGGCCGCCTGCCGCCTCGGCGACTTCTGCGCCCAAGGGGAAGAAGCGGGCCATCGGCGGGTCCACGGCTGCGGTGGAGGCGAAGGCCAAGAAGCAACGCCGGCTAGCACCCAAGAAGGTTCCGGAGCAGGCCGGGTAAGTCTTTTTTCTCCGTTGTTTGATTCCTTTTCTTTCCTTTATTTTTATATTTATCTTCCCTTGCTTGTTCGACTAGGGCCGCGATAAAATTCACCCAGGGCGGCGGCTCTCGGCAGGCTCCCCGCATCACGTCGCCGCTCCAGCGGCAGAGGAGGGAGCCGACCCCGACGCCTTCGACGCGTGCGTGCACACCGCCTGCCGTAATCGTGCCGCCTGCGGCTACGCCGCCTTCCGCGGGGGCATCTTCTTCAGCTGCACCTCCTTCTGCGGCGCCTGGCGGCGGCGCCCAGGGTGAGTCGGTACGCCGGCCTACCCTGGACGATATGTTTCCGCGCCGCGCTCGGTTTGTGGAGCCGGCAGCCGGAGCTGGAAGGGGCATGCCGCCTGCGACCGGAGCTGGAGCTGGCGGGGCTGCGCCGCCTGCGACCGGAGTCGGCGGGCCCACACCCAGCGTCGTGGTATTGGAGGACAGCCCGGAGGGAGCACCTCAGGCGCCAGAGACGACGGCTCCCACCGGGCCGACTGCTTCGACCGCGCCACCTCTATCTTCGGAGCCGGCGAGGGAGGAGCCGGCCAGGGACGAGCCGTCGCGCACAAGGGACGCCGGCTCCCGGGCGCTGGTGAGAATGGAGGGGCCGTCTGAGCCGACTGCAAGCCTCCACGTGGCCAAGGGCGCCCGGCTGCTTAACGTGGCATCCGCCTCCGACTCCAGCCTGGGCTCGGCTGGTACCATGGAGAAGGCGTGGCACCAGGCGGACGCCTGGGAGGTGACTAGCTGGGAGGGGCAGCCAGGCGTGGCACCCATGAAGATGTTCTTCTCCGGCTTCCGCGCCAACCTCAAGGCCAGAGCCACCGAAACCCTAACCAACCTGGCGAAGTTGGAGGAGGCTGACAAGGTGAGTGTTTTGTCTTGTTTTTACAATTGTTGTTATCCTGGTAGCCCTCCGAGGCATGGGCCGGCTGCTTGGAGCCGGCCCAGGTTTCGCCTAGACATCTGACTTTATCTCTCTCAGGCGGTTACGGAGCGGCGTACCGTCTTGTATAATCAGGTCGTGACCAGCTACCACAAGGCCAAAATTGAGATGGCCGGCTTGGCCCGTGAGCTGAAGGACGCCAAGGGTAAGGTTTTCTTCCTTTTGACTTGCTCTTTTTCTCTTAGATTTCTTTTTGGCTAACGGCTTCTTTTTGCCGACTTGCAGCTGAGGCCGCCCGGGTCCCGCAACTGGAGTCGGATCTTCGGGCCGCCCGCGCCCAATGCGCCGAGAGCGAGGAGACGGGCCGGGCCGCTGCCGCCAAGCTAAAGGTGGCTGAGGGGGAGCTGACGCGGCTGCGCCAGCTTGAGGCTAACCACCTCAAGGAGCTTGCCGCCCTCAAAAAGGCTGAGGAGGAGAAGGTGGAGGCCCCGAGCAAGCGGCTGGAGGAGGTGGACAAGCGGCGGCTTGCGCTTCGCCAAGAGGTGACCTCCAAGTCCGAAGAGCTGTCGGCCACCGCCAAGCGGTGGGTGGATGAGATTAGCCGGCTCGACCGCGGCTTGGCGGGTGAGTCCTTTTATTTTTCCCTTTTTCCTTCCCCTTTGCCGGCTTTCGGCCGTCGGCTGCCGGCTTAGGTTGGCAGCCGGCGGCAGAAACTTTGATTTTTTCAATATCTCCATCTTCAGGCTGGGGGCAGTCGGTTCGTGCCGGCTGCCGCCAGTTTTTCTCTTAACTTCGAAACCTCCATCTTCAGGTCGAGGGCGGTCGGTTCATGCCGGCTGCCGCCGAGCTTACTTTAGAGCTTCGGAATCTCCATCTTCGAGCTGGGGCGGTCGGTTCATGCCGGCTGCCGCCGAGCTTACTTTAGAGCTTCGGAATCTCCATCTTCGGTCGGGGGCAGTCGGTTCATGCCGGCTGCCGCCAGGCTTACTTTAGGACTTCGAAAATTTGCATTTTTCTGCCTTTTTCCGGCTTCGATAGATTTCTGACGTGCTTCTTCTTTGCAGCGGCCTTCCCTGAGGCGCAGGATGCGGCGCTGAAGGCAGTCGGTGAGGCGCGGGATGCACGCCGGCAGGCCACTGGTGAGCAGAGCGGGGACTACTTCTCCATGGACGACTACCTGGCGGCCATGGCCGCCCGCGTAGGGCCCATCACGAAGCTCGGCTGGGAGCTCCGGAAGGCGGCGGAGGAGCTGATCCGGCTGCCGTGGCCGACCGAGACGCCGCCGCAGGACCTCTCCAACCTCATCGCCTCGGCTAGAGAGGGCGCTCGACCGCTTCCTCGACCGGAGGGAGTCCCGCTGCGCGCGCGGGGCCGACATGGCGCTCTCCTTCGTCCTCTCCTCGGTATGACGAGGTCAGCCTCGAGCAGCTGGAGAATCAGCGAGCCGGCGTGGAGGACGCGCTTCCGGCGGAAAACAAGACCGCTCGGCTTGCCCGTGCCTGCGCTATTGCCGACTTCGTCGACAAGGGTCTCTTCGTCGAGGATCCGAATCCGCCGTCTGACGACGAGGAGGAGGAAGATGATGACGCGGAGGACATGCCTGAGGATGACCCAGCAGCCGGCTCCGCTGATGCTCCCCCGGCTGGTCCTGATCCAGCCGGTGCTTAGCTTTACCTGTCTTTCTTTCGCTTTTGCAAGACAATTTGTTAAATCCCCGGGATGCCGGGTGCATATGTAAGACAATATTATTATCCTTTTATTAGAGCACACTTTAATGTGTTTGTTTAATCATTTGTGTGCCGGCTTGCTTTCTTCCGGCTTGTTCGCTTTTTCCCATCCGCCCCACTCTTTGGCTGTGCCCTTGCCGATCGTACGTCCGACTTGCGGTCCGTCGCCGGATCAAGAGCGTGCCGCTGGGTGAGGCCGATAGTATTTCAGTCGAACGAACCGAGTTCGGCAATCCGGCACTTTTATGAAGAGTTGTGCAAGAATCAATTCGCTTTCACTCTTTCCCTTAGCCGTCTTTCGCGTGCCGGCTCCCTAGGCACTTACTCCCGCCAGCCGGACAGCCGGGTTGCGGTCTGTAGCTGGTCGGAAGCCGGCTGTCGGAAACCGGATCACGTTACTAAGCCGGCCGCGTGAGAGGGTGTTAGCCAATCGGCGAAAACAATAGAGTACGCGAAAAACTTGTCGAAATCGGCGCTCTTGGCGCTTGCTTTTTCATAGCTTACAAAAGGAGTACAAGGGATACATACATTCCTGCTCTCAAGTATAAAATGGGCGGAGCAAGTTGACATTCCAGGGACTTTTTGTCTCCTCGTCAGCCTTGTCCGGCTTGTTCTTTCTAGCCTCTTGGGCATCTATGAGATAGTAGGAATCATTGCCTCACCGCCTTGCTCACGATGAAGGGACCCTCCCATGGGGATGACAGTTTATGCTGTCCGGCTGTCCGTTGGATCAGCCGGAGCACTAGGTCTCCTTCTCGGAATGCTAAGGACTGGACCTTCCGGCTATGATAGCGTCGGAGGCTTTGCTGGTATACGGTAGACCTGGACTCGGCCATCAGCCGGACTTCTTCGACCAGGTCGACTCCTTCTTCACGAGCTTCTTTGGCTTCAGCTTCTGTGTAAAGCTTGATCCTTGGCGCATCGTGCTCGATATCAGTCGGCAGGACGGCTTCGGCCCCGTATACGAGGAAAAAGGGCGTGTAGCCGACTGAGCGGTTTGGCGTCGTGCGCAGGCTCCACCGTACGCTGGGCAGCTCCTCAATCCAACAGCCGGCTGCTCGTTCGAGCGGCTCCACCAGCCTGGGCCGGGTGCCGGCTAGGATCAAGCCGTTGGCCTTCTCCACTTGTCCATTGGACTCCGGGTGCGCCACGGATGCTAGGTCCATTTGGATCCCCATTTCTCCGCAGTAACGCTTGAAGACGCCTTCGGCGAAGTTGCTGCCGTTGTCGGTGATGATGCTCGTGGGGGTAGCCGTACCTCACAATTATTTCTTTGAGGAATGTGACGGCTGTGGAGCCGTCCAGCTTCTTGATCGGCTTGGCTTCGATCCACTTGGTGAACTTGTCAATCATCACCAAGAGGTGTGTCATGCCGCCTCGCGCGGTTCTGAATGGGCCAACCATATCCAAACCCCACACGGCGAATGGCCAGGTGATGGGGATGGTTTTCAAGGTGGAAGCCGATGAGTGCCTTTTCTTGGCGAAGCGCTGACAGCCGTTGCACTTCTTCACCAGCTCTTCTGCGTCTCTGAGCGCAGTCGGCCAGTAAAAATCGTGCCGGAAGGCTTTGGCCACTATGGCTCTGGAGGAGGCGTGATGGCCGCACTCTCCCTGATGGATTTCCCGTCGGAGTTCAATCCCTTCAGCCGGCTCTACGCACCGCTGGAGCACCCCACTTACGCTGCGTTTGTACAGCTCGTGGTTGATGATGGTATAGGCCTTGGCCCTTCTCTCAATCTGCCCGGCTTGAACCCCTGTCATTGGGCAGCACACCATCGGTGAGGTAGGAGAGGAATTCTTGTGCCCATGATGGTACACATTTTATTTCAAACACGCTGACCACCAGGGCCTCCATCTTCGGAGCTTCCGGCTTCGACTGCATGGTCGCCGGGTTCGGCTGTGAAGCCGGCGGGTTCAGCTGAGAAGCCCCCGAGTTTGGCTGAGAAGCCCCCGCGTTGGACTGAGAAGCCCCCAGGTTCGGCTGTGGAGCCGGCGGGTTCGACTGATAAGCCCCCGACTTGGGCGATGAAGTCCCCGGGTTCGGCTGAGAAGCCCCCGGGTCAGCCGACACGAATATGGAATCCGAGTCCGGTGACGGTATGATGGACGGTTTCTTGAGGACCGCCAAGGCAACGCCCGGCGGAATAGCTTGCCGGGTTGAGCCGATCTTGGACAGGGCGTCAGCCGCCTTGTTGTTTGCTCGCGGCACATGATGGAATTCACAGCCGTCGAAGAAGCCGGATAGCTGCTGGACATGGAAGCGGTACGAGGCCATGTTGGCGTCCTTTGCGTCCCAGTCGCCAGATGCTTGCTGTATAACCAAGTCGGAGTCGCCGAAGCAAAGAATGCGATGCACGCCTATCTCCTTGGCCAGCTTCAGCCCATGGATGAGCGCCTCGTACTCCGCCACATTGTTGGATGCGGCGAAGTGGATCTGCAGGACGTAGTCCAGCCGATCTCCCTTGGGGGATGTGACGACGATGCCAGCTCCCAAGCCGTTTCGCATCTTCGAGCCGTCGAAGTGCAGCTTCCGGTGCGTGGAGTCGGCACGGGCGGCAGGTATTGCATCTCGGCCCGGCCGACGAAGAAGTCCGCGAGGATCTGCGACTTGATGGCTGTGCGCGGCTCGTAGATGATGGTGTGGGCGGCTAGCTCCAGGGCCCACTTGGCAACCCGGCCATTGGCGTCTTTGCTGCCAATGATTTCCGCCAGGGGTGCTGTGGCCACCACCTTGATGGGGTGCTCCTGGAAGTAGTGTTTGAGCTTTTTGGCCGCCATGTACACGCCATAGGTGACCTTCTGGTAGTGGGGGTAGTTTTGCTTTGACTGGGACAGCACCTCGCTGAGGTAGTAGACTGGGCGCTGGACCGACTGCTCCTTGACGGCTTCTTTGCCGGCCTCCTTGCGCTCCACCACCAAGACAACGCTAACCACTCGATTGGTGGCAGCGATGTATAACAGCATCGGCTCCATTGAATCCGGCGATGCGAGGATGGGCGTGGTCGAGAGCACGCGCTTTAAGTCACGGAAGGCTTCATCCGCCTGCGGTGACCAGACGAATTTGTCCGATTTCTTCAGCAACTGGTACAGGGGTAGTGCCTTCTCCCCCAGCCAGCTGACGAAGCGGCTCAAGGAGGTCAGGCATCCGGTGAACTTCTGGACGTCCTTGAGGCACTGCGGCAGTTCCATCTTCTCAATGGCACTGATCTTCTCCGGGTTGGCTTCGATTCCTCGCTGCGAGATGAGGTAGCCCAGGAGTTGGCCGGCTGGCACGCCGAACGTGCACTTGGCCGGGTTGAGCTTCATCCGGAATCTTCGCAGATTGGTGAAGGTTTCTCTCAGGTCATCAAGGAGGGTAGGCATCTCCTTTGTTTTTACAACGACATCATCCACATATGCGTGAACATTTCTGCCGATTTGATCCTGCAAACACTTTTGCATGCACCTTTGATAGGTGGCGCCTGCATTTTTCAAGCCGAATGGCATAGTCGTGTAGCAGTAAGCCCCATACGGGGTAATGAACGAAGTCTTTATTTGATCAGCCGGATTCAAAGGAATCTGGTGGTAGCCTGAATAGGCATCTAAAAAAGACAACATTTCACAGCCGGTAGTCGAGTCTATAACTTGATCTATGCGCGGCAGGGGGAAGGGGTCCTTCGGGCACGCCTTGTTGAGGCTGGTGTAGTCGATACACATGCGCCAGGAGCCGTTCTTCTTCAAAACCCGGACCGGGTTCGCCAACCAGTCCGGGTGCAGCACTTCCATGATGAAGCCGGCTGCGAGGAGCCGGGCGATTTCTTCACCGATGGCCTTCCTTCTCTCTTCGGCGAAGCGCCTGAGGGGCTGCTTCACCGGCTTGGCTTTAGGCCTGACGTGGAGGTGGTGCTCAGCCAACTCCCTCGGCACACCCGGCATGTCCCTTGGAGACCATGCGAAGATGTCCCGATTCTCACGGAGGAAGCTGGTGAGCTCGCCTTCCTATTTGCTGTTCAAGCCGGCACCGATGGTGACGTACTTGTCCGGCTGCGCCGGGTCGAGCAAGATCTTCTTGGTGTTGTCAGCCGGCTGGAAGTGAGTCGTCCCAGCCGGGTCCCACAACCGGCATGTCTGACTGCGCGGCCTTAGCCAGGGCGACGGCGTCGTGGATGAGCTGCTTCTCGGTGGCGATGACCAGCCTCTGGGCCATCTTGGAGCTCTGCGTGGCGCAGTCCATGGAGCGGCGATAGTCGCCGGCTACGGTGATGACCCCTTTAGGGCCAGTCAGCTTCATCTTCAGGTACCCATAATGGGGCACCGCCATGAACTTGGTCAGGGCCGGCCTGCCCAAGAGCGCGTGGTAGGGACTGACGAGGTCCACCACCTCGAACTCGATCCTTTCGGTGCGGAAGTGATCCGGCTTCCCGAACATCACCTCCAGCGTGATCCGACCAATCGGCTGGCAGCAGTGGCCCGGCACGATGCCATGGAAGACGGCGGGGGTGGGACGCAGCTCGGCTTCTTGGATGCCTAGCTTGCGGGCGGTGTCGCGGTAGAGGATGTTGATGCTGCTGCCCCCGTCGATGAGGACGCGCGAGAAGCGCACGCTGCGCCGGGTTGTGCCAATGGTGGGGTCGAGGACCATGGCGTAGCTGCCCGGCTTCGGTAGGACAGCCGGTGTGTCGCGGCGATCAAAAGTGATGGCCTGCTCTGACCAGTTTAGGTACTGGGGGACCGGCGGTATGACCGCGTTGACCTCGAGGGAACGGCTCTGCTGGCTCGTCTTGTCCTCGGGCTCGGAGGTGAAGATGATGTAGGTAGCTTCCTCGGCCAAGTAGCGTCCATGGTGCACTTGGTTAGCCTCGTGGTGCTCGAGGTTGGCGTTCTCTGCGCCGGCTTGGCCACTGATACGCCTCCGACATATCGATAATTTCTTATGTTCCATGCCACATTATTGATGATACCTACATGTTTTATGCACACTTTATGTCATATTCGTGCATTTTCTGGAACTAACCTATTAACAAGATGCCGAAGAGCCGATTGTTGTTTTACTGCTGTTTTTGGTTTCGAAATCCTAGTAACGAAATATTCTCGGAATTGGACGAAATCAAGACCCGGGGTCCTATTTTGCCACGAAGCTTCCGGAAGACCGAAGAGGAGTCGAAGTGGGGCCACGAGGGGCCGCCACCATAGGGCGGCGCGGCCCGAGGCCTTGGCCGCGCCGACCTGTGGTGTGGGGCCCTCGTGTGGCCCCCCACGTTGCCCTTCCGCCTACTTAAAGCCTCCGTCGCGAAACCCCCGATGCGAAGAACCACGATACGGAAAACCTTGCGAGACGCCGCCGCCGCCAATCCCATCTCGGGGGATTCCGGAGATCTCCTCCGGCACCTCGCCGGAGAGTGGATTCATCTCCCGGAGGACTCTTCACCGCCATGGTCGCCTCCGGAGTGATGATTGAGTAGTTCACCCCTGGACTATGGGTCCATAGCAGTAGCTAGATGGTTGTCTTCTCCTCATTGTGCTTCATTGTTGGATCTTGTGAGCTGCCTAACATGATCAAGATCATCTATCTGTAATTCTATATGTTGTGTTTGTCGGGATCCGATGGATAGAGAATACTATGTTATGTTAATTATCAAGTTATTACCTATGTGTTGTTTATGATCTTGCATGCTCTCCGTTATTAGTAGAGGCTCTGGCCAAGTTTTTGCTCTTAACTCCAAGAGGGAGTATTTATGCTCGATAGTGGGTTCATGCCTCCATTGATATCCGGGACGAGTGACGGAAAGTTCTAAGGTTGTGGATGTGTCTGTTGCCACTAGGGATAAAACATTGATGCTATGTCTAAGGATGTAGTTGTTGATTACATTACGCACCATACTTAATGCAATTGTCTGTTGCTTTGCAACTTAATACTGGAAGGGGTTCGGATGATAACCTGAAGGTGGACTTTTTAGGCATAGATGCAGTTGGATGGCGGTCTATGTACTTTGTCGTAATGCCCAATTAAATCTCACTATATTTATCATGACATGTATATGCATTGTTATGCCCTCTCTATTTGTCAATTGCCCGACTGTAATTTGTTCACCCAACATGCTTTTATCTTATGGGAGAGACACCTCTAGTGAACTGTGGACCCCGGTCCATTCTTTTATACTGAAATACAAATCTGCTGCAATACTTGTTTTATCGTTTTCTTGCAAACAATCATCTTCCACACAATACGGTTAATCCTTTGTTACAGCAAGCCGGTGAGATTGACAACCTCACTTGTTTCGTTGGGGCAAAGTACTTTGGTTGTGTTGTGCAGAGTTCCACGTTGGCGCCGGAATCTCCGGTGTTGCGCCGCACTACATCCCGCCGCCATCAACCTTCAACGTGCTTCTTGGCTCCTCCTGGTTCGATAAACCTTGGTTTCTTTCGAGGGAAAACTTGCTGCTGTGCGCATCATACCTTCCTCTTGGGGTTCCCAACGAACGTGTGAGTTACACGCCATCAAGCTCTTTTTCTGGCGCCGTTGCCGGGGAGATCAAGACACGCTGCATGGGGAGTCTCCACTTCCCAATCTCTTTACTTTGTTTTTGTCTTGCTTTATTTTATTTACTACTTTGTTTGCTGCATTATATCAAAACACAAAAAAATTAATTGCTAGCTTTACTTTGTTTACTGTCTTGTTTGCTATATCAAAAATACAAAAAAATTAGTTACTTGCATTTACTTTACTTGATTCATCATGTTTCCTTTTAATTTTACCACAAAAGACATACCGGTAAGACGCGGGTCTATAGTTGGGAGAAACAATATAGAAGAATTTTTCAATCATGTTAGTACCGTTGAAGATTTTGAAGATAGACACTTGGTAGAACTTGCTCCTACTTATGAAATTGCTGCTGTCTGCTCTAGTTCGCATGTTGGAAACTAAATTTGTTAATCTCAATCCTATAATCCAACACATGTTTCTTACACTCGGTGATATGGAAGAGGGGGAAAAGAAAGATTTTGTTTTAGAAACCCTTCTTAGAGAATTTGGTGGTCTAGCAAGAGAGGCTAGAAAGGTCTTTGCTAAATTTAATATGCTTGGTTCTCATACTAATTTTGTTGGTCTCCTTGAAAAGATGGACATGGATAGAATAAGGTACACTAATAATATTAATGATGGTGGGGAGATCAAAGCACCAATACCATGTAAACTCCTAGCTATGAATGATGCACTAGAAAATAACTATGCTTGGCTTGTTCCCGAAAATTTGTTCGATGAGAGTAGCAAGCCCAAGACTAATGAAAAGGGAGACGCTGAAACTTATGTATCCAATATACTATGCTTGGTTGAGAAAACTCCAAACCCCGCTGTAGATGCACCACCCTTTGATAATACTTGATTTACACTTTCTGCGCCTAGCTGAAAGGCGTTAAAGAAAAGCGCTTATGGGAGACAACCCATGTTTTTACTACAGTATTTTTGTTTTATATTTGAGTCTTGGAAGTTGTTTACTACTGTAGCAACCTCTCCTTATCTTAGTTTTATGTTTTGTTGTGCCAAGTAAAGTCTTTGATAGTAAAGTGAATACTAGATTTGGATTACTGCGCAGAAACAGATTTCTTTGCTGTCACGAATCTGGGTCTAATTCTCTGTAGGTAATTCAGAAAATTAAGCCAGTTTACGTGAGTGATCCTCAGATATGTACGCAACTTTCATTCAATTTGGGCATTTTCATTTGAGCAAGTCTGGTGCCCTAATAAAATCCATCTTAACGGATTGTTCTGTTTTGACAGATTCTGCCTTTTATTTCGCATTGCCTCTTTTGCTATGTTGGATGAATTTCTTTGATCCATTAATGTCCAGTAGCTTTATGCAATGTCCAGAAGTGTTAAGAATGATTGTGTCACCTCTGAACATGTTAATTTTTATTGTGCACTAACCCTCTAATGAGTTGTTTCGAGTTTGGTGTGGAGGAAGTTTTCAAGGATCAAGAGAGGAGTATGATGCAATATGATCAAGGAGAGTGAAAGCTCTAAGGTTGGGGATGCCCCGGTGGTTCACCCCTGCATATTCTAAGAAGACTCAAGCGTCTAAGCTTGGGGATGCCCAAGGCATCCCCTTCTTCATCAACAACATTATCGGGTTCCTCCCCTGAAACTATATTTTTATTCCGTCACATCTTATGCACTTTGCTTGGAGCGTCGGTTTGTTTTTGTTTTTGTTTTGTTTGAATAAAATGGATCCTAGCATTCACTTTGTGGGAGAGAGACACGCTCCGCTGTAGCATATGGACAAGTATTTCCTTAGGCTCTACTCATAGTATTCATGGCGAAGTTTCTTCTTCGTTAAATTGTTATATGGTTGGAATTGGAAAATACTACATGTAGTAATTCTAAAATGTCTAGGATAATTTGATACTTGGCAATTGTTGTGCTCGTGTTTAAGCTCTTGCATCATATACTTTGCACCCATTAATGAAGAAACACTTAGATCTTGCTAATTTGGTTTGCATATTTGGTTTCTCTAGAGTCTAGATAACATCTAGTATTGAGTTTTGAACAACAAGGAAGACGGTGTAGAGTCTTATAATGTTTACAATATGTCTTTTATGTGAGTTTTGCTGCACCGTTCATCCTTGTGTTTGTTTCAAATAACCTTGCTAGCCTAAACCTTGTATCGAGAGGGAATACTTCTCATGCATCCAAAATCCTTGAGCCAACCACTATGCCATTTGTGTCCACCATACCTACCTACTACATGGTATTTATCCGCCATTCCAAAGTAAATTGCTTGAGTGCTACCTTTAAAATTCCATCATTCACCTTTACAATATATAGCTCATGGGACAAATAGCTTAAAAACTATTGTGGTATTGAATATGTACTTATGCACTTTATCTCTTATTAAGTTGCTTGTTGTGCGATAACCATGCTTACGGGGACGCCATCAACTACTCTTTGTTGAATATCATGTGAGTTGCTATGCATGTCCGTCTTGTCTAAAGTAAGAGAGATCTACCACCTTTATGGTTGGAGCATGCATATTGTTAGAGAAGAACATTGGGCTGCTAACTAAAGCCATGATTCATGGTGGAAGTTTCAGTTTTGGACATATATCCTCAATCTCATATGAGAATAATAATTGTTGCCACATGCTTATGCATTAAAGAGGAGTCCATTATCCGTTGTCCATGTTGTCCCGGTATGGATGTCTAAGTTGAGAATAATCAAAAGCGAGAAATCCAAAATGCGAGCTTTCTCCTTAGACCTTTGTACAGGCGGCATGGAGGTACCCCATTGTGACACTTGGTTAAAACATGTGTATTGCAATGATCCGGTAGTCCAAGCTAATTAGGACAAGGTGCGGGCACTATTAGTATACTATGCATGAGGCTTGCAACTTGTAAGATATAATTTTCATAACTCATATGCTTTATTACTACCGTTGACAAAATTGTTTCATGTTTTCAAAATAAAAGCTCTAGCACAAATATGGCAATCGATGCTTTCCTCTTTGAAGGACCATTCTTTTTAATTTTATGTTGAGTCAGTTCACCTATCTCTCTCCACCTCAAGAAGCAAACACTTGTGTGAACTGTGCATTGATTCCTACATACTTGCATATTGCACTTGTTATATTACTCTATGTTGACAATTATCTATGAGATATACATGTTACAAGTTGAAAGCAACCGCTGAAACTTAATCTTCCTTTGTGTTGCTTCAATACCTTTACTTTGATTTATTGCTTTACGAGTTAACTCTTATGCAAGACTTATTGATGCTTGTCTTGAAGTACTATTCATGAAAAGTCTTTGCTTTATGATTCACTTGTTTACTCATGTCATTACCATTGTTTTGATCGCTGCATTCATTACATATGTTTACAAGTAGTATGATCAAGGTTATGATGGCATGTCACTTCAGAAATTATCTTTGTTATCGTTTTACCTGCTCGGGACGAGCAGAACTAAGCTTGGGGATGCTGATACGCCTCCGACGTATCGATAATTTCTTATGTTCCATGCCACATTATTGATGATACCTACATGTTTTATGCACACTTTATGTCATATTCGTGCATTTTCCGGAACTAACCTATTAACAAGATGCCGAAGAGCCGATTCTTTGTTCTCGCTGTTTTTGGTTTCGAAATCCTAGTAACGAAATATTCTCGGAATTGGACGAAATCAAGACCCAGGGTCCTATTTTGCCACGAAGCTTCCAGAAGACCGAAGAGGAGTCGAAGTGGGGCCACGAGGGGCCGCCACCATAGGGCGGCGCGGCCCAGGCCTTGGCCGCGCCAACCTGTGGTGTGGGGCCCTCGTGTGGCCCCCCACGTTGCCCTTCCGCCTACTTAAAGCCTCCGTCGCGAAACCCCTGATGCGAAGAACCACGATACGGAAAACCTTACTGAGACGCCGCCGCTGCCAATCCCATCTCGGGGGATTCTGGAGATCTCCTCCGGCACCCTGCCGGAGAGGGGATTCATCTCCCGCTCTTCACCGCCATGGTCACCTCCGGAGTGATGAGTGAGTAGTCCACCCCTGGACTATGGGTCCATAGCAGTAGCTAGATGGTTGTCTTCTCCTCATTGTGCTTCATTGTTGGATCTTGTGAGCTGCCTAACATGATCAAGATCATCTATCTGTAATTCTATATGTTGTGTTTGCCGGGATCCGATGGATAGAGAATACTATGTTATGTTAATTATCAAGTTATTACC
The DNA here is from genome assembly GCF_022539505.1 of Lolium rigidum. Classification (NCBI taxonomy): domain Eukaryota; kingdom Viridiplantae; phylum Streptophyta; class Magnoliopsida; order Poales; family Poaceae; genus Lolium; species Lolium rigidum. The sequence continues at coordinate 208,301,458 of NC_061510.1, forward strand.
TATGTGTTGTTTATGATCTTGCATGCTCTCCGTTATTAGTAGAGGCTCTGGCCAAGTTTTTGCTCTTAACTCCAAGAGGGAGTATTTATGCTCGATAGTGGGTTCATGCCTCCATTGATATCCGGGACGAGTGACGGAAAGTTCTAAGGTTGTGGATGTGCTTGTTGCCACTAGGGATAAAACATTGATGCTATGTCTAAGGATGTAGTTGTTGATTACATTACGCACCATACTTAATGCAATTGTCCGTTGCTTTGCAACTTAATACTGGAAGGGGTTCGGATGATAACCCGAAGGTGGACTTTTTAGGCATAGATGCGGTTGGATGGCGGTCTATGTACTTTGTCGTAATGCCCAATTAAATCTCACTATATTTATCATGACATGTATGTGCATTGTTATGCCCTCTCTATTTGTCAATTGCCCGACTGTAATTTGTTCACCCGACATGCTTTTATCTTATGGGAGAGACACCTCTAGTGAACTGTGGACCCCGGTCCATTCTTTTATACTGGAAATACAAATCTGCTAGCAATACTTGTTTTACTTGTTTTCTTGCAAACAATCATCTTCCACACAATACGGTTAATCCTTTGTTACGAGCAAGCCGGTGAGATTGACAACCTCACTCGTTTCGTTGGGGCAAAGTACTTTGGCTGTGTTGTGCGGGTTCCACGTTGGCGCCGGAATCTACGGTGTTGCGCCGCACTACATCCCACCGCCATCAACCTTCAACGTGCTTCTTGGCTCCTCCTGGTTCGATAAACCTTGGTTTCTTTCTGAGGGAAAACTTGCTGCTGTGCGCATCATACCTTCCTCTTGGGGTTCCCAACGAACGTGTGAGTTACACGCCATCAGCCACCCGGCCTGCCGGCTGGAGGGGGCGGGGGTGGAGGCGGGAGGGGTTCGCCGCTTGTCAGCCGCTTCATAAAGTGGCAGTCGCGGGTGGTGTGGTTGGAGGGGTTCTTGCCGCTGTGGTACTTGCACGGCGAGTCGAGCATCTGCTCGAAGGTGTACTTCGGCTTCCAGGGCCGGTCTTGCTTCTGGCGCCGGCTGCCGCCAGCCGCCGCGTGGTCCGATACAGCTGCCACGTGGGCAGAACCGTACCGGCGGTCCGGCTGGTCGCTGTGCCGCTTGCCGCGGTAGTTGTCCCGCCGGCTGCCGTGAGAGGCGCCTTCGGCCGGCTTGTGCTCGGCCGGCTTGTTGTTGTCCCGCCTTGGCGGAGCCGGAGATGTGTCAGCCGGCGCTTTGCCGGCTTCCTCAGCCAGTGCGTACTTGTCAGCGATGGCTATCAGGGCCGCCATGGTCTTGGGTTCGCTGCGGCGCAGTTTGTGCCACAGCATGGTGTTGGGCCGACAGCCTCCCATGAAGAAGCTGATGGCTTGGATCTCGTGCACACCCTCGCAGGAGTTGCGCATCTCGCACCAGCGCGTCAGGTATGCGCGGTCCGTCTCATCCGGGCCCTGCTTGCACATCTCAAGCTGCTGAGGGCGACCCAGCCGGCGATAGGTGCCGGTGAAGTTGCTGATGAAGGCTTCTTCGAAATCCAGCCAGCCGTTGATGCTGCCGGCCGGCGGGTTGTTGAGCCGGTGCGGGCGGAGCCGACCAGCATCGGGGGAGTAGCGAACCGCCCGGCGCTTGTTGCCCCCGGCGATGCCGGCCAGCGGTGGAGTAGTCCGGCGGCCGGTCCTCCGGCTTGGCGGTGCCGTCGTACTTGGGGGTGTCGCGCGGGAGCCGGAAGCCGTCAATCATGGGCTCGTTGGCGATGCGGGGCCCGAAGCACTTTGGGCCGGCTGGCCCCTCTTCTTCCGCGATGCGGGATTCGACCAGCCGGTCGAGGCGGTCTCGGGCGTCTGCCGGTCGATGCGCGGGCCCAGCCGGGAACGTGCCGGCTGGCGAGCGCCGCTGGCTTCTGGAGCCGGCCGATGCTGGTGTCGAGGCTCGGAGTCTTGCTCCTGGTTCCGGCTTGGTGGAGGCCGGCTGCGGCTGCTGCCGCCGCCCGGGCTGGCGGCTCGGCCGGCTTGAGCTCGCGTGCGTAGCGCGGGAGTCGTTGTGCCGGCTTGGTGCTCGGGGAGGTGGACTCGGCCGTGTCCCCGGCGTTGCTCGCGGCACCACGGGCGTGAGAAGCTCTGGGATCCTGGGCGTACCTGGGGTCTTTCGACTGCCGGTTGGCAGCCTTCAGCAGCTCAGTCACCCGCTCGGTCTGGCGGCGTAACTCTTCGCCTTCGAGGCCGCGCAGTTCTTCTGCGGCGGCTTGCGCGGCAAGCATGTTCTTGTCGGGGGTGTTGTAGAGGGGCAGCTCCGTTGACGGAGCCGGCGCTTCCGCGCCGTCGCGGTCGATCTCGGCGCCTAGGTCGCGGCCTCTGCGGCGGATCTGGCCAGCTCGGCTGGGGTTGTCGCCGCCTGGGGTGAGGCTGTGGGCGCGGTTGTACTCGCGCTGGGTGATTTCCCACTGGCGCTTGGCAGCAGCCAGCTCCTCGGTCTGCTTGAGGAGGAGCACGCGGTGCGCCTCCAGGTCCGCCTCGACGGTGGTGGGGTCGGTGCCGGTCGTGAGCGGAGTGCTCAGCTTTGTCCGGACTTCTTCCAGCCGGGATGGTGGTGGTGGCGGCTTCGCGCCTGACGCGGACGCGTGCCCGTCGACGTTGCGCTCCAAGTTGGGGCCGCGGACGCGCGCGGACTTGGTGGGCTGCTCGTCGCCGGTCGCCATGACTTGCACGATGCAGGGGTCGGCGAGAGCGCTGCTGGCGCCGGCTCCGGGAGGAGGGCTTGCGCAGCGCAGCACCTGCCGCGGGTAGCGCGGCGGTGCGACGGTAGCGACGTAGACGTCGTGGCCGCCGAAGGAGATGATGCTGCCGCCGGCAGGGAAGGGCCTGTCGGCGAAGCAGCCATCGTTGTCGCTGACGTAGTCGAGGGAGCCGAATCTCCAGATCAAGCCTGAAGCGACCCACTCGCCGGTGGTGATGGTGAGGCCCGTCCGGATGAAGACACCGGCCGCGGACGCTGAAGGCCCCACGGTGGGCGCCAAATGTCGTGGTATCGTCACGGTATATGCCATAGGGTGGCTAATCGAAGGTGGTTCCTAGATGGTCTCACGGTGGTATCCGGATGCGGGTATGGGTACGAGTGACACGGCGACGTACCCAGGTTCGAGGCCCTCCGATGGAGGTAACACCTCTACTCCTGCTATGAGTGTATATGGTAATCACACAGTACAATGGTGCTCCTAGAGCTGTATCCGGCTGCTCGGGGAGGCTAAGGTAGACGAAGGTCTCTCTCCTCGAGTAGCGCCAAGTCTAGAATGAAGTAAGAATGATCGATCGTCCCCCGCACGAGGGGGGTAGTGCAGCTTATATAGGCGCTGGCACTTTACAATGAAGTCCCTATAGTCTAGTGGCCGGCTTGGCCGGCTCCGGCTTCCGCTCCTTCCCGAGGCGTTGACGTCATGGAGCTGTTGAGGCGTAGTGGCCTGTCTTGTCCGCCAGCGGGAGTCAGCGGCATGGCGAGGAGATGTCCCTGTCGCCATCATGCCCTGTAGCCGGTACGGACCGTCGTACGCCATGATGGCCTGTCCGCCGCGTGGCACTATTGCTCTACAGTGCCCCGCGCTTTACGGGAGATGAGGTCAGCGTGGACCTGCGAACCCGGACCACCTACCCAGTTCCTTCTCATGCAAGACTCGCCAGCCTCGAGTCGGTCTGAGGTACAGATCCCAGTCGGATATGGTTTGTAGAAGCCGGCCCAGCCACAGCACAGACGGCCGTAGCCAGGCCGACTAGGACTTAGAGCCAGCCGGCTTCCGAAGCAGCCGGCCACGGCTCCAGCCGGCTGCTCCTCAGCCGGCCTTTGCCGCGAGCCGGCCAACCTCTAGCCGGCTGCTCCACGTCCATTGCCCTACCCGGGGTCTTCCCCCCGACACAAGTTCAGTGTGCCATCCTGTGCAGTCTGGAAGCCGATCTTCAAAAACGTTTTGAGCACCACGATCCTCATGAGTTGGTCAATGAGCTGAAAGCTATCTTTGAAACTCATGCGGCCGTGGAATGATATGAAGCATCGAAACACTTCTTCGACTGCATGATGGAAGAAGGCAGCTCCGTTAGTGAGCACATGCTCGCCATGACCGGGCATGCGACGCAACTCGGTGACTTGGGAATAGTGATTCCTAACGGACCGGGGATTAATCGTGTCCTTCAATCACCGCCACCTAGTTACAAGAACTTTGTGATGAACTACAATATGCAGAACATGAACAAAGAGTTACCTGAACTCTTCGCCATGCTGAAATCTGCTGAGATTGAGATCAAGAAAGAGCACCAAGTGTTGATGGTCAACAAGACCACCGGTTTCAAGAAACAGGGCAAGTCTAAGGGAAAATTCAAGAAGGGTGGCAAGAAAGCTGCCACGCCTCTCGTGAAACCTAAGACTGGCCCTAAGCCCGATGCTCGAGTGCTATTATCGCAAGGAGAAGGGACACTCTGGAAGCGTAATTGCTCCAAGTATTTGGCGGATCTGAAGAGCGGCCTTGTCAAGAAGAAGAAAGAAGGTATATCTGATATACATGTTATAGATGTTTATCTTACTGGTTCTCGTACTAGTACCTGGGTATTTGATACCGGTTCGGTTGCTCATATTTGTAACTCGAAACGGGAACTAAAGAATAAACGAAGACTACTAAAGGATGAAGTGACGATGCGCGTTGGAAATGGATCCAAAGTCGATGTGATCGGCTGTCGGCACACTTCCTCTACATCTACCTTCGGGATTAGTTTTAAGCCTCAATAATTGTTATTTTGTACCCGCGTTGAGCATGAACATTATATCTGGATCTTGTTTAATGCAAGACGGTTATTCATTCAAGTCTGAGAATAATGGTTGTTCTATTTTTATGAATAATATCTTTTATGGTCGAGCACCCGAAAAGAATGGCTTATTTCTGTTAGATCTCGACGGTAGTGATACACATATACATAACATTGATGCTAAGCGAATTAAATTGAATGATAATTCTACTTATATGTGGCATCGTCGTCTTGGTCATATTGGAGTGAAACGCATGAAGAAACTCCATACTCGATGGATTACTTGAATCACTTGACTTTGAGTCACTTGATAGATGCGAAGCATGTCTAATGGGAAAAATGACTAAGACTCCATTCTCTCGGTATTATGGAGCGAGCTACCGACTTATTGGAAATCATACATACCGATGTGTGCGGACCAATGAGTGTAGCATCGCGCGGTGGTTATCGTTATGTTCTAACCTTCACGAGATGATCTGAGTAGATATGGGTATATCTATTTCATGAAACATAAATCCGAAACTTTTGAGAAGTTTAAGGAATTCCAAAGTGAAGTAGAAAATCAACGTAACAAGAAGATTAAATTTCTACAATCTGATCGCGGAGGTGAATATCTGAGTTATGAGTTTGGCATGCATTTAAAGAAATGCGGAATACTTTCACAATTGACACCACCGGGAACACCTCAATGAAACGGTGTGTCCGAACGTCGTAATCGAACTCTCTTAGATATGGTTCGTTCTATGATGTCTCTTACTGATTTACCTTTATCATTTTGGAGTTATGCATTAGAGACAGCCGCATTCACTTTAAATAGAGCACCATCAAAATCCATTGAAACGACACCGTATGAATTATGGTTTAATAAGAAACATAAGCCGTCGTTCCTTAAAGTTTGGGGTTGCGAAGCCTATGTAAAAAAGTTACAACCGGACAAGCTAGAACCCAAAGCGGAGAAATGCGTCTTCATAGGATACCCTAAGGAAACTATAGGGTACACTTTCTATCACAGATCCGAAGGCAAAATCTTTGTTGCTAAGAACGGAACCTTTCTTGAGAAAGAATTTCTCACTAAAGAAGTGACTGGAAGAAAAGTAGAACTCGATAAGATTGATGAATCTTCACTTGTTGATCAGACTAGCGCAGTACCAGAAGTTGTTCCTGTGCCGCCTACACCGGTAACAGAGGAAGCTAATGATAATGATCATGAAACTTCGAATGAGATAGCTACTGAACCTCGCAGATCGACAAGGGAACGTGCCACTCCTGATTGGTATGATCCTTGTCTAAATGTCATGATTGTGGACAACAATGATGAAGACCATGCGACATATGAAGAAGCGATGATGAGCCCAGATTCCAACAAATGGCAAGAAGCCATGAAATCCGAAATGGGATCCATGTATGATAACAAAGTATGGACTTTGGTAGACTTACCTGATAGCCGCAAGGCTGTCGAGAATAAATGGATCTTCAAGAGAAAAACAGATGCTGATGGTAATATTACTGTCTATAAAGCTCGACTTGTCGCAAAGGGTTTCCGGCAAATTCAAGGTGTTGACTACGATGAGACTTTCTCACCTGTAGCGAAGCTAAAATCTGTGAGGATTTTGTTAGCAATAGCTGCATTTTTCGATTATGAGATTTGGCAGATGGATGTCAAAACGGCGTTCCTTAATGGAGACATTGAGGAAGAGTTGTATATGGTACAACCCAAAGGTTTTGTCGATCCTAAAAATGCTTACAAAGTATGCAAACTTCAGCGTTCAATTTATGGACTGAAGCAAGCATCGAGAAGTTGGAACCGACGCTTTGATAAGGTGATCAAAGACTTCGGGTTTATACAGTGTCATGGAGAGGCCTGTATTTACAAGAAAGTGAGTGGGAGCTCTGTAGCATTCCTGATATTATATGTAGATGACATATTATTGATTGGAAATGATATAGAACTATTAAGCAGTGTAAAAGGTTATTTGAATAATAGTTTTTCAATGAAAGACCTTGGTGAAGCATCGTATATATTAGGCATCAAGATTTATAGAGATAGATCAAGACGCCTAATAGGGCTATCACGAGTACATACCTGGACAAGATTCTAAAGAAGTTTAGAATGGACGAAAGTAAGAAAGGATTCTTACCTATGTTACCAGGCAAGGTCTTGAGTAAGACTCAAGGTCCGGCTACGGCAGAAGAAAGAGAAAGGATGAGTCAGATCCCCTATGCTTCGGCAGTAGGCTCTATCATGTATGCCATGCTATGTACAAGACCGGATATAGCACATGCTGTTAGTTTGACTAGCAGATATCAAAGTGATCCAGGAATGGAACACTGGACATCGGTCAAGAATATCCTGAAGTACTTGAAAAGAACTAAGGATATGTTTCTTTGTTATGGAGGTGACCAAGAGCTCGTTGTAACAAGTTACACCGATGCAAGTTGGAACACTGATCCTGATGACTCTAAGTCACGGTCCGGGTATGTGTTTATATTGAATGGTGCTTGCAGTGAGCTGGGCAAGCTCGAAGCAGTGCACGGTGGCGAAGTCTTCAACAGAATCGGAGTACATAGCGGCTTCAGAGGCTTCATCAGAAGCGGTATGGATGAAGAGGTTCATTGTAGAGCTCGGTGTGGTTCCTAGTGCATTGGACCCACTAGTCATCTACTGTGACAACATGGGTGCCATCGCCAATGCACAAGAACCAAGGTCACACAAGAGGCTGAAGCATATCAAGCTGCGTTATCATTCGATTCGCGAGTACATCGAAGATGGAGAAGTAAAGATTTGCAAAGTACACACCGATCCGAATGTAGCAGATCCGTTGACTAAAGCTCTCCCTAGGGCAAAGCATGACCAACACTAGAATGCCATGGGTGTTAGGTACCATACAATGTAATCTAGATAATTGACTCTAATGCAAGTGGGAGACTGTTGGAGATATGCCCAAGAGGCAATAATAAAAGTGGTTATTATATATCTTTATGTTTATGATAAATGTTTATATACCATGCTATAATTGTATTAACTGAAACATTGATACATGTGTGATATGTAAACAACAAAGAGTCCCTAGTAAGCCTCTTAACTAGCTTGTTGATTAATAGATGATTAGTTTCATAATCATGAACATTGGATGTTATTAATAACAAGGTTATATCATTATATGAATGATGTAATGGACACACCCAATTAAGCGTAGCATAAGATCACGTCATTAAGTTATTTGCTATAAGCTTTCGATACATAGTTACCTAGTCCTTTCGACCATGAGATCATGTAAATCACTTATACCGGAAAGGTACTTTGATTACATCAAACGCCACTCGCGTAAATGGGTGGTTATAAAGGTGGGATTAAGTATCCGGAAAGTATGAGTTGAGGCATATGGATCAACGATGGGATTTGTCCATCCCGATGACGGATAGATATACTCTGGGCCCTCTCGGTGGAATGTCGTCTAATGTCCTGCAAGCATATGAATAAGTTCATAAGAGACCACATACCACGGTACGAGTAACGAGTACTTGTCAGGAGACGAGGTTGAACAAGGTATAGAGTGATACCGATGATCAAACCTCGGACAAGTAAAATATCGCGTGACAAAGGGAATTGGTATCGTATGTGAATGGTTCATTCGATCACTAAGTCATCGTTGAATATGTGGGAGCCATTATGGATCTATAGATCCCGCTATTGGTTATTGGTCGGAGAGAGTTCTCACCCATGTCCACATAGTTCACGAACCGTAGGGTGACACACTTAAGGTTTGATGTTGTAATAGTAGAACTTGAATATGGAATGGAGTTCGAAATATTGTTCGGAGTCTCGGATGGGATCCCGGACATCACGAGGAGTTCCGGAATGGTCCGGAGAATAAGATTCATATATAGGAAGTCATATTCCAAGTTTGGAAATGATCCGGTGCATTTATGGAAGGTTCTAGAAGGTTCTAGAAAAGTCCGGAAGAAATCACTTTGGAAGGCGGAGTCCCGGAGGGACTCCACCACCCATGGCCGGCCAACCCTAGGGGGTGGAGTCCCAGGTGGATTCCACCTAAGGTGGCCGGCCACCCCCTCCCAAGGAAAGGTGGGAGTCCCACCTCAAGTGGGAATCCCACCTTGGGTAGGTTTCATGTCATATGGAAGGTTTTGGTTTGGGGTCTTATTCGAAGACTTGTAGACCAACTCTTGGGTGTTCCACCTATATAATGAGGGACAAGGGGAGGGGGCCGGCCACCCCAACACCACAAGGTGGCCGCACCCCATAGTGGCCGGCGCCCCCTCTCCCAAACCCTAGCCGCCCCACCTCCTCCACCTCTCCCGCAACGCTTAGCGAAGCTCCGCCGGAGTTCTCCATCGCCACCGCCACCACGCCGTCGTGCTGCCGGATTCAAGGAGGAGCTACTACTTCCGCTGCCCGCTGGAACGGGGAGAAGGACGTCGTCTTCATCAACACCGAACGTGTGACCGAGTACGGAGGTGCTGCCCGATCGTGGCACCGTGATCAAGATCTTCTACGCGCTTTTGCAAGCGGCAAGTGATCGTCTACCGCAGCAACAAGAGCCTCATCTTGTAGGCTTTGGAAATCTTCAAGGGTGAGTGTCGAACATCTCCTCGTTGCTCCCATCTTCTAGATTGCATCTTGGCTTGGTTTGCGTTCTCGCGGTAGGAATTTTTTTGTTTTCTATGCAACGTATCCCTACAGTAAGTGCTAGCCAATTCTAGTAAGGGGTGCTAAGATCTAGTTTATTTGCATAAAGCCAAGTTTAGTTCACAAGTATTTGAGAAAAGACTTATTCATGTGCTAGACTTAGTGTCATTCCCACAACATTGTTGTGATTAAAGGTCAAGTCACCACTTCACCAACATTTTCAAGAATCTGACACCGGAAACTGTATGGCCTTTCCAACCGTCCGTAACCGTGGACACGGCTATTCGAATAGGTTTACACTCTGCAGAGGTTGCACACTTGTGCCACAACATTTGATTTCATCCATCGGGATTACCCCGAATCATCGTAACACAGTACGCGGATCATCAACCATAACCTTTCACTTACAAATCCTAGTATGAGCACCTCTCCCCATGAGCTTGGCCTCCCAGTGAAGACCAACTGTCAACCTGGGAACTGCACAGGGCTTGGCCGTACAATTCACCTCAATTCACATCATTCATCAACAATGGAGGCAGCCTCGGCATAACCCCTATGATGTGTGTTCAGAGGGAACCCATACTAAGATGCATAAACTTCCAGTTAAGCCCTACCCATAATCAGGTATTGTGGGGGTACTCAATATTGGAAAGGTATCTCATTCAAACCAATATCAGTTTTATAGCAAAAATCACCATCTTCTCTTGGTCATATTCACCTTCAAAAAATCATTCAATGGAATGACTTCATCATTCCAAGGTTTCAAATTCATTTCAAAGTCACATGTTTCCATCTAGAGTAGTCAAGTTTTAGTATTTAGCACTAGCACTAATCATGAGGGGTGCTAATCTTGCTTGGCTAGCTTGAGACTAACTTACTACTCTAGTAACCTTCTTTAACTTAGACCAAAGTTAACTATAAAAGTAACTCTTTGAAATAACAAGTAAAAACTTGTAAGGTAGAAACTTGGGATAGGCTTATGGTAAGAAAGGTAAGAATCATGGTGCCTTGCCCCAAGGGGCTTTGCACTTTGCAAGAATATTAGCTTGCCTTGGTAGTTCTCAAAGTTCTCCTCTTCCTCCTCTTGGTAGCACCCTTCCTCTTCTTGGTATTCTCCGGTGCTAGCGTCTAAATTTGAATACGAGTATAATTACTCACTAATTCAATGGCTATTCCAAGCATCACATATATTCACACAAACTATTCTAAGCACACAAATAATTCAATTAGGGTGCATTGGTTGTGTTTCTTGAGGAAAAATAATTTCCTCTCATTACATATGTAAATGATAGTTTCCATAGAGTTCTTGAGGAATAATTTCCTCTCATTGAAATCTTCTTAAGGTTTAATTTCTCAAACAATCATACCTGAATTTATATTGAGGAATAATTTCCTCTCATTGACATCTGGTCCAAAGACTTGGCTTTCTACGATTTCCGACCAGTTCAGAGGGGTACGGCATTTCCTTCCGTACAAGGCTTCAAAGGGGGCCATCTGTAAGCTGGCTTGGTAGCTGTTGTTGTAAGAGAATTCTGCATAAGGAAAGCAGTCTTCCCACTTGGATCCGTACTCCAGTACACATGCTCTCAACATGTCCTCCAGTATCTGGTTGACTCTTTCAGTCTGTCCGTCGGTCTGAGGGTGATAGGCGGTGCTGAAATTCAGACGGGTTCCTAGTCCTTCATGCACTTTCTGCCAGAATCTTGAGGTGAATTGGGATCCTCTATCTGACACAATCGACTTCGGGGTTCCGTGCAGGGCGACAATTCTGGAGATGTACAGTTCAGCTAACTTCGGGCCTTGGTATGTGGTCTTGACGGCGATGAAATGAGCTACCTTGGTCAGTCTATCGACAACTACCCATATTGAATCATTGCCTTTGCTGGATTTGGGCAAACCTGTGATAAAGTCCATTCCTACGGAGTCCCACTTCCATTCTGGAATCTGCAGTGGCTGTAGTAGTCCTGCGGGTCGCTGATGTTCCGCCTTGACTCTCTGACAGATATCACACTTTGCGATGTAGCTTCCGATCTCTCTCTTCATTCCATGCCACCAGAATTGCTCCTTCAGGTCTTGATACATCTTGGTACCTCCGGGGTGAATTGAGTAAAGGGTGTCATGGGCTTCCTTCAGGATGACTTGCTTCAAGTCTGAGTCCGATGGTACGCAGAGGCGTCCTTTGTACCAAAGAACTCCGGCTTCATCTACGGTGAATCCTGGTGCTTTCCCTGCAGCTATCTGTTTCTTGATTCCGTCGATGCTGGCGTTTCCTATCTGGGCTTCCTTAATCTGGCTGATCAAGGTGGGTTGAAGTTCTATGCTAGCGAAGAATCCTTCACTAACAAGTTCCAGTCTAAACTGTTCAAACTCTTGAAACAGGCTGGGTTGCTCGATTGCGATCATGGAGTTCAACTGACACGGCAGTCGACTCAAAGCATCCGCTACCACATTGGCCTTGCCGGGGTGGTAGTGAATATCCATGTCGTAATCCTTGATCAGTTCAATCCATCGGCGTTGCCTCATGTTCAGCTCCTTCTGGGTGAAGATATATTTCAGGCTCTTGTGGTCGGAATAGATCTCGCATCGATTACCCATGAGGTAATGACGCCAAACCTTCAAGGCTAGGACAACGGCTGCAAGTTCGAGGTCATGGGTTGGATAATTCTGCTCATGTTGCTTCAGCTGTCTTGACAGGTAGGATATGACTTTGCCTTCTTGCATAAGCACACATCCAAGACCAATCTTGGAGGCGTCGCAATATACGTCAAAGGGCTTGGTGATGTCCGGCATGATCAGGATTGGGGCTGAGGTCAGTCTACTCTTGAGCTGTTGAAAGCTCTCTTCACATTTGTCAGTCCACTCGAACTTCTTGTCCTTCTTCAACAGTTGAGTCATTGGTCGAGCGATGCTCGAAAAGCCTTCTACAAATCTGCGGTAACATCCGGCTAATCCAAGAAAAGCGCGGACCTCGGTTTGGGTGGTTGGGGCTTGCCATTCCATAACAGTTTTGATCTTGGCGGGATCTACGGCAATTCCTCCTGCAGACAAGATGTGTCCCAGGAATCCAACTTCCTTCAGCCAAAACTCACATTTGCTGAACTTGGCATACAACTGGTGGTGTCTAAGGGTTTCTAGGAAAGTCTCCAAATGCTGTTCATGTTCCTCTTCGGACTTGGAGTAGATAAGAATGTCGTCGATGAAGACAACGACAAACTTGTCCAAAAAGTTCATGAAGATCTTATTCATGAGGTTCATGAAATAAGCGGGGGCATTGGTTAATCCAAACGACATGACGTTGTACTCATACAACCCATATCTGGTGGTAAAGGCAGTCTTGGGAATGTCGGTGGCTCGAATCTTCAGCTGATGATAACCAGTTCTAAGGTCTATCTTTGAGAAAACTTTGGCTCCGGTTAACTGATCAAACAAGTCTTCTATCTTGGGTAGGGGGTATTTGTTCTTGATGGTGACATCGTTAAGCTTACGGTAGTCCGTACATAAACGAGTGGCACCATCCTTCTTGTCCACTAACAAAATAGGTGATCTCCAGGGGGGATGCACTAGGTCGAATCAGACCTTTGGCTAACATATCATCAATCTGCTTCTTCAGCTCCACAAGCTCTGTTGGGTTCATACTATAGGCTCTCTGGGCTATAGGTCCAGTTCCGGGAATTAACTCGATGATGAACTCGATATCCCGATCCGGGGGCATACCGGGTAGATCATTCGGAAACACATCAGGGTATCGACAAACGACCCTGATTTGATCCAGAGTTGGCTTGGCTACACTTTGGTTGCAGGTGAATTTTCTGGGTAGTCTTTCAGAGACATTCTCTACTAGGATACCGGTGCTGCTAGTCATGGTGATGGCTTTCTTGGCACAGTCTATCAATCCATGGTGTTTTGACATCCAGTCCATTCCTAGTACGACTTCCAAACCTTTGGTTCCCAGAATGATTAGATTGACATAGAAATCTACATCATGGATCTTGATGGGTACATTTTTGCAAAATTTTCTGGCTTTGGTGGTTGATCCGGGAATTTGAACTATCATAACATGCTTCAAACTGATAGGTTGAATTTTACTTGTTGATGCAAAGTCTTCGGTGACAAAAGAATGAGATGCTCCGGAATCAAACAACACTCTGGCAGGGATGTGGTTGACAGAAAACATACCCAGTACAACATCTGGTGCGGCTTCTTCGGCGTTCATGTGGTAGAGACGACCGTTGCGGTTATTGGGGTTGTTGGGGGCGAACTTCTTGCCGGTGGAGACGCGGCGTTGCTACTGAGCAGGTGCAGCGGTGTTTCCTGCGAGCTTGGCGAGCCTCTTGGGACACTCGTTGGAGTAGTGCCCCACTACACCACACTCATAGCAAGTGATGGTGGACTTGTCCTTGGGGGCGACGGGGATGGCGTTGCTCCCGGTTCTGGGGGCGGTGTTGGTGTTGTTGTTGTTGGTGTTGGGGGCTCTGGGCGGAGCACGGTTGTAGTTGTTGTTGTTGTTGTAGTTGCTGTTGTTGTTGTGGCCTCCTGGCCTGGAGTTTCCTCCACTCCGGTTCTGATAACCGGGGCGCGAGTTCTGCATCGGGGACTTGTTGTTGTTTCTAGGAGTGAAACCTTCGCTTGAGCTGGGGCGATACTTCGGGGCATTGCTAGGCCCACTCTGGTGCATCATGCGGCGTTTGCGGTTCTCATTGGCTTGGTTCAGCTTGCCCTCCATCTGGATGGCGGAATCCACTAAGGCTTCAAGGTCGGCGAAGGGGATGTTGACGAGGACAATCTGCATCTCATCATGCAGTCCGTTCAGGAATCTCTCCTGCCTCTTCTCGGTGGTGTCGGTCTCGTCGGGGGCGCACCTTGACAGTGTAAGGAACCTGTCGCGGTATTCTACCACCGTCATGCGACCTTGCTTCAGTTCAAGGAACTCATCCCTCATCTTCTTGATAAGACCCGGGGGTACATGGTACTTGCTGAACTTGAGCTTGAAATCTGCCCAAGTCATGAACTGACCTCCGTTCATGGCACGAGTGCTAGTCCACCAGGCTCGGGCTGGTCCGGCAAGATAGTGGGTGGCGAACAAGACCTTCTTGTTGGCTTCTACTCCGGCTACCTCCAAGTTGTTCTCCATAGTTTGGAGCCAGTCGTCGGTGTCGAGGGGTTCTTCCATCTTGCTAAACACCGGAGGGTTGGTGTTCTGAAAGTTCTTGAGCTTGGATCCGGGGTGGTCGTGATTTCCATGGCCTTGGTTGGCAAGGTTCTGCAAAGCTGCGATGTTGGCTTGGCGTTCAGCTCTTTCTGTTTCCCTGTCGGCAAGCAGGGTTTGCAGCAGTTGCATCATCGCATCGTTGTTGTTGCGATTGGGAGGGCCCATCTGAACATAGAGAAGATAATGAGATAAGAGGGAAATTTCTATGGTTTATTTTGAGTCAGTTCATAAAATTTGAAACTTGAAGTCTTTTCATGACAAACACAACATTTATTCATTCATTCAACACACATTACAAACTAACAATTAACACTTCCCATGGTTTTAAGAACCATTCATCGTGCTACGATACAAGGGGCGGGATACAACTCACACCTACATAAGTGAAACGAGTGCAACTACTCCTCATCATCGACGTCGATGGGGACGAAGTCATCAGGTCCTGCCTCCAGGAACTCGTAGTCCTCCTCCTCGGTGAACTCGTCCTCCTCAAAGTCGTCGTCGTCACTCAGGAAGGCTCCTCCTCCCTGAAGGTCGATACCTCCGTCGTCTTCCTCCATCTCTCTCAGCTGGTCCTCTTGGGCCTTGACAGTGGCCTCAAGAGATGCTATCTTGGCGCGAAGGCGCACAATCGTAGCGTCCTTCTTGGCACGCTGCAGGCGGAGCTTCTTGCGGTCGTTGGCAAGCATCTTGATGGCATCGGCATGAGTTGCCAATGCAAGGTGAGTCTGGTTGGCGTACGCACGGGCGTTGTCCAGATCCTGCTGAGTGTGGTACAGCATGAAATCCAGATGCTCAGCGTGGTGCCTCAACTCAGGGTGAGACTGCAGCTCCATGGGTACTCCTGCGGCATCACGCCTCACAAGGTGAGCATAGCGAGACGCAAGCAGGCGCACCACGTTCTGTCCACAGAGACGCGCAAGTGCCTCCTGAAGGGCACGTGCGAGTCCGTCGAGCCAGTTGCTCTCGCGGAAGGAGAAGAGGATCCTCTCCGAGGTGGGAGGCTCCATCTTGCCCCTCAAGTCAGCGGTGATAATCCACTGCAACTCCCCTCCAGCCTGGTCGTCCACCTGAATCCCGTGGAACTCGGGGTGGGGGCGTCCGAGAAAGTCCGAGGCGGCGTTGAGGTCGTGCGCAAAGATCAGACTCCCGACGTTCCCAAGTTGGTAAAACTTGGCGTTGATGGGTTCATTCGGCTCCATCTGAAAGCGAAATGGATGAGTAAGTTAGAGAATGAACAAGTGTGGCAAATTTTTAAGTAAATTCAAATAAGGAAGAGCATGATTCATCAAATTTTGAAAAAGTCTCAAAGACAAGAGTGTAAGTAAGTTTTCACAAATATTCCTTTCATTTGCTTTCAAAGTTAAGTTTTTCTGAACGTCCATTCTAACTAGGGTCTTCTAAGGTCAAACAATGGCTTTGATACCAACTTGTCAACACCCGGATTTTTAAGTCCAGATGCCTATTATGTCATTCATCGCAATCCCAGGAATATTGTTGTTGCGAGGCATAATAGTTGAATATCATAGTCATCATTCATTACACACCATATTGTCTTACAACTTGAATCACATGATCCATATTACACAAATAGTTGATCTATTGATCAACGAACAAACACAAGTTCATAGCGGAAGCGTAAGATACAAGGACTCTCAAGTCCACAGGCCAACGCTTGACGCCGGAAGACTCCTAGTTGTCATAGGCGTCCTGCTGGTCATCCCCTTGGTAGTTCTGTTCATCTTCATACTCTGGCCATTTGAATAGCCAGGGACAAAGCCGTGCAAGTACTCACAAACTAATACTAGTGTAAGTGCTAGCCAATTCTAGTAAGGGGTGCTAAGCTCTAGTTTATTTGCATAAAGCCAAGTTTAGTTCACAAGTATTTGAGAAAGACTTATTCATGTGCTAGACTAACTCAGGTGGGAACATTAGTGTCATTCCCACAACATTGTTGTGATTAAAGGTCAAGTCACCACTTCACCAACATTTTCAAGAATCTGACACCGGAAACTGTATGGCCTTTCCAACCGTCCGTAACCGTGGACACGGCTATTCGAATAGGTTTACACTGCAGAGG